>NC_143528.1:12060114-12366614 GCF_031878675.1 Megascapheus bottae
TTTTAAATAGAAAAGCCAGCCCATATCGGAAGTCTGAGAGTAGTCTGCATTCTGAGACCATCAATGTTTGCTGATTTTTTTCATATTAACACCTTGTAAGACCTTAACGCTCCTATGGAAGTTCTTCATTGAAGTCATGTGGCTTGTGTGTCTCTCCACAAGCTTTCTATGACAAAACCACAGTGTCTTCTGGTCAACATGATAACTTACATTACAATACAGAAATTTTAGAGCTCTTTCTTTTCCAAAATCCACAGTAAAGGCGTACTATTTTACAAGAGAAAAGAAAGAGTGGGAGAGGAGAGAGAAAGGGAGTAAGGATCGATAGATGATAGATAGATAGATCGATAGATACATAGATAGATAGATACATAGATAGATACATAGATACATATATAAATAGATGGATGGATGGATAGATAGATACATAGATACATAGATAGATAGATACATAGATACATAGATACATATATAAATGGAATGGATGGATGGATGGATGGATAGATAGATAGATACATAGATACGATACATAGATAGATACATAGATATATAGATACATACATAGATAGATACTGGATGACTAAGACAAGGACAATAAGACAAGTATTAAATTTCACTGAGCTAGTCAAAGGGGGCCCATGGAAAAAGTCACAACTTCTTTGGAATGGCACAGATTCCAAATTTGTACAATGAAGGTATAGGGTAGTTTCTCAAGTCCTCTTCCAATTTTTGTGTTTCAATAGTATTTTGAGCTTTTCAGAAGGAAGTTTTTCATATAGAAATAATAAAAATAATTACTAACCGTGTACTGTAAGCAGTTAACTGACTATTGGTTGGTTATAGTTAGAACTTTGTGTTATTTGTTCATGGGCCAAGTTGGATTTACATTTATGCTTTTGATGAAGTAAGTAAGTATTGGCCTTTTAGATTTTTTAATTACCATGAGATTGAAGTGCTGATGTGGTCCTCAGATTACTCTGAGAGCTCAGGGACCTGCTTATGACGTTAACAGTCTTGGAATATGTTATTCAGTCTTTGGTATTTTGGTTGACCATTTATTTTTCTTTTTCAGTCAACTTGATTTAAATATCATTAGCCCAAAAATGCACCAAAGGGTAATTGCTCTGACTATTTTGGCTCTACTCAAATATTACTTTGCAATTCATCTTTTATGGACAAACTTTGTGCAAGACAGTAGGGCTGAGTTTAAACTTCATTTGTGGCCTTCAGAGCAGATTGCAGTCTACTCTAAATGGAACAGAAGCAAAGGTCGAGATGAGAAAAATGTTTAATAAATGGAAAAATGACTGGTTCCAAACTATTTGTTATAGAGAGATAAAATCATTCATTGGATTGTGTTAAAATAGAGGGAGTGATTTAACAAAAGTGTATATCTCAATGAGAAAATTTCTGATTGATGTCATCTCATGCAACAGGTATTACAGGATTAAAGTGACCCAAAGATTCAGAAAATAGAGAGAAGCTTTTGAGATACAAGATTTACTGTTTCCAAATAGGATCTATCTTTATCTCTCTCTCTCTCTCTCTCTCTCTCTCTCTCTCTCTCTCTCTCTCTCTCTCTCTCTTCTTTCTCTCTCTCTTTTTCTCTCTCTCTGTATCCATCCATCTCTCCATATATACATATATGTATAGATACTTATGTATATATAATTATATATGTATATAATATGTAGTATCTACAACATGCATATAGTATATATAAATATATATATGCATATCATATGGGATCAGAGTCCAGAAAAAAAGAAAAGACTAAGAAAGCATCAGTGACATTGGAAATTAGATAATTTGGCCAAACTATTTTTTCAAAGACAATCAGTACTAAGAACATTGTACTTGCTAGACAGGTGCTCTACCACTTGAGTATGTCTTCAGTCCTTTTTATTGTGGTTATTCATTCATTCATTCATTCATTTTTTAAGATAGGGTCCCTCAGTTTTGTCTTGGTCAAGCCTAGGCCACACCCTTCTATTTCCACTTCCCACCATAGTTTGGATTACAAACATGCCACCATGCCCAGACTTTTCTGTTGAGTCAGAGGGTGGTTGGTCTCACAAAGTATTTTGCCAGCGTTGGCTTGGAATTATCATTCTCCCAGCTCAGCTTCTGACATGTCTAGGATGATAGGTAAGTGCCATCACTGCCCAGTCTAAACTGATTTTTCAAAGTCTCTTATTTTTTCTAATCAAGATTCTAAATCTGATGGAGACTGGGTTTTCACAGACGAACTCTCACACTACTAGTTTTGCTAATTATCTATCATAATATTGATATGTATTTAGTTGGCAAGATTAAGTCTAAACTAGAAAAGATTTTCCCATGGCCTCTCTGCTGGATTTGTGTTGTAACATTTTTTATAATTAATCTGCCAATAGCTCATCTTTTGGGCAAAAGAATAGTCACAATGTGACAAGGGAAGGTAACAAAGAATAAATGTAATTCATAGGGCACTGCTCACCTCTCATTTCTTAATCTATTTCTTCTCCTTAAGCATTCCTTGCCTTTCCAGAGTTCACTCTTCTGTCAATCAAAGTTTTGAATTCCAACTTCTCCCATTCTGGGTTTGCAATACCAATTATCTTAAGGAATGCTGGAAAATTATCCCAAGAGTCCACACTCATTCTCAAGATTGTGAAGCTGATTTAAATGGAGTCACTGTTTTAGAAAATCTTTGCAGTTGTCCATAATATCCGCTAGTAATCAATCAGTCACTATTTGGGTAGACTTACTTGGGATCAGCATGGAATTCATAAATTATGACATCAGGCTTACTGAATGATTCTTTCTTTTATTAATTGTTGTGACACTTTGTCCTTTAGGCAACTGAGAATCATATTCTCTTTAGACATCACTGGACACCTCATGAGAAATTGAAAGGCTTGCTACTCTTGAATCCATAAGATTGCCATCTTATGCCCTGTCCATGTAGGTGACATTTAGACCACTAGTGAGGGAACTCTATCCATGTGAGTGTTCATACAGATGAAAAGATTCAAGACATCTTGCTTCCTTACTCCTCCTCCAACTTCAGACTGGTGGCAGAGCCACCAATGTATGAGTATACACCCTGGGTGACATCAACATGAGAAATGAGAAGATGACTCAGAGGGTAAATGACAAAAGCTATGAAGGACAACAAATCCTCCAATTACCCCACCTCTATCAGCGCTTAACCCACTGCCCGTGGTTGGGGTTTGCATTTTGCTTGTTTCGTACATTCTTATTTTGGAAGAGAGACAAAAACAACTAGAAAACAAACACTTTAACATGATTTTTAGGACAAAAAGTAACTTCTCAGATTCTATCCTCAATGCTTTTGGATTTAAAAACTGGTGAGTTGAATAAACCCTAGGAGCTACGAGATTTAAACAAAGCAAATAAAAATCTGGCTTTAGGTAGAAATGCAGGTATCTCACATATATATGGTCTGACTGGCATGAAGAGACATTTTATAGTGATCCAAAGTTAATAAGGAAGTCTAACCACAATACTCCATTTCAGTAAGTCTCTAGACATATTGTTGAACCCCTAGTAGCAAGACTTTTCAAGTTAGTATATATACATGCTTACAATCTCACAAGTAATGAACTGGGAATTAGCAGACACTATTGTTAGTTTTCCCAGTGTTTTTGACTATATATAAACATTTATTATGATTTAATAATCTATTATTATACTTAGATACTATATATTACATATTCTATATATAAAATGTATACTGTTGTGTATATATGTACAAGCATATGTGTGAAAGGCTGGCATTAACACATACTATTGTTAATTTTCCAAGAGTATGTGGGCTTTTCTCATTATCATTATTGACCAAGAACACATAAATAATTGCACACACATATTAAAGCTGGCATTAACAGATGTTTCTGTTGCCACTGGGAGCAAGACCCTGCAAGTTAGAAGAACATATGTCATAATAAGCTATACAGACACTATCCAACTGTGGGTCTTAAATGTTCTTGTGCTTTTGACCCTGTTTCTATCTAAGGTGAAACTCCTTAGGTCCTCAGCCCCAGGCAGTCCAACCCAAATGATCTTGGCTTCAACAGATGGAAGAACAGTCTCACTTGGGGCAAATTATCAGGGAGGCTGTTGTGCTTACTTCCCTTACTAGCTCCTGCCAGAAATTATTGTCAGGATACCTTATTAGATGCAAGATAAACAGGCTGTGGGAAGCTTGCCAGAGACAAGGATGGGTTTCCAACTCAACACAAGTTGCCCCCAGGAAGCTCAATCTGATTGGTTAGGCAGATTGCCTGGCTTGGCCAATCAGAATATTGGAGGTCTGGTGATGGAAGTCAAAGTGAAGCACACATTGTAAACATCTCAGTCCTTCTCCATTGCCAGGACACCCTCTGGGCTACTTTACTTCACATAAAGACTGGAGAAAGCCAAAAGGCATTGGAGAAAAAGAATAGTATTGATTTCTGTCATTTCATTAACCTCTATCCTCTTCCTCCAAACGTGCTTCTCAGACATTTCTCAGTCTGGGAGTGCCCCTTACTCTACCATCTCTTTTCCATCCCTCAGCGCACTCCAAAACTAGAGAGCTAACTTTCAAAAGTCACTTTCAACCAAGACAAAACAAGAAAAACCCTGTGTTATGTGACACTGCCAAGCTGAGATTGACTTACCAAATAAAAGGACATTAGAAATCCACAGAGTCAGATCAATCTTTAATGAAAAAGCCAACAAACATTAAAAAGCCAACACTAAATAGCCAGGGGTTGAAGGAAACTCTAGCTAATTGGTGCCCATAGGCTTTCACTGACTGCCAGGTCCCAGGGATTTGGCTCTCAACCCAGCTCTACTAAATTAGGCCTGTCTCTAAAGGGCTGGGTTGCTAAGTTGGTAACTGGGGAGCTGAGAGTTACAGAGCACCCCTAACCAAATGGACTTTCTTCTCCACACAGATGTTTCTCTGAAACTCTACGAGTTCTAATTTCTGCCCCCCCCCAAAAAAAATCTGGCTGCCGTTTTTTGTACCTTGTATTGATCGGGGGTGATGAAATGGCAGAGCAACTCAGTACTCAATACATGCTTGTAACAGCAACTCCCTAACAACTCAAGGATGGCTTTGGAGTTAGAAATGTATTGTCTATTAGAGGAACAACACAGTATTTAGGAAATGTAACATTTTCAAAGCCAAAGCCAAATGATTCGCTTTGTAAACTTTCCAATTCTCAAATCCATTGGTTTCCAGGAGGGCTTTTCTCACCCCGAGCTGCACATCCCCATCCTTGGATGGGGAACTGATATCCAAGCCAAGCCAGTCACTAGGGGGTCTGTGGAAATAGAGCCCAGATATCAGTCATCCCTTCTTCCTGCCTCAAATTGCCCTAACTGGTTGTAACATGTCAAACTGGGTTGAGAACTGTTGCTACATTAGAATAAAGGTGGTGGGGGTTTTATCGCTGTAAAAAAATTATTATATGAGACTACAAAAAAATCTGATTCCTCATTTGTTTAGCTTCATAGCTTTATATCCATTCATGGAACAGTTTTTATCTCTGCAATTTTTCTCAGAAATATGTGTCCACTTGTAAACACAGCCATTATAAAGTACTATAGACTGGATGGCTTAAATGACAGAAATTTAATTTCTCATATTTCTGAAAACTGGAAATGCAAGGTCAAGGTGTTTTCAAGGTTGTTTCTTCTGAGGCCCTCTGCTTGGCTTATAGATGGCTGTGTCCTGTTGCGTCTTCATATGGTTTTCCTTCTGTACCCAGGTGTATGCTCACTAGCTCCTCTCTTCCCAGAATCACATCAATCATATCTGGACTAGGGCCTGTATATATGACTTCATTTTAAGTTAGTTACCTCTCTAATGACCCCAAACCATCATTTTATGATGTACTGGGGGCACTATATATAAATGTGTAAACATGTAAAATTGTCAGTGTGTAAATTCAGCCCCTAACAAGCATTTAGAAGTCATAATATATTTTTTGTTAGTAATGTTAAATGGAAGTGGAAATCTATTTCAAGACAAATGTATTTTAAAAAAAGACATTGAGGGGACGGGAGTTTGATCTAGTGGTAGAATGCTTGCCTAGCATGCACGGAGATCCAGGTTCGATTCCTCAGTACCACATACCTGGGGGGGGGGGAGCCAGAAGTGGTGCTGAGGCTCTAGCCTTGAGAAAGTCCAAGGACAGTGCTCAGGCCCTGAGCTCAAGCCAGGACTGGCAAAAAAAAAAAAAAGGCATGGAGAAGCAGCTCAGAAGTTGCCTGGGCATGTGTAATGTAAAGACCCTGAATGATGGCCCATCACAATGGAAGCCAGAGGAACAGTGTCAAGAGCCACTAAGTCTCCACAGCTGGGCTATTCCAGAAGATGCCTTGTATTTCATCATCCGATCATCTGCCCAGATGAACCCTCTATTGTCTCTATTGTTCAGACTCCCTGGACAGTCCAGGGTGCTCTAGACAGTAAATAGATGGTCCCATACTTTTTGGCACCTCAAGTATGTTCATTTAGAAAGTAAATGTATGTTCGTTTAGAAAGTAAAGCAGTGTAGGTAACATGCAAAGGACGTGCTCTGGATTCTAGACATCTGTTAGAACACTAAGAGCAATTTTGTTTTCATGTTAATAATCCCTTCTCTAAACTTGAGAGTCTTGAGAACTATCCCCCCCTGAGTTTGGACTGAAGTGCTGAGTTTTACATTTTATATAACCACATATTTTTTAAAAAAGGAAAATGAAGAAATTAGAAGCAAACCATAGAGGGAAACTGTAACTTCTGTGTGTGTGTGTGTGTGTGTGTGTGTGTGTGTGTGTGTGTGTGTAGTATTTGTTTAAATGTGGTATGCATATGGATGGAGAAGGATGCACAGATAAGGAAATATAAAATAAGGAAAAACAAAATACAAACTATTTACTCTCATAGGGGAAAGAATCACCTGGGTTGTGGGCTTAAGCAGCTGGTAATATGAGCCTGAGCTTATGTGACTGAATCTTTATGTTCCCTTTTATTTTATCTTCAGCAAGAGCAAAGGTATCTATCACTGTTTCAGTCTTTCAGCCAATGATTTCTTAGAATCAACTATGTGGGTAAAACTGGGACAGGATATATTCACTACTCATGTGAACTTAGAGCTGAGTTGGACAGACAATGCCTCCCACTAGAAGAGAGGAACAAAACCAAACTCCAGATAAGAAAAGTTTTTAGCCAACAGTGCACTTTACAATAGGAAAATGGCTCCACATGAGCAGAACTCATCTTGATTTGTACAGAAATGATTAATACAAGGAGAATGAGAGAAGAAAAGAAGGGGACAGGAAGGACTCAGTTGAATCAGACAGTGAACACTTACAGAAAGCAAGTCACATAAATTGGTCCTTGAAAAACCCATCTAAGAGGCTGGGAGTTTAGCCTAGTGGTAGAGTGCTTGCCTAGCATGCACAAAGGCCTGGGTTCGATTCCTCGGCACCACATACATAGAAAAAAGCCGAAAATGGTGCTGAGGCTCAAGGGTAGAGCTCTAGCCTTGAGAAAGCCCAAGGACAGTGCTCAGGCCCTGAGCTCAAGCCCAGGACTGGCACATAAAAAAAAAAAAGAAAAAGAAAAAAAGAAAACACATGTAAGGTTTGTTGTCTGGAGCTCACTGAGGTTAGGCATCCACCCTCCTATGGAGACCGGGCCCCACTCTTCATTGTTGATGGAACATATGTAATAGAAGATCTAGAACCAACAGTAAATGCATTTGGCAGTCTTGAGTCTCCTCAGACAGGCACTGGAGAGGAGAAGGGCTAAGGTCATTTTAGAAATAAAGAATTGAGACATTAGAAGCTGTTTGTTTCCAATCAAGTTGTTACTGGCCACATCTGAAGCTTGGTCAAGGACAGAGCACAAAGGATACTCCTGAAAAGATAGTGAAGAGAGAGTCTGTCAATACACAAGTTCAAAGATAAATGCCATGACACATACAGAACAGCGCAGCAGGTATGACAGGGTTACAGTGCACAGATGCCCACTCGTACACTAAAGGAAAAATGTTCGGTCTTTTCAAAACCAAAGGCTATTGGAAAAGCTGAGATTTCAGAGCCATAGTTACAGGCACGACTCAAAGCAAGGCAAATGGAATTGAGAAACTTCAAGGTTGGAAGAATTAGTAGCTGGCAGCCCGTGGCTCAGAACTATAATCCTAGCTACTCAGGAGGCTGAGATCTGAAGATAGTGGTTCAAAGCCAGCCCGGGCATGAAAGTCCAAATAAACACCAGAAAGCCAGAAGTGGAGCTGTGGCTTAAGTGGTAGCTGAAGAGCTCAGGGACAGCACTCAGGCCCAGAGTTCAAGCCCAACGACCGACACCCCCCCCCAAAAAAAAAAGAAATTCGTTTTCATATGAAGTAAGCAGAGTCATTTTTGCTTCTTCAACTTTCACTGGTTCATTATTAGATTGCATTGATCACATTGGGGATTCAGCAGAAAAAGCCTCTGAATCCATGTATAATAAAATGCAAGTCAACTTTCAATCTCTCAGCTCCTAAACAGGTCTTTCTTTCAGCTCCATCTCCATTGCAAACCAACAGGCAAACAAACATATGACCTCATGACCAGCTCACACTGTGATCACTGTCAGTGGGAAGCTGGATCTTGGCTAGGCATACTGTAATTTAAAAGGGGCCTCAATAAAAACTGGTCATTACAGAACATGTGAGACCTGAGCCTCCTTCAGGAACCTGCCCATATGGCCAATCCTGGCCTCCTGAATTAGAAATTGCTAAGGAGAGAAAACACCACGAACTGAAGGACTTTCAAAAGTCTTTTCTTGCTCTACAAGGAATGTAGGCCAAAAACAGCAACCAGAGTAGACTCAAATTTTTAAAAAGCTATCTAGATTCTACCTCAGGAATGCGAAGAAAACTTGGGTCTTTTCATCCAATTTGCTTGGAGAAAAAAATGAATACAGTATTGTGCTTGGGTGGCTATCCTCTTTTTTTTCAATTTTTAAAAATAATTCTGTTATATTTAAATAAAATCCCAGAATATGGGATACTGCTACAGTTTTGCATTGTGTTTAAATATGTCCCCACAAGGTTTTATAGGTAGAGGTCTGGTTGAGAGGTAATTGAAGCTTTAAGGAGGCTAATGGGAACACCTTAGGTACTTTAGGGGCATTGGTGTCAGAAAGGATTAAGGTAGTGCTTGTGGGATCCCTGGTTTTGCTCTTACAAGAACAAGTTGTAATAAAAGCCCCAGCCTGACCCCTGAATTGCTGTCTGCTTCCTGTCTCACTACATGGGTTCCCTCATATACAAGTTGGGATGCATCACCATGAGCTCATCACCAAAGTTCCTAGCATGGCTATTTGGATATTTAGCATCCTGAACTATGACCTAAATAAACATGTTTGAGGTCATAATGTTTTATTGTATAAATAGGTATCAATAAAACATATTCTTCTATCGGCCTATTTAAAGTTAAAAGTATTACTCCTGAGGAGTTTAATCATAAAATAAACATTTTTATGATTCAAGACCTAGCCTCAAGTACTTTTGATAGCTGTGGAAAGCTGGTTAGTACAGATACCATAAGTGATCATAGTTTTATCTGTGTGTGTGTGTGTGTGTGTGTGTGTGTGTGCCCGCCTTAGCTGTCTTTGAACTGCATTTTTCAGATCTCAGCTTCCTAGGATTAGTGGCACCTAGTGAGATGACATTTTTTTGAAACAGATATTTTATTTGTATTTGTATGCATCTCTGAAATTTGCTATTTTCATCAAGACACGTCTTTTTAAAAAGTTACTTGTGGGGCCCGGGAGTTTGGCCTAGCGGTTAAAGTGCTTGACTAGCATGCACAAAGACCCGGGTTCGATTCCTCGGTATCCCACATACACAACCAAGCCGGAAGTGGCAGAGACGAGACTGCGACGGCAACAGAGAGCGAAAGAAGCGAGCTGAGCTGAAGTGAACAGAGCCCAACCAAGTGGTGGCCGGAGCGAGCGGGGCCAGGAGAGCGGGGCCAGGAGCGTGCGGGAGCGACCCGGGCCGGAGCCCGGGGCGGAGCGAGCGGGGCCTGAGCTAGAAAAGGGGGCCTAGCCGGGCCGGAGCGAGCAGGGCCGGAGCGAGCGGGGCCAGAAAGAGAAAGGGGCCAAAAAATAAATAAATAAATAAATAAATAAAAAGTTACTTGTGATGTTTTAGGTATGCTGATAGTTGATAGACTATGTTTCTTTATATTTTCTTATAGAACATAAAGCTATTTAAGAAATGTTTTACTTTTGAAACTTTACCAAGTCCTAGCCTTTTTTTCCTTTGATTTTTTATGGTTACTTAACAGTACACTGCAGATCATATTAGTAACAATATCAAAACAAAGTTCTTGTTAAAGTAGTTATTTAATGCCAGACAACTGTCATGACAAATGCCATGACAACTCCATAGATAGGCACCATTATTTATCTAGGGTTTTGGGGAGAGTTTTTGGTAGTAGGATAGACAGAAGAAGTGGCGTATGTTCTTTCTTCTCTTTTTTTTTTGAGATGACATTTTAAAACAGACTTTTCCCTCACCTTTCTGCCCCAGGTTCCCCCACACAGGAGCACAGTAATGACGTGCTTTTGGACTTCCAATGTGTAAGCAGACATGAGTGTTTTTGTTGATCATGCTAGGAATCCTTTTATTCAGCTAGTAGATCCACAAGCTATTGTGTAACTGATTCTAACTCCGACTCGGTGGAGCTGTTGCTATACTGCCTGCCTGCCTGCCTGCCTCTGCCTGCCTTCCTTCCTACCTACATTCCTTCCTTCCTTCTTTCTCTCTTTCTTTCTTTCCTCCTGTCATTTGTGGGACTTGACTCTTGGCCTGGGCTGTGTCCCTGAGCTTTTGTGTTCAAAGCCAGTGCTCTACCACTTTGAGCTATAGCTCTACTTCTGGCTTTGGATGTGGTTAATTAGGGATAAGAGTCTCACAGACTTTCCTGTCCAGGCTGGCTTCAAACCACTATCTTCAGATCTCAACCACTCGAATAGCTAGGATTATAGATGTAAACCACTAGCAACCAGCTTTCCCTTCCTTTATACAGTTCGAGGAGAAAAAGTATCCTGAAAATGGTTAAGTTCACTATTATAAATAAGCTGAAATAAATAGTGCTGATTGGATTTTTTGCCAGTCCTAGGGCTTAAACTCAGGGCCTGAGCACTGTTCTTGGGCTTTCTCAAGGCTAGCACTCTACCACTTGAGCCACAGTATCACTTCTAGCTTTTTCTATGTATGTGGTACCAAGGAATCAAACCTGGGTCTTTCTGCATGCAAGGCAAGCACTCTACCACTAGTCCAAACTCCCAGTCCCTTGAATTTCTTTATTCATAATTCTACTAGATGAGTAATAGAGAAGAATCACAGATTAACTTGGAATACTCCATGCTTGTCCTGCTCCTGTTTCAGTTCTAACTATTGGAAACATTTCCAATCCAGGTAGATGCATTATCTAATATATCTCCCTTCTAGAATTTCTGCCTTCCCCTGACCTTTATACCACTATGGCAGTGAAATGATCATACACAGAACAAAACATAAAACGAAAGTGTACCCTTCCACATTCTGGAGCATGAACTTCACTCTGACTTTTCAGTCAGAAAGATCTAAAAGTAATGGACACACATAACTCATGCACCAGATAAATAACTCCAGGTATGAATGTGATAGTGGCCTTGAACCCGCTCCGAGATACAGCAGTAAAGATCACATGCCTGGGGTCACAGGGTCACTGTAGCTACCCGTCATTTACCTGGGAAATATGGACCCAGTATTTTTCTGTGAGATTTCAAGGGATGCTCAAACTCTAGAGTTTTATGTCAGCTGTTCTGATTTTCCATGATTGGCTTAGTTTTTCAAAACCTGGTGCAAACCAAACCAAATATGTGTGGAACCATCCCTGGTTTTTAGGCTTCTCCCTTTTTATCCACAGGACCTTTGAAGATAATCAAATTCTTTACAAATTTCCACATAATCTGCACACATTCTGCACACCTGGAAACTTTAAGTCGTTTCTAGTTTACTTCTACTATGTCATGTAAAGTAAATGCTATGCTGTGTAAATAGTTGATTTGGGGACCATTAGGGGAATAATGAGAATAAAAGCATGTGCAATCATCCTTGACCTGATTACATAGCACTCAGGTAAGACATGAGACAAACGATGAAGAGACTAAAGGTCTGTGAAGTAGCAGGGCTCCCGTGGGGAGTATCTAACATCACCTAAATTGCACTGACTCAGTGTAGTGTTTGGCAAGCAGCCAGTTCAAGGTTGGCTTTGTGGACTTTTCTGAAACTTATTTTTCCTTCTATTTTTGACCCCTGGTTGATTGAATCAGTGGATGTGGAGCCTGGGGATAAAGAGGGTCGATTGTCCACTGTCTCCAAATCAAAGTCAAGATTACTTGTTAAGGTAGAAAATGAATCTCGAGAAACGTTGCTCCTGCATTGAAATGATAAGTGCTACTGGAGGACAAGATATGATGAGAGTAGCAGAACCCCAATAAAGGCTCTCTTATTTCTGGAAAATACTAATGCCAAGAGAGGAGAAGGCTCTTGGTGAGGAATAGTAGAGAAGCAGCACTGGAAAGGATATACAGCATCCCCCACTCCCTCTCCTTTCCCGCCCCCCACATCCATTTCTCTTTAGGAGGAGATGAGTAGGCTTAGCTAAGAGTTCTCTGGCTAGATTAGGGCAGCTTTCCCTTTTCTAATAGGAGAGATCCGGGGATTGTTGCGGTAGGGGGACAAGACGTGTGGATAAACAATGATTTAGCTCAGATGTCAGCAGAAGCAATGTACTGCATGGGAATTATTGGAAAATTGCTGTTCTGTTTGAATGTCCTCTCCCTGACTTGCTGGACAATTCCTTTCATTGGCTCCCTTTTGGTTCCCCTACATACTTAGCATCATGCTTAAGTACCCTATACTATTTCCCTTCCTTCTTTCGCATGCCAAAACCTAAGGCCTGTATCAGACTTTCCATGTTCTCTATTATCCAATTCTAATAGAGGGAATCTATGGAGTCATTTCAACTCCTAGAGCACTACTGTATAACTTACTACAAAAATACAAGATATAATTTAATTTCCACTAGCCACATTCTAACAAGGTATTTTTTGTTATTGTTGGTTGTTGAGACTTGAACTTTAGGCCTGGTCATTGTCCCTGAGCTCTTCAGCTCAAGGCTACCACTCTACCCCTTGAGCCACAAGTGTCACTTCCGGTTTTCTGGTGATTAATTGGAGATAAGAATCTCACAAACTTTTAAGTGCCTGGGCTGGCTTTGAACTGAGGTCCTTAGATCTCAGCTTCCTGAGTAACTAGGATTGCAGTTGTGAGCCACCATGCCTAGCATCTAACATAGTTTTTAAAAGGGCAAAATTACCTTCAATTTGACTTGGCACCATACAGCCCAAATAGGATCACATAGTGTAAGTCCTATTCAACATGTAATTGATACTTTTTTTTTGCCAGTCCTGGTTTTGGGCTCAAGGCCTGAGCACTGTTCTGGGACTTTCTCAAGGCTAGCACTCTACCACTTTAGCCTCAGCACCACTTCCAGCTTTTTTCTATATATGTGGTATCGAGGAATTGAACCCAGGTCTTTGTGCATGCTAGGCAAGCACTCTACCACTAGGCCAAACTCCCGGCCAATGTAATTGATACTTTTAAATGTTATTAAGGAGTGTTTTTTCATTCTTCTTTTTTGGTACTTGGTCTTTAGAATCTGGTGTGGATTTTATATTTACAGCACATTTCAATTCAAGCTAACTATATCTCAATATTCAGTCAGCAGTTACTGTTGGGGGAGCAGATCATGATTTGAGCAATTTCCCTAACATTCAGATCACATTTCTACTTCCAAGTCTTTCTTAATCAGGGAATGTAATTTTGCCTAGTATATCCTATACTGGCATATTTGAACAAAAATTCAAAACATTTCTGACGAATCAAAATGATTTGTTGAATCTTGCAATCTGAAAGACAATTAGACTAAATACAGAATTCTGTGTTTGGACTTTTAAAAGTCAATCCTAGAAATATAGAATGAAGAAGATTGACTTGGTAGCTTATGTGAAAATAATTTGTTTTTAAGTTAACCACAATCTTATAAGAGCTGTGATGTGAAGGCTTTCTAAAACTTGACACAATCTGTATAGTAAACTATAATATAGGTTAATCATTGGTTAAGTCCAGAGCTGGAATAAGGGATGTGTCAATCATACCGTTGCTCAAAGCTTCAAACTCCAAGACGTGTAAGGAGAAGGAGGTAATGGCAATTGCTAGAATGGCATTATGTTTAATGCTATACTTTTTGATAAGCTCACAACAGTGAGGGCTAAGCCTACAGAATTATAATTGAGAATTCCTGATGGATTGCAATAATTGCAGTTATCTTATCGATAACTACAGTTATCTGTACGCTCTGTATTAGCTGGGTGGAGTGTGGTATGTGCTTGATTTGACCAGAAGTAGACTGATAGGAGTAATAAAGAAGAGGAAGAGTTGCTGTTAGCCAGCCTTCTCTCTCCAACTCAAGAAACGAGTGGGCAAATATCTAGAACATGTGCATTTGAAAAGACATAAATTACTAAATAATAGCTATTAATTATTAACTTCTAGGGCACCCACAAATATTCTCATTAGGTCACATCTATAGTGAGCTGAATTGGCATTATAACATTTGAGGATGGACTTTGACAAGCTGAGTTTATGATAAATGATGAAGGATGAGATAAATGATGGACTACTGGTTAACTGTCTCTGAGTGTGAGGAGCTACAGATGTCTAATTTCAGGATAGTTAATATACAAAGATCTCTCATGTAAAAGACAGTGTACATTTTTGCTCATCTCTGGTGCTCTGGACACCTAGAGGGTACCCACCAATTAAAGTCCATTCTGACATGAGCTATCTTGGGGACTTGCCAAATTCTAGAAGTTACATTTTCAGATTCCAGTTACAATTCTCACCAAGTCCAATACTTGGTGTCCTTGAGCCTTGGAATAATAATAGGGAAGAAACCTTGGGGTCTGTATGTGATTTTTATGGGCAAAGGAAATACCCATTCATTAGGAGCCAGGTAAAAGGTCAGATGGGTGTAACAAAGCAACCCAGTGACCAAGATAATGTCCTGTTTTGAAAAATGCAAGTCTGAATGTTAGGGATAATTTATAAAACTAGTGAAGTGTTGTTTCTGGATAGAAGACTAATTTCTAGTCTCAATTATAGCCATAATACCAAAGAGCCCTGTAGAGTTCCTGATCAGTCTAATCTCTGCATCCTGAGATGCTGGGATTATATGCATGAGCATAGCAGGATTGAACTTTCCTAAACTGCTTTAGACAGGCCAAAGCAGAGCCAGAACATTAAACATGGCCACGCAGAGCAGTTTGGGATTTGTCCCACCCAGCCTGGGCCTGACTCTAGATGTTGGAGAACGGGATCATCCAGGCTAAAGTCTGATTCTGGATCTGCAGTAAATCTTGGGGCTGGTTATGATTGACATTCAGGCTTTCTCTAACGGTAGAATAGTTTAAAGATTCTGTGATCCTCTTACTCTAAGAACCCAGTTGACTTTAGGGAAGCAATGGCTCAGCCTTAAAACTGGAAGATAGTGGTGCTCAGGGCTCCTGCAAGTGGATAGGAGCTCTTTAGTCTCTTACTTCCAAACAGAATGAAGACTCCAAATTGTGCAAGATAACGATTTAGAGAAAGGGAGATGGGATTCAATGGAGGTCATCAGACACAGGCACGAGAGCAGACAGACTCTAAAGCAAACCTGGGTCTGCTTCTATCTCTGCTGGCAATGGTCAAGGTCATTGTCATAATAGGAACAACAGGGCAACCAGATACATGAATGAACATCACACAGATAGAAGAGGGACCCTGGAAAGACTGAGATGACCAGTAATGTGTCATGTCTTACTCAGCTTTACACACTGCTGTGAAAGCATCCAGAAGATCCTCTGAGATAGCTGGTCTGCAACCCAGCCAAAGACCAATATAAAACCACTCCCTGTGGTTCCCTCAAGGGAATGGGATAGTCACATGATTCTCAAATTTCCCTCTGGAGTTAATTCGACTGTTTATTTCCTCACCTTGTTTGTCTGATGCAAAGTTCTCAGCTTGGACTAAAAGTGAGCCAAGTATATATTAGAACTCATGCAAGTACTTATCAATATTCTCAAAGAAATTTCTCAATTGCTTCAAGTTTGAAATTATTTTTTATTGCTCAACAAAGCAGAAGCCATATGTCTTGTTCCATGATTTAATAGTTTTTAAAAATTACCAAAATATAGTCTTGCTTTTTGGGAACTTACAGAGCATTAGTAGCTGTCTCTTTTCAAGATAGATCTATCCCAATTCTTACAAATGTATTCAGCAAAGGAATTTGTAGGTAGAGAAGTTGGAAATGAAATAATGGAAAGACAGGAGGAAAGGGAGACAAAAAAGTTAAAAGCATGCACTGAGGAATACTGTCTTTCATGGTTCACATTATCTACTAGCACAGAAGACAAAGACTGCCACAATAAGATGGCACCAAACTCATTTCTGACCAATGTGATGTGAATGAAGCAAGCCAGTATTACTGAGTGAGCAGGGCTCTCGGCATACAATAAACCTTGACCCATATGACCTCTGACCTCATCTGGTGACATAAGAGCAATGAAGACACACAGACATACACATATGCAAAGCTTTATAAAATTAAAGCAGACCTAAGTACAAATCACTTGACCATTTGCAAGGTAACAAGAGCTCTTACACTTAATAGGAGTTCTGTTAGTTTAAGAAGACAAGGAGAACATGAAAACTACACTGATGCAAGAGGCAACAGAAATTCATGAGAGCAAATAGTAATCGTACATTAACAAATAATTCACAGCACCTATTAAACTAATCAAGTAATAAAAAATTAAACTCATAGCTATGATTTATAACACAATTCTAACAAATGAGATGCCAGCTTCTCTTTATTAAAATGACAATATTTTATACAAAGGCCAGTGTTGGTAAGGGTGGGGAGATAGACTTGGCTAGAGACTGCTTTCAAAGCGTTTCTTGGCCCACTGTTACTGGAACTCAGCTTTCTCAAAAATGTCATAGCAGGGCCGGGAGTTTGGCCTAGTGGTTAAAGTGCTTGCCTAGCATGCATGAAGACCCGGGTTCGATTTCTCGGTACCACATACATAGAAAAAAGCCTGAAGTGGTGCTGAGGCTCAAGTGGTAGAGCTCTAGCCTTGAGAAAGTCCAAGGACAGTGCTCAGGCCCTGAGCTCAAGCCCAGGATTGGCAAAAAAAAAAACAAAAACAAAAACAAAAAATGAAATAACTTCACTTAGTACATACAAAAAAAGAAAAATGTCACAGCATACTAGACCACAGGATCTTCATTGGTGTCGGTCTTGAATGGCCTTTTACGTTAGATGTTTTGTGATTTTGTGTTGTTTTGAGGCATAGAGTCTACTATAATTAGCTCAAGTTGGTCTAGAACTCACTATGTAACTCAGGCTAACTTCAAATTCATGGTTTTCCTGCCTCTGCCTCCTGAATGCAGGAATTAAAAGGTTGTACCACTATACCCATTTCCATAGTGGTTTATTATACCAGTTCTTAACCTCCATGTCATCAGAACACTGTTAAGTTGCCCAGACATATCTGCTTGTCTTCCACTAAGAGTATCTTAACTATTCTATTCTTTCAGTGGTATTTATTTGGCATTTATTGTACTGTAAACACTGCTGCGGAGGCTGGAGATGCAATGAAGAGTAAGACTAAGTCCCTGCTTAAATGAGGTTCACATATTTGAGGGAGAAAACAACTACAAAAGTGCAAGGTAAATATGTAACATGGGAGAAGGTGATCAATAAAGCTGAAGGAAAATTCAAGTGTAGATTGTACCGATTAGCCTACCTGTAGCCTACCCTGTAGATTTTAGCCCCTTTCTGAACAGAGAAAGAAGCCGTTGGAAATTTGAAATAAAAAAGTACCATGTGACATGCATTTAGGAAGAATAAGATGAGGGTAGAAATAAGGAGAGCCATTGGAATGATACTCGCTTAGCCCCAATCCAAACGAGTGAAGAACCATGAAGCCCTGAACATATTAGTGGTTGAGCCCCCAGAATGTTCTAGATTGCCCTAGAAGGGGAAGGTAAGGGGAGAGCTAATGGTAACTCTAAAGGAAGGTGCTTAGAAACTCTGATTTCCTGTATGCTTGGTGTCCAAAGAAACATCACGCATCTTGATTCCACTTGCCTAATGTTTTGATGCTGGTATGTATACTACTGATATGCACCAAAACATTTGTCATTAGAGATTAGGAACAGTAAATAGGAATTTTGGTGGCTCCCATTCTGTAGGATCTTTTGTCACTTTATGTAATGTTCTTTTGCTCTACAGAAGTACACTCTGAGCTAACTGAGTCTACTCAGAAAAGAATTGCCTTCGCCTAAGTCATAAAGCAGCTCCTCTAAGATTCCAAGTTTCAAGTCTTACATGAAAGTCTTTGATTCATTCTGAGTTAACCTTTATATGAGGTGGCACATGCATTCCCATCTTCATATGTGAACATTACTGAAGGACTTAATAAGAGTTCGGCTATCCGGTCACTGATGGCTCATGCCTGTAATCCTAGCTACTCAGGAGACTGAGAGTTGAGGATAGTAGTTCAAAGCCAGCCCGGGCAGGAAAATCCATGAGGCTCTGATCTTCAATTAACCAGCAGAAAACTAGCAGTGGTGATGACTCAAAATGATAGTGCACTAACCTTGAGCAAAAAAAAAAAAAAGCTCAAGAACAGCACCCTTGCCCTGAGTTAAAGCCCCATAACTCCCCCTTCCCCCAAAAGAGCTCTTCTATTTAAAGAGGCTGTCTTTGTTTTTAAGTATATTTTGCTCTGTCAAAAATCAGAAGGTTGTAACTCTGTGGGCTTATTTCAGTATCCTGTATCTATTTCATTGATTTCCGTGTGATTTTTGAGCCAGAAACATGCTGATTTTGTTTCTATGGCCCTATAGTGTATTTGAAGTTCAGAATTGTGATACTTCTAGGATTGCTTTTTTTGTTGTTTATGCTTACTTTCGTAATTTGGAGGTTTTTTTGGTACAAATACATGACTCTTAGAATTGTTTTTTTTTTTCCTGCTTCATTGTGTTTTGACAGAGATAGCATTGAATCTGTATACTACTTATATATTTGATGTATTTATAGTAATTTATTGTTAAGCTACTTAATCTATTTAATACATAAAGAGTAACCTTAAAAATTTATGAATAACATTGAGGGCATCTCAGTTCTCTTGAGCTTTCAAGCAGATTCCTTGTTTTATATATGTTTTTGCTCTTAATGACTATAGACTATAGAATATAGCATTATAGTTGGTCTTCCATATGTGTGGTTCTACAATTGCAGATTCAACTGGCCATGGAGTAAAATATATTTTAGGATAGCTAAATGCAAATAAGAAGAAGATTGGGTGCAGCTGGCCTGCGGGCTACATTCTGCATAGGAAAGCCTACACTGATAGAATTCTGGTGCCACTGGGCTCCTCTTCAGTGCTGACTGATAGGGCAACAATGGTGTTCAATAGCTTGTTTAAAGAGCCTAACACAGCTGGATATGGTGGCCCACGCCTGTAATCCTAGCTACCCTGGAGGCTGAGATCTGAGGATCGAGGTTCAAAGCCAGCCCGGGCACTGAAGTCTGTGAGACTCTTATTTCCAATTAACCACCAGAAAACCGGAAGCTGTGGCTCCAGAGGTAGAGTAGTAGCCTTGAGCTGAAGAGCTCAAGGACAACACCCAGGCCCAGAGTTCAAGTCTCACAACTGATCGACAAAAAAAAAAAAAAAAAAAAAAAAAAAAAGCCTAACCCAGCAAGTCTACAGTCTTTAGATAAATATAGAGGAAATGACTTTTATCCAGTTCTCTCCTCCTCCTCTCTCTCTCTCTCTCTCTCTCTCTCTCTCTCTCTCTCTCTCTCTCTCTCTCTCTCTCTCTCTCTCGTTAAAATAGGAATCTTGCCCAAGGTAATCTCAGCAAAGCTTTGGTAAGTCTTTGCATTTCTCATTGTACTAACTTATCCAATAACAGGCTAGAAGTCCAAGCTTCATAGCATTGATTATTTCCTATTCTAAAAAGCTAAACAGCTGGAAAAAAAACTATATACATAGACATTAGTAATAATTATCTTTGCTCTAAATAAAATCAGAAAAAGGGTAATATATTTGATTTCATTGCCTTATCTCCTCCATTAAAGTTTCTTGAAAAGAGTCTCTAATACTGTAGAATCCTAGATAGGGAATTATACAGCTCAGAAATGTTTTAGCATCCTGCTACACTGTATTTTCTCAGGCTGTGCTGCTGCTGGGATTTTGAGATTTTAATAATTTATTCTTAATACTTCCGTGCCTTGGAGGCCAAAGACCTGGCAATTCCATTCACTGAAAAGGAAAATGGGCTGGGCGTGGTGGCTCACGTCTGTAATCCTAGCTACTCAGGAGGCTGAGATCTGAGAATCAAGGTTCAAAGCCAGCCTGGCAGGAAAGGACCTGAGACTCTTATCTCCAATTAACTTCTAGAAAATAAGATGTGGGGCTTGGATCAAAGTTAAGGTGGTAGCCTTGAGCTGAAGAGCTCAGGGACAGCATTCAGGCTTCAAGCCCAATGACCGACAAAAAAAAAAAAAAAGGAAAATGGCTTTAACCTAGACACAATATTATGTATACATATATAACACTAATATTATGATATATCTATATATGGATATATGAGTTCTTTTGACTGTGGGCTCAATTTGTATTACATCTAATAGGTTTATTTTAATGTTCTTGGTTACATGTTAAAAAAATAAAAAGGAAAAGAAATTTACCTAAGTATACAATCATTTCTTCTGGAATCATTAAGAGACTATGTTAATGACAAACTGTCTCCATTGTTATGCAGGGCCCATTGGAGATGTTCATGTTTTATAAATTGGAACTAAGCAACAATGGTGGTGACACAATGCACAATTTTTCCATTTTTAATGCATATCAGAACTGCAAAGAGGATGCAGAGGAAGAAGTCCTTCTGCAGATCTCTGAGTTTCTGCTGCAAATGGAGAAAAATCACTGGAATTTTGCTAGGGCAAGGCATCCTGTCTTTCTGTTTAGACCTTTAGACAGTGCGTATGTGACCAGACTCTTAAGTAGCCCAGGCAATGTGATCCCGCCTTACAGATCCAGGGCCCTAGGCTCAGTCAGGCCTTGTTTTTCCCCTCAGGTAATGCATGCAAGGACTCGTGAGTATAGTAATAGAATGCCATTTGTACCAACTTCTGAATGTTTTGTAGCTGGGAAATAAAGATGGAAATTGGAGGATTTAAATCTTAGTTTTGGAGCCTCTCTCACCAGCACTAATTTTCTCCTAGAGAAAAGCTGTTTGGTCATCTGCAGGTACAACAACTACCTCCCCACCTCCACCTGCCAGATGCTGCTTTCTGAAGGGTGAAAAACATGTTTAAAATGGAAAAGATTTTTTTAAAAAAAAGATAGAGGGGGGTGAAGCTAAGACTCCACGATAGGGTAATTTTTCCCAAAAGGACTTACACAAATGAAGGGTTTTTAATGAATACTGATAAGTCTGCATATGAAATGAAAGATTAACAGCTATGTAAGTCAGTGACAGATGTTGCAATCCAATGTAACACAGCTTTGGCTGCTATCAGCATCTCTCCCAATGGAATTAAAGAACTACACATTCATATATTAAAGACAAAAACCACCTCCCACCTGTCTGTGTCTTGAAAAGAGCCAATCAGTCCCCCCTCCCCAGACTGGTTTTTGTAAACATTACTTATCCTTTGTTGTTTTGGCAGGCGCTTTTTACTGAAGAGCCTCCTTTTAAGTTGTATTCATACAAATCTCATCTTTGAAATTATTTTGCCACAGAAAACAAAAATAGACGCCAACACACACACACACACACACACACACACACACACACACACACACACACACACACACTGTTATCTCATATGGAAAAATACAGAAGAATCATTTCTCATATTCCAGGTGACTGGAAACACAACCCTCATGGTCTCAGCATGGTCTGTTGTTTCTGGTGAGGGCTCTCTTCCAGGGGGCTGTCTGCCACCTCCCCAGTGTGTGTTTCACTGATCTTCCCTCCATGCTTTCAGGAAGAAAGAGGAGGTTACCTCTGGTGTCTCTGTGAGTCAGGACTTTGATCATTATGGGGGTGGGGCCCATGCTCATGATTCTCCCCTCATTCTAATCTCCTCCTGAAGACCTCCCTTCCCAATACTGTGATAATAGGGATTAAGGACTCAACTTAGTCCATTGCAATTGGCTTCCTTACCAATGCAAACAAAATAACACAACATCATAAGAAAATGAAATATGCGAATAAACTGAAAAAAATGTAAAGCAATGTTTGATCATACGGTAGATATCAATTTGATATCCTTTCACTGGAAAATAAATCTGTCTATACTTCTATAAAACTTAAATATATTTATTTAGTGCTAGTACTGAGACTTGAACTTGGCTTTTTTTTTTTTTCTCAAGGCTGGTTGGTACTCTATCACTTGAGCCATACCCCCACTTACAGCTTTCTGGTGGTTGATTGGAGATAAGAATCTCACAAACTTTTCTTTTAAGGCTGCTTTTGAACTGTGATCCTGAGATCTCAGCCTCTTGAGTAGCTAGAATCACAGGTGTGAGTCATTGGTGCCCAGTAAAACTTAGTTTTAAGTTGTGATGAAACTGGTACAATGCATTAAGCATGTTGTAGAGTTCAGTATATTTATAATAATGGACAACTATCTCCAAAAAGATAAACTAAAATTATTTTCCCATGAAATAGCAAATTCCCTAAGTTCCTTTCTTTAAAACTTTTTACGTGAGAATCATAAGAATCAAGAACTTCAGTTCACTGGAGATAGCACCAAAGATCAAATTTTTTAATGAAATAATTTGTAGATTTTAAAACAGTTATTATAGTTGTGTCACAATTAGAAATTTAGAAATTGCCATATGTAGGTGGCTCAGAATTTTAATCTTAGCTATTTTGGAGAGAGGTTCAAGTCCAGCCCTGGAAAAATGTTCATGAAACTCCTTCCCCACCCCTTGAACCAGTAAAAACCAGTACATGTCTATTATCTTAGCTCTGTGGAACATACAGATAGTATGATCCGTATAGCTTGATCTATTTGAAAACGATGAAAACAAAAATGGTTGAAATGGTTCAAACAGTGGAACACTTTGCCTCCAAGTACAAGGCCCTGAGTACAAATCCTGATACAAGAGGAGGAGGAGAGGAGGAGGAGGAGGAGGAGGAGGAGGAGGAGGAGGAGGAGGAGGAGGAGGAGGTGGTGGCAGAGGAGTTCGTAAATAATCAAGGATGAATTAAAGGTAATATAGAAAAATTAAGTGGATAAAATTATTTTTTCAAAAGCTCAAAATTGCTGTATTATGTACAAATTCTGGCAAACAAAGGCCTGTAAATTTATTAAATAGGTTGTACTGTGAATGGTGTGAGAATGCAGACGGGACAGGAAAGGGAACTAAGGGAAAAAGTACACAATAGAGGAGTTCTTCTAGACTTCTTTGGTAATACCAATGACCCAAGACACTTGTCAAAACTACAAATTTACTGCCCTGTCTCAGACTCATTGAGTCAGATATAATGTTTTCACATAATAATCTAGAGGGGAAGACAACCAAGTAAACAACCACTTTTCTAAAAAGCTAATAATTAGTGCTGAACACAATATAAAATGAGCAAATTAAGGATGCTCATTCCAATTCAAAAGTTGAACATAAATGCTGGTTCCAAGTACGGAAGCAGAATTGGCCAGGAGAAACTCTTGGGGCACTTGGGATAGGATCAAAGACTTAGAACGTCAAGAAAATGGCTAGAAAAGAGCCCAGGCTCAATATGGAGGGGTGGGAGGTATGGAAGAGCTTATGCATAGCATGTCACGGAGCCTATTCTAACACTTCAAAAGAAAAAAAATGTAGACTCTAACAACTCAGGAAAATCACTCTTCTTAATTTTGTGGGATATACCTGATGGCATTCACCTCCTCTTCTGTTCATTTGTCTAACCCTTTTCCATTGATCCCATCCCACCCCTTTCCCACTTCCTGGTGTTTACTTTGTGGAACTTTGCCTTTCTAAGGAATTACACTACTTGAGCTCTTCCTTAAATCTACCATATTTCAGTTGATACATTTATATATACTTCCTACTACTGAGGTACTAACATACATTTGTAAGCTGAATCTAATTTCAGCATATAAGGGGAAATGTAACATATAAAGCTTCAGTAGTGTTTCATCAAGATGGAAACTGGAAACTGTCAAATACTGATACTTCCTTCTAAGGAGATGTGTATATGTATGGGGGCAAATTCATGGTCCAGAGCACAGGACTTAGTGAAATTAACCAGTTAAGACACAAGATGCCAGGATCAGCGGTTGGAGATATAGTTAGGACTGAGCATAAGAACTGAGATGGAAAACTTGATCACAATGGGAAGTTACCCTGGCTCTAAGTTAAAAAGTTTTGTTTTGTGCCAGATACAGCCCTCTGCAATGTGTCTCCTGCCCCTTTCCTGCCAGGAGTGGTTATAAAAGAACACTCATGCCTAGGATCTAACTTGATTATTTCCTGCTGAAAGCAATGAGAGTTTTCTTACCATCATTGGCAGCAATGATTCCTCACTTGCTTTTTTTTTATGATCTCTAACTTAATACCTGTAACACCTATCAAACAGAAAAATATAAAAGAAGCTCCCTTGCAAAGTTCAATCAATGCTCTCGATCTACTGCAAGATGAGCTTTTTTTCTGCACGCTTTCCACTCTCAAGAAAAGAAGCATTCATTCACATGTCATGTTGCTAGATTTTCCATGGCTTTTCTTTCCCCCAGGAGAATTAATAGATTGTGCATAACCAGCCATTGTGGAGCAGACAGGTGGGTGGAGAAGAAAAGTGCAGATTATACTAAAACCATTCACTCTTGCCAGGAACCAGTTGCTCATGCCTATAATCCTGTATACTCGGGAGGCTGAGATCTGAGGATCATGGTTCAAAGCTATCCCAGGCAAAAAAGTGTGAGACTTTTTTATTTTCATTTAACCAGCAAAAAGCCAGAAGCGGAGCTAGGGCTTAAGTGGCAGAGTGCTAACCTTGGGCAAAAATGCTAAAGAACAGTGCCCAGCCCTAGTACCACCATGAAAAAAAGAAATAAGTAAAGAAAGAAAATAAAATAAGAAAATAAAAATAAGAAAGAGAAAAAGAAGAAACAAGGAGAAAAGAAACAAATTTACTCCATATTTAACAAAATGCCACATAGATCTCAGTCCTAGAATAAACCACATGACCCCGTGAACTCATTCTTCCTCAACTCATATATCATCAGATGTACAGTCCAGCCAAAAGCATAATTCTGAATTAATGCTGTTCAAGACACCAAAGTGCTTTCCTTTGGTATCTTTAACAACAGTATATACCCAGCCTTCTATAAGATCTTCTGCTATTGGATGCTCGCTCAACAGTAAACTCAGAAACATTCAAGGTCAGGTAGAAAGTAATATATCTTTGAGGTCATTAAATTTTTTATACAATTAGTCTCAAAACTGTGTAAACTTAGAGTGTGTTTGCATTTTCCTAAAATGTATGTGCTCTGTTGAAAATCTATGCTGACCTTTCCGCAAATGCACAGGATGTGGTCTGAGGAGAATGAAGTAGATTTTCAGAGTAATGCATCTCTGATAAGGTAATCTTAGAAGTTCCCCACACTGTAGCTAAAGAATTAGAAGAATGATAAATTAACCTTTCACACTTTTTCAGAGTCAATTCCTGCTTGAGGGAAGGATTGAAGAGATGGGCATAACTTTATTTTTAATGCCAAAAAGAAAGGTAATAACCCAAATAATGTTGAAACAGTAAAAAAAAGATCCATAGTATTTTTCCAAGACTTCTTGATTATTGTAATTATTCATAATGTCAAAATAAAATAGAACACTGTATTGTTTAGAGAGCTATAGCTACATATACTGATACTTTACCTAAATTCCATGTGAAATTTGTCTGAATACAATAATAAGAGGAGAAAACACTCAGGAGAAATAAATGTAACATAGAAATTTCTAGAAATAGGGAGGATTGTTTATTCAGAGCAAGCAGCCACTCACCAATTAACCCTGTGACCATTAGTAGATTTACATAGTATATACACCATTATTATCCTATTATAAAGATGAAGAAGCTGGAACCAGGCACCAGTGGCTCATGCCTGTAATCCTAGCCACTCAGGAGGCTGAGATCTGAATGTAGATATTTAAAGCCAACCTGGGCAAGGATGTCTGTGAAACCTTTATTCCAATTCTGTAACTAACTACCAAAAAAATCTGAAGTAGTAAAGCTCCAGGCTTCGTTGAAAAAAGCTAAGGAACATTTAGGCCCTGAGTTCAAGCCCCAGTACACACACACACACACACACACACACACACACACACACACACACACACACACACGCACCCTACACAGATGAAGAAGCTCAGTTAAATTCAAGGTCATGTAACTGGTTAGGAGTAAGAACTAATATTTTCTGGTAGATCTTGCTGCAACCTCACAACATTAACACAACCAAGCTGTGTAATCTTACCACTGTGGAATTGACATTCTATTCAAGCAAAAGTGTGCCCTGCCCCTGCCTCACCCCTCTGTCATTGGCTGTCCTATCCTTACTTTCCTTTTAATTTCAGTTCCAGTGCATCTTCCCCTGGAGATCATGCCTCCTCTCCACTGCTCTGGTCTCCAACACTTTCCAGTCTCAGAACTTAACTGCCAGCACACTAAGGGCCTGATGTCCTTTACCTCACTCCAGAAGACTCTCCCTGCCTCAAGCATATACCATCTCCCATGGTGCATAGCACAGAGATCTAGTGCAGTGCAGTATTTGTCTAATAATAAGTCACATGACTCCCTGATCTTCTTCAGGGGAACTAAAAAAGGGAGCTGAGTCACAGATATGAAGTGCAGGCCTCCATCCTGGGTGCCTTACCAGCTCCCTACTCTGCAGCTGTCACTCTCCTGCCTAGATTGTCCCAGTTCTACTTTCTACCCACTATCCACATCTTCCTATTAGAAAGGCCCCATTTTTTTGTCCCATCCTCAGAGGATATATTCAAGATCTAACATATATGTTAGGCAATGGATCATAGGCCACGTTTTTTGGAAATCCCACTGTTGCTTCTTGTTGCTTTTAAAATGTCTCATACCTGTGTCAGGGATTTCAAGAATCCCGTGCTGCACCTGCACGTTGCTTGGTAACTTATTGTAGCAACTCAGGTCAATATGAACTTGGTTTCACAGCATTCTGAGAGTACATGTAAGCCACCCTTTTTCAAAAGGTAATAATAATGAAATAGTAAACAAAATCTTCCCACCTTCCAAATGGCTGAAAAAGGCAAAGTGGATCCCATTCCTTCACATCTGCCACAACATAAAAATGCTAGTCTTTAAAAAACAACAACAAAACTAAAAAACAAAAATCCTTAGTGCTAGGGCTTTAGTTCCCGGCCACCTCCTCCACTATGCACCTTGTGTTAATAAAGGGGCGCAACTATCTCGATTATGATAGCCCATAACTTCCATGGCTTATTAGTCATTCTCCGAGTTGAGCCATTCAAACCAATTTATCAGATTACAGACTATTCAGGGGAGGAGAACAAATAACACCAAGATTTATAAGCCATATGGTATGCTTCAGGAAAGAAATTGAACATTCAATTTTGAACTTTTGGACTTTGGTTCTTTTGACTTTTTGACTTTGACTCTTAAAGAGGAAGAGCTTTAAGAAAGCCATTGAGATGTACCCAGAAGTGACATAATACCAATCCTGAGATATTTAACTTGTGGAGATAAGTCTTGCTTCTGTTCGTAGTTTCAGAGAGTTCAGTCTATAAATAGGTGCTCAAGTAGCTCTGGGCCTAAGGAAGCCCATCATGGCAGAAGTACACGAAGAGATGCTCACTTCATGGCCAGAAAAAAACTTCGAAGAACAAGAGGCCAAGACCCCACAATTTCCTTCAAGAGCACTCCTTCCAATGACCTAATGTTAGTCCCTACATTTTACAGGTCCCACCTTCCTAATAGTGTCATTCAGGGATAAAATCTTTACCACAAGAGCCTTTAAGGAGCACTTAAGACCCAAAGTGTAGCAGATATCAACACACCAAGGAAGGATGGCAGAGAGTAAAATCACCAGAGAACGAGATATGGTTAGCATCCAAAATAAGGGGAGAGTATACACAGCTAGACACATACATTTTCCCAACAAGGGAAAAGTATTAAAATATATTACCCAAGTACAAAAAAATTGGTTTCAAGAGGCAAACCTTGGCCCATTTTTATTCCCCTATTGCACAGTAAATACATTCATTCATCATTGAGCCACCTCATGCCTTTGAATTGCTATAAAATGCTGCCTACTTATCATGAAATATCTGTGCTTGGAGAAGAATGTGCAGTTTAAGCACAAAAGCTTTAAAATGCCACAAGAGTAATATCAAAAACCAGCTTACAAACTTAACACAACAAGACAAAATACCAATAAATCTCCACGTATGAGTGTGTGTGTGTGCATTTTAATGCAAGAATTCCTGAGCACAGTATTAGAGTGTAGCTTGCCAAATATGAGATACTTTTCTTATGTTCATTATTATAATGAAAGGTCTTATTGTAAATGCTACCATCAGGGATTGGGGGGGGTGGGTAGGGAAGCACTTGAGGTTTAAAAGTTTTATTAAAGTGGATAATTAATAGTTTCCAGGAAAACCAACCACTACTCCAGATGAGATCTTGGATTTGAAGCTAGGAAATTAAGTCTTGCCCTTTTTTTACACTATTTTCCAAACAGCTATTTATGTTTAAAAAGTGGTTACTGCATAGAAAGATCCTCTTAACCTTTACCATTATGTGCTTGTGTGTTTATTTATTTATTTACTTTCATCCACATACTAGCATAGATGTAGTTAGGAATGCTCAAATGTACTTTCTGGTGTTAAGAAAACTACTCTTTTTTTCCCAATCCTTTACCTCTGAAATATGAGCAAACAGCCTTCACTTTAGGATAGAATCTAGGTTATTCATTTTCTATTTTGCAAACTTGGAAACATATACACTATATTAATCCTTTTCCTACTGCTATAACCAAATACATGAGACTGTGCATCTTTAAAGAATAGAAGTTTAGAAGATTATTTGGCTGATGGTTCTGAAGGCTGGGAAATCTAGGGACAAGGTACCAGCATGCGGTGAGAGTGGATATCGACCAGCATCTATGATGGTAAGGGAGAAGATGACCTCAAATGGGAAGTCATGCAGAGTGGTGTGCTCAGTCTTTCCTTTTCTTACAAGTTACTGATGTAGCCATTTGTTCCCCAACTAATTCTGCTTATATCCTAAAATCTCTGACTTCAAGAAATATTGACATGTACTTAGGGATTCAGTTTCCAACACTTAAGGAAATGCATAGAAACCATGGCCCTCCATTCACTTGTATCCCCTTAGCTTTTAAAGCAATTTCACTGTATTTAGAGTCTACCATCCCCAGAAAGCTCCAGAAAGGCCGTTCATTCACTGTGGGCACCAAGAATGCAGAAGAGCTTACTCTTGACACCTAGCACAGGACCTAAGACACGATCAAAGTCAAAAAACTTAAACTTGAATGTTTATATTAATCAGGAAAGAGAAGAAAGGTATAGCAGTGCAGGTGGTCACTGTGGACCTGGGCCTACCATCCTGTCCAAGGGAAGGGCTGGAAGGTAGGTTTGAAACAGGTAGCACTAAGATCATATCTAAACCTGCAAAGTCCTGAGTTCAACCTTCAGTACAACAGCAAGAGAGATAAGACCTTTTCTTGGACCTCAGAGGACATTGTCAATCTTGGCATGCATGTGCCAGCCAATGAGGGGAAAGCCAGTGCTATCCGCCTCAGTTCCCTTTGGGCTCCTAGCATGAGCTTGTTTACACTTAAAGGAAAAGTGGTTCTTTAGCACCTTAGACTGGTGAAATGAGCCATATGAAGTACATCATTGCTCAGCTTCCCCACAGCTCACACTCAAAAGATCAGAACCCAAAAGAAAAGGAATCAGGCTCGGGCAAGGCCAAATCCCCTGGCTAGAGTGCTAAGTGAGAAGGACTGCATCGTTGCCTCTGTGGATTCCCAAAGGTGAGGGATTGGGTCCGGTTCTTCTGCTCTTCACATTTCTTTCCAAACTCATAAAAGTCTGTCCTCAAAAGGACCCTGAGTAGACTCTAATCCATCTCTATCTTTTTCTTATTGACAATTGCTGAGCCCTAAGAAAAGGGTCTTTCTAGGAATGTCTCAGTCTTAATAGCTAGTAAATAATCAAGTCAAGACAGTGGTTCAGTGGGAGCCCAGGACTGTGAGAGCTTGGCTGAGGAAGGTCAGAAATTACTTCTAGACTTGACCTGTGGTGCCTAGCAGACAACTGAACTGCCTTTTGATTTCTTCCTGTATTTGTTTTCCTTTGTTTCCTATTAGATGTAGGTGTGTTTACGTGTGGCATTTCCACACAAGCATATATAATGTTCCCCAATTAGTTTCATTCCCTCCATCACTCTCCCTCATCTCACTCTCTTTTCTTGTCTTATTTCTTTTTGCCAGTTCTGGAGTTTGAACTCAGGGCCTTGGTACTGTCCCCAAGCTTCTTTTGCTCAAGGCTAGCACTCTGCCACTAAGCCACTTTTGCAGCCCCCACTCTCCTTTCTCCAAGGCTTCCTGCAGCAGGTTTCATTGAGCAAGTTTATCCTCATTCATCTCATTAGCCTTTCCCTTCTTATTACCAGAGTCTTACTGGTCGAACACTTGGCAAAGTGGAGGCTCACAATGGGTCTCCCGGAGACCTGCTCGAAAAGTGAGGAACACTGACCAGGAGAGCAGCAGTAACTCCAAATGAGGCTGCCTGCTCTCCAAGCAGGATTCAGAGCACACTTAAATCATACCATGGTATTATAATAAAGGCATTGCTATGTTAGCTAAAACTCAGACATGCAAAATGTATTAGGTACGTTATGATCCAACAACTTTCCTGTGGTGAAGACAGCTAGAGAAACATTTCCTAAATGAATGTCATTTTAATCTTCAGTGCAAAAAGAATCAGTAAAACAGCATGCGTTTCCCCTTTACAGTTCTACACTTTGATCTGCCACGATGCAGAATGCTTCAGTGTTGTGAGGACACAGTGAAACTCGGATGACCCTTTAGCAGTAAAAGAAAACTGTCACACTGTGAGGACCTTGGAACACTTTGAATGTGTAACAATGTAAGGATGCTGTAACTGTGATGACTGGGTTACTCTGTGAGGATCTTGTTACGGTAGGAGGATCCTAGGGCACTGAGGATTCTAGAATACTGTGAGGCTGTCACAACACTCTACGTACCCTGGTACACCCTGAAACACTGAAAATCTGGAACAGTGCAAGGATGCAGTGACAACGTAAAGATTCCAGAACACTGTGAAGAAGCTATCATACTGTGAGGACCCTAAAAACATGGTCAGGTCCTGGATCACTATGGAATCACAGAAACACGTGAGGATCCTGTAACACTGTGGACACCCAAGACCACCAAAGGGATTGTGGAAAATGGAAAGAGCCTTGGGACACTGTGGGAGCCTTGAGCACGGGACACAAAGAGGACTGTGGTACACTGTGGGGGCCAATATTGTCAGGGTTGTAAGCCCTGAGGGGCCCTGGAATACTGCTGAAGCCTTCAGACACCGAGAGAGCTCTGAAAGGGTATTCTAGTGCTGTGAGGAATCTGGAACACTTGGAAGATCCTGGAACAAGTGTGAAGATACTCTAATATTGTGCAAACCCTGAGCCATTGTGAGAACCGAATGTCCCTGTTAACACCAGCTTTGGGGAGTGTTGGTACCTGCTTAGCATTTCAACCATGTCTATCAAATGTACACAACTCCCAGAAGTCCCCTGGAATTACCTAAACCTGAAGAACTGTTGTTATTGCCTACATGCCATCATTAATACTCACCATTACTACAAATGAGCTTCAGTGGTTGTATATTTTAACCACATCTAAGATATTATAACAGTTCTAAATATGATGGTGCTGTTTCTAATTCCAGCTGGGACACAAAGGTAGGAGAATCACATGCCTGAGGCCATGCCTGCGAAAACAAACAAACAAAAAACCCATCTAGACACTACCTCAGAAAGAAACAAACAAATATGGGCCGGGAGTCCCATTTGTCTAGTAAACATGAGATTCTGGGTTCAGTTCTCAACATAGATAGATAGAAAGATAGATAGATAGATAGATAGATAGATAGATAGATAGATAGATAGATAGATACCATGGCATTGTATAATGGAAATAAATATGAAACAGGAGTGGAAAAATCATACCTAAAGTATCATGATTCTAAGTAAGTATAGTGCTATTTAAAAGCAAGGCAATAGAATTAATAATCAAACTGATAATTGCAGTATGGGCATTCGACTGTTGACAGGGTAAGAGTCACCAGTTAATGCAAAGTAAATGGTAGGCTCTGCTGGTTGTCTTCTCAATGGAAGTTCACACTCAAGAGCTTTCAGTAAAGTATTACCTCTCACATCCAGGTTGTTGCTGGCCCTCCCCAGATCACCAGAGCCAGGTAGAACACAGAACCTCTGGGGAGCCCTAGCCTAAAGAACACATCTTCTGTGACATTTAAGTAAGAAAAGGATTTTTGGAGTGATGCCAGGAAGGCATGAAATCCTAGGCAACCATCTTCCATGCAGGAAATAAGGACTAACTAAACACGTGGAGTCAGGAACCTCTAAAGGAAAAGATTTACAGGAAGTTAATATAAACTCTTCAGAGCCCTAATGTAGCTTTATAGATAACAAAGTTCTAGGGCTGGTGTTTAATTTCCCTCCATGCCTCTGAAAAATACAAATAATGTTTGAGCACTAGGTTCTTACAGAAAGTTCATTTTTTAAAAAAGAATCTTCTGCTTCTTTATCACTTTTAGCAATACAGGACCTAAGTAGTTGAAATTTCATTAGAGATTTGAAGGGAAAATTCATTTCCAATTGTCAGTTAAAACATCATGAGTATTCTTCAGGTTTTTCTCCTTTTGGATTATCTACACAAATGCCTAAGAAACTAACAGTGATATAGAGAAAGTTAATGCAGTAATTGTGGAATCGTCTCTGCCTCTACCACAGGAGAATTGCAGGCTCATGAGCTTTGCACAATGCTAAAAGATCCTTCAGTAGTCTCACTTTACTTTAGAATTATTCATTTCCAACAGTTTATACTGAATGCTCTCCATCAGCACTAATGATAGATAGATAGGTAGGTAGATAGATAGATAGATAGATAGATAGATAGATAGATAGATAGACTGGTGGCACACGCTTGTAAAATCCTAGCTGCTCATGAGAAACACACAGGTTTGCCCTTTGAACCCAGTCTGGGTAACAAAATGTCTATGAGACTCGGCCTCTTAAATAGCCAACTAAAAGGCAAGGCTGGTGGTATAGTTCCATGATATTATTAATCATTTGCAAAACAATGGACTAGATCTCTCATTTCAACCACATGGAACAAATGTGAACATATCAAATCACTGAGATTAAAATTCCAAATGAATTCTGATTATCCTAGGGTGTCCTGCCTTGGGATTTGAACTCCAGTCTTTGAGTCTGATTGGCTAGCTTGTTCAGCTGGAGTTCTACCATTTGAACCACATCTCTAGCTCTACTTTTTGCTGTCTAATTAGATTGGAGTCTCAAGAACTTTCCTCCTCAGGAGTGCTTCAAATTATAGTCTTCTAGGATTTAGTCTTCTGCGTGGCTAGGATTGCATTTGCAATAGAGGAATCTAAGTCTAAAAGATGGAAGAACCTTGGAAAAGTAAGTTCAGTGATGAAGGGAAAGGGTACTGACAGGATCTTTGAGAAACAATGCTTGTTGAAGAATCCACAGATGAGGTCACTGGGAAATGACACAAGGAGAAAAAGACAAGCCCCCAAACCTAGATCCTGTTCACTAAGGAATTAACTCTGACGGAAGTTTGTCTCTGAATGGTATCCAGAAAGGTCCCTGCTTGGATTATTGTCCATCACTCACATTTATCCAACCCACAAAAATTGCAGAAATGTGTGGGCCAGGAGGAGTCACTGATTTCTGCCTTATCTCTTAGGGCAATAACAGATGTCACATTATTCAAATTTGTCCACTGAATAATAGCTTTGGCCAGCAGCTCAATTCATTCTTTGGGTGCCCATCAGAGGTTTTTTTTAGGAACAACACATTTAAGATGCAGGAAATAATGCTGTGACCTTTGGATAGGATCCATTTGATACAGTAACAGGATTCACAGGTAGATCCAAGCTCCTCAGGAATTCACATTTTTTAGAATAGTAGGGAATCCTGAAAGTTTCCAAAATCTAATTAATACTAATGCCCCCTAGATATTCTTAACTTCAGACGTTTCCAACTCTGACTTTGAAAACAAGATGTTGGCTAGTGTCATTAGAAGGCAGGTTTCAGAAGGTTTAAATTCAATTGGAAACAGAATAAGTATGGGAAACTTGATTCAAGGCAGAGCTGGTCTGCAGGTGTATATACATTATTGATGAGAACTCAGCCAGACAAATTTAAGGGTAAAGGTGAATTGGCAGTAGATGAATCATACACTTTCTCTCAACTAGAGTTCCTGGGCCAGGACTCTTTATTTTCAGATGAGGAAACAAAGGACTCCAGGGATCCACCAAGTGGTTCAAGGTCAGATGCAAGCTAGAGCCAGAGTTGGGGTTGAACTCATGTTACAGTGCTGTCATTCTGTATTTCTAGTCATCATGTGTCTTATGTCCTATGTCATGAGCATGGAAAGCAAAATATATTGTTCTTTGTTTTCAAATGTTTCTCAACATTGGCACCCACTTGTATTTAAGGTTAAAAAAAAAACAGTACTGGTGTTTGAACTCATAACCTCAAGTTTTCCCTGTCTGTGCTCTATTCCTTGCGCCATGGCTTCAGCCCTGTTTTGTTTTTTGCTGGTTAATTGAAAATAGAGTCTTTTTTACTTTTCTTTCCAGTCTGGCTTTCCTTCTGAGTAGCTAGAATTATAGATGTAAGCCAACAGCTACTCAGGGATATTTTTCAAAAGCTTTTTCAATGGCTACCAAATATAATTGTGGAATATGCAAACAGAATTTATACTGCAGATGGTGGATTGAATGTATCTCTGACATTAAGTGCCTTTTGTATCCTTAAAACAGGTTGGGAAAATAAAGCAAAAACTGTTTCCATATAGAGTAATTGTGAACTGCTTTTCAAATTGAATTGTTTTTATATTTCCTGATACACAATGTAGCATCACAGTGTGTTGTTACTTGAAATTCGGCAATTAAAGTTAGGGCTTCCTACTTAGAGTACAGCTCTGCTTTCAGCAGGTAGTTGAATGTCAGCATTTCCTCGCCATCCTGCATTCTAGATCACTCCCTGGAGCTATGCTAAAGCTTCTCATGGTCCACAGAGCTCCTGTTTTCTTAGCTCTGTGGGCCTTTTCCAGGCTTTATTCTTTTCTGCCTCTCTGGTTTTGAAAATAACTCCCACTCACACACTCTCTCCTTTGGACAAATCTTTCCTTTCTTGGTTTCCATGGGACAAAGTCAAGCAAAATCTTTTCCACTCGTGGGCTATATCTGACTCTTTAGGATGGCTTCTTGGAGCACAGAGTTGGAAGGGATTCTGAGGCAGTCCCAAGCTCTGTTACAAAAATTGCCATGATTGATGAGTAATAACTGCCATGAGTAGACCAAGTTCAGATAGGAGCTGGTAGATCTGTTGTTTGCCATTTTAGATTGCTCATCTCACCTTTCTCACTCCTTTTTTAGTCATGCAAATGTTGGTCTTCTTTTCCAAAGGCCTAGCCAGCCTGGTGCCTGGTAATGAAGTAGGATGCTAAACCTAACTGGCACCATCTTGGCCTTGTGGTGTATGATAGGGTATTTGGCTTAGCTATCACCATCTTGTCTTCATGGTGGAAGCAGGGAAGTCTCACTCCCAGGTGATGGGTGTGCCTGAATTCCTAGAGGCAGGGGCAGGGACTGGGACAATAAGTTACTGGACCTGCCAGTCTTGAGTTGTGACCTCTCAAGCTCCTTGTGACCCTACCCCTAATCTGATCCTATTTAGGCCCAGACCAGCTCAGGTGCCATTATGCCATGGTTTGTGTCCTCTGTCCTGCCACCATGTCATCCCACTTCAGCTCTCTACTGGAGCTTATCTGGTTTGTAGGTATTGTTTTTCTTTCCTCTCTGGCTCTGGTGGCCCACTTTCCTTACAGTTTTAAGTGAATTCATGGGGCTTCAGATCTTTGTGACAATAGTCCACCTGCATTCGCTGGCATTCTAATAAGAATATGATCTTTGTGTGGGCAAACTCCCTCTGATTGCAGTTCCCTCACCCAGAGTCTAATCCTTGACCTCTTGGATTCAACTTCAATGTCATACACCTATAAAGGCCCTCTGAGCACTCTCATTAACCCAAACTCTCCTTGTTTGTTCCCTTTTAGTAACCTTATAGTAATATATATATATATATATATATATTTCTTGCTATAGTCTGTCTTCCAGACTTTATATTTTAAAAAGCTATTTATGCTAGATTTTAATAAGTAATCCAGAGATTTGTATATTTTTTGTACACAGGGTTTTTATTGTGATCTTTCCATAAATACATATAGTATACTTTGATCCTATCCACCCTCTATTAGTCTCTTTACTCCCCTCTGCCTCTTTTCCACAATTTTTAGTGGAGATTACCTAGTACTTATACTGTTTTCTGCATAATCAGGCCTTTGGCTTTGAACTAGGAGATAGATGACTAAACTCCCCAGATCACAGGATATGGACAGAAGACTTACACCATAGCTTTTATGATTCTCTTCCATGAACCAGTTTTCTTAATAAGTCTCCCCTGAGCATATGTACCTATTGGTTCTGTTTCCATGGAGACAGTTGACTGATCCAGGGATGTACAGATATTTTATGTGGATATAAAATAAGCCCTGAGTCACTGAGGAGAGTTGTGAGAGATGTCAGGAGAGGTTTATCCAGATAGCTATGGGAGAGGGATTGTCTATTTTCCTTACCAGGATATTTGAATTTGATCTTCTGCCCAGTGGATGCTCTAGAAAGGAACACAAGATAGAATTTTGCCTATTTTTGTAAATCTTCTTTTTTTAAAAATACACACATATGCATTTTAAAGTAGATAAATTTGCATGGAAGGAAATATTTGGAAGAATATGGGACTAGAAAGCTTACTTAACAATAAGTCACGAAAGGTCAAATGCATAAAGTCCAAGAAAACTTGGACTTTATTTTTCTAGATCACAGGATCAGATTTCAAACATCTTCACAGGATGCTTCTCAGTATTTGGAAGAGAATCCAGCAGAGCAGCACAGATCACAGATTTTTATGATGTCATCATAGCTGTAGTCCATCTTCAAGGATTAAGGCCAGTGACTACTAGAAATTTAAAGGTCATGACTGCAGTTAGCACTGAATTCAAATGGGCTTCTATGTAGAGCTAAAATGCAGAACAACTTTCAGATGCAGCCACAAAGAGAAACTATACATTCCATTTCTGCAGAGAGCCAAATTCCCTAACTATCTTTTGGCCAATGTGTGCTTCTTGACAGAGACTCTCCAATGTTCCTAAGTGCTTTTGCGGGTAGCTTTCCATTTTTACCATGGATACCCACAGAAACTGAAGGCTATTAGTCATTCCAGCCAACACCATTGTACATCCTATGACCAGTCTCTCCACATTTCACCCTGAGAGAAGTTACAAAGCAGAACATAGCCCAATACTGACTTTGGATCTTTTGATGCTGCAGGCATCAGGCATCAAAACACTCTTACAGAGTGTTGTCTGGTGTCTGCTTGGGTGTCAAGAGAAAAGACACATTACCAAGCGTGGTAGTTAATGTTTGGCTTTGTAAACAATTAAATAACCATCTGTTGGTTTGCTTCAGCAACTGGGAAAGCACAGCTTAATTGCTACGGGGATCAAATGGACATTTGGGCAATTACACTTGGGTTTGGTGGGTCGTGATATTGGGGAAATTTTCTCTTTAGAACTTGCATGAAATGTTCATGTAAAGAAATTTATTTCTAGTCCTCAGGTTAGTGTAAATGGGAGGCTGTTGGGCCGGGAGTTTGGCCTAGTGGTAGAGTGCTTGCCTAGCATGCACGAAGACCTGGGTTCGATTCCTCAGTACCACATACATAGAAAAAAGTTGGAAGTGGTGCTGAGGCTCAAGTGGTAGAGCTCTATCCTTGAGGAAGTCCAAGGACAGTGCTCAGGCCCTGAGCTCAAGCCCAGGACTGGCAAAAAAAAAATGGGAGGCTGACCTCTTCATGTATTTGTCCAAAGAAATCTTTGGAGTATGTCTTTCTTCTTCAGTGATAAGCTTTAACTTAGCCAGTTGGGTTTCAGTTCTATTTCTTCCACTGGGACTTGGTTCTATGCTCTAGTAACCCTCTAATTGCCTGGAAGAGAAAGATTTGTTCAGTGAACAATCTGTTAGAATTATTCCTAACATTGCACAGAATCAAATCGTGCATTAATCCATTTCCTAATTTTGTTAGAATTTCTTTTCTAAATACTCAGTCATATCCATTACTGTGGTTAGAATGTTTACATCCTGAAAAATCTTTGTGCTAAAATCCAGGTGCTGGTATTAGCAGGTGGAGCATTGAGAGGAGACCAGGTTAGGGGAGAGAAGAGCTTATGAATGAAATTAGTGCCCTATTTTAAAAAAAGGCTTGAGGGCCAAGAAGCGTAGCCTAGTGGTAGAGTGCTTGCCTAGCATGCACCAAGTCCTGGGTTTGATTCCGCAGTATCACATACACAGAAAAGGCTGGAAGTGGTGCTGTGGCTCAAGTGCCAGAGCACTAGAAGTAATTTAGTGATGGTTATCAGTGACGTTTACGGTATTTTACAGCAGCTCTAAAGACTAAGCCACTCCCTTAAGTTCATTCTGTTGTCCTTTCCTATCCTCTCCAGATGGCAACATTTGACATCAATAGAAAAAAGGAATTCTCAAGTCAGCTTGGCAAGTGCCTGGTAAAATCCTCCTCATCTCATTTTCTCCCTGTGGAACTCATCAGGTCTGCAAAATGCTCTCCAGACTTGCCACTCTCCAAACAAGGTTACAGGGTGTCATGGTTTCCAGTTGTATCTGATTCCAGAAAGTTTTTACCTATGAATTTCTCCTGGGACCCATGTTCCAGCCAAGACACTTGGGAGAACAAAAGCACATAGTTTGTTCATTCTATTCTCTGGTTTCTTTATATAAACATATCTGTTCCCCAGTATTTCTATAAATATACAGTGATAATCCTGATTTTTTTCCTCCATCTAATTTGGGATGTCCTTAATCAAAATTGGCTGGTTTCAACAAACAAATGCTAACAGCATCTTAAAAGAGTGTTCAATAATGAGTAAACAGAGCAAAGTATGAAGGATCACAAGAACCCTGGGCTGGATTGGAGGTAGGGTGGTCACAGCCTACAGGTGTGTCCATCTGGAGGTCCTGCCTCACAGGTGGAGGGGAAGTGGACTTCTCTGCCAGTGAGTACCATAAGTGTAGGGTTTTCAGTGTCATGCACCATAGCTGGCAGTGACCTTGAAAACATGAGGAATACATTTCATTAAGAATTTCGCACAAAGAAATCAAAACAACTCTAAGATTCCACCTCACTCCAGTTAGAATGGCCAGGATCAAGAAAACTAATAACAACAGATGCTGGAGGGGATGTGGCCAGGAGGGATCACTACTACACTGTTGGTGGGAGTGCAAACTCGTTCAACCACTATGTAAAGCAGTAGGCAGTTCCTCAAAAGACTAAACATAGAACTCTCCTATGACCCAGAAATTCCACTACTTGGCATTTACCCAACTGTCCAGAAACAAGGGCATACTAAATCCACTAGCACAACGATGTTCATTGCAGCACTATTTACCATAGCAAAGATATGGAACCAACCCAGATGTCCCTCAGTTGATGAGTGGATCAACAAGATGTGGTATTTATACACAATGGAATTCTATGCTGCTGTTTCCTCATTTGTAAGGAAACGGAAAGACTTAGAAAAAATCATATTAAGTGAAGTAAGTCAGACTCAAAGGAACATAGGCTCAATGGTTTCCCTCATTTGTCATAATCAGTAGAAACCTTGGACTCTTCTAGCAGAGATTTGCAATAGAGCAAAACCTAGATACATAAGGCCATACAGTCTGATGCTAAATGAAAGGACCTCTAGGACATAGAAACAAAAGCCATATAATGAGTGATTGTTGTCCTTAAGGTACTATGTTATCTCTCATCTCTTTTGCTGTCCCTTGGTTATCTCATACTGTTACAGTATTTCACTTTATCTGATATATTGGATATATTTGTATTTGGTTATTTGAAATTGGATAGGAAAGGGGGAAAAACAAGATGAGGGTGGGGGTTGGGGGAGGGAAATGGGGACCAAGACATGAGAAAGGGTATCAATGTTTGTGAAGTAATGCACCTTCCATCTGGCGAATGTAATGTAACCCTTCTATTAATTACGATAAAAAATATATGAAAAAAAAGAATTTTGCACAAAGCTCCAGTAGTTTATATCTATACTCCTAGCTACTCTGGAGGCTGAAATCTAAGAATTGCAGTTTAAAGCCAGTCCAGGCAGAATAGTCTGTGACACTGCTATCTCCAATTAACAACCAACAAAAGCTAGAACTAGAACTGAGGTTCAAGTAGCAAACTGCCAACACTGAGCATAAAAGCTAAGGGACAGCACATAGGCCCTAACTTCAAGCACCAGTACTGGCACATACACACACACACACACACACACACAAAGAAAATAAAAGAAAGAAAAAAAGAAATTTTCATAAAGACTAGGCATGATGGTAAAACAGCCAAAACAGGAGGATCATGAGAGCAAGGCCAGCCCCAACTACATAGTGACCTTCTTTTAAAACCAGTCTCTTATCCAACAGAAGAGAAGAAGAAACAGAAGCAGAAGCAGAAGCAGGAGGAGGAGGAGGAGGAGAAGGAGAAGAAAGAGGAGGAGGAGGGGGAAAGGAGAATAAAGAAGAGGAGAAAAAGAATCTTTCTCCATATTCTCCATATTAACTTGTGACTTTATAGTGGATTTTGAATTTTGAAATATTTTATCACTTTTTTCTATTACATAAACTCTTATTTGTAAAAATGCCAGCTAAGCCCAGTACTAGTGGCTCACACATGTAATCCTAGCTAATCAAGAGCCTGGGATCTAAGGATCATGATTCATAGCCAACCCAAGAAGGCAAGTCTGAGACTCTTACTTTCAATTAGCCACCAGAAAACTGAAAGTGGAACTCCAAGTGGTAGAGTGCTAGCCTTGAGAGAAAAAGCTTAGGCACAGTCCCTGGCTCTGAGTTCAAGCCTGTGACCAACAACAACAAAAGATGCCAGCTAGTATGTGACCATGTTGTAACTTGAAGTGAATGAGAATTACAGATAAAATTTGCATTGTATTTGAGGATAGAATGATTCCCTGAGAAAAACCTGTCTTTTGAGATCCCTACAGTGCCCCAAAGCAGCGAGTGGGACACAGACTTTACACCCATGACCCTGGGAATCATGTGACACAGGAGAGCCCTGGTTGTGGAGGGAGAGGACAAAGGGAGGGCTACAGGGGTGCTTAGAGATGACAGGAGGGAGTCCTTCCCAGGAAGCTTCTCTCCCCTGCTCCCCACCAATGATCTACACACACAGTGTGACACATTTTTTGCCCTTATAATTTTGTGCACCTAGAGTGGAACAAAGCCAGATGTCAGAAAATTCCAGGTGTTCTGTTGCCACCAACCCTGGACAACGTTTCCAAAGCTGTGCTTAGAGGTTTGTGGTTTTATGGGATTTTATTGTGGTGTTTGAACTCAAGACTTCATTCTTTTTTTGGCCAGTTCTGGGACTCAAGTGTCTTTAAGTACTTTTGCTCAAGGCTAGAGCCCTGCCACTCAAGCCACAGCACCACTTTTGGCCATTTCTGTGTATGTGGTACCTAGGGAATCAAATCCAGGATTTTGTGCATGCAAGGCAAACACTCTACCACTAGGCCCTGCTCCCAACCCAAGGGATTCATTCTGTTTTTTTTTAAATTTATTTTTATTGTCAAGGTAATGTATAGAGGGGTTACAATTACGATTGTCAGATAATAGGTGCTTGACTTCTCATGCATTGATATCCCTTCTCATATTTTTGTCCCTGTTTCCCTCCCTGCATTCCATCCCAATCATCGTGTTATCCCCATCTTCCCTTCCCTATTTCAAATAAACAAATAGACGTATATATAATATACCAGGTGACAAAGTCAGATACAGTAACAAAATGAGATTAACCACAAGAGCAAAAAAGAAAAAGAGAGAAGAGAAATAGCAGTCCACTAAAAGCAACAATCACACAAGATAAAGCTCTTGTTTCCATATCCGAGAGTTCATTTCACCTAGTCTCATCCTATATGACCTTATGTACCTAGGTTTTGAGCTATTGTAATCCTCTGCTAGGAGAGTCCTAGATGTGTACTAATTATTACAAATGAGGGAAACTATTGAGCCTATGTTCCTTTGGGTCTGGCTTACTTCACTTAATATGAGTTTTTCCAAGTCTTTCCATTTCCTTACAAATGGAGCAATGTTATTCCATTCATAGAATGGAATTCATCTACTGAGTGGCATCTGGGCTGGTTCCATATGTTAGCCATGGTAAATAATACTGCAATGAACAACATTGTGCTAGTGGTGCATGTTAGGCAGGGCTTCATTTTTCATATGTAGATGCATATTGTTCTGCCTTACCTCAGTCTTTCTGTCTCTTCCCCCGACAACCAGATGCACACTGGTCCTGGGTTTGAACTCAAGGCTGGAGGATGGTTTCTGAAATTTTTTGCTCAAGGCTAGTGCTCTAACATATGCTCCATTTCTAGCTTTTTGGTTATTAACTAGAGGTAATGAATCTGGCCTTTCCTGCCTGAGTTGAATTCAAACCAAGATTCTCAGATCTCATCTTCCTGGGTAACTAGGATTACAAATGTGAGCCACTAACACCTGGCTTATGCCGGTTATTTTTTGACTCTTTACCTAGGTGTATGCCTAGGCTATGATCAACCCAGACTTTGTGTCGTAGCTAGGGTGATAAGTATGCACCCCTGAACCCAGCTGTCAGCTGAGCACAGAGCAAGGTGTCTCAGGAACTTTGTGGCCACTGCTGGCCTCAATTAATGATCATCCCCATCTCAGTCTCCCAAGTAGCTAAGAGAACATGTGTGATCTAGATCCAAAGTTGTTTTGAATGAATCCCTTCTGGATGTACTATAGAATTTCTTACCTACAATGCCTTTAGAGCAGGCTGTTTAGTTCATTTATTTTTATGCTCTCAGGATATAAGATATATTTAAAAATTGCTTGCGATTAGAGAACTTTTTTTTTCAAACTCTGGCTTCCTCTTGAAAATGGAAATATGCCATTGTGTAGCCTTTTCCTTTTGCTGAGCACAAACTTCAGAAACTGCTTCCACATGTACCCAATCTTTCCCTCCCCTGTATCTGACCCTAAGTTTTCTTTTGTCCCTCTGCTGTATCCCATAAGGAAGGCTGCAGATCTTTCCTCCTCCAGCCAGAACCACAGCCTTCCAGCCTACAGAACCTGATCAGTCCTAGCCTGACAATGATGAAATATCCTAATTAAATTAGGGTCTACATTTGCAGACTTCAAATTTTATTCTTCTCGAACATCAGCAGTTTACCAGTTTAGATACAATAATGACATCTTCTCCCTGTAGGAAGAACTGTCAAGTTTTGTCATCTGGTTGCGTTGAGCTGGAGGTGGTGTGAGGGAAATACACTGGGGTCAGACAGATTTGACTTTATTTTTTGTTGTTTGTTGTGGTAGTACTGGGGTTTGAACTTACAGCTTAGGTGTTGTCCCTTAGATTTTTTGCTTAGAGCTGGCATTTGAACTATGGCTCTACTTTTTACTTTTTGGTGGTTAATTAGAAATAAGAGTTTCATGGATTTTCTTGCCTGGCTGACTTCCAGCTATAATCCTCAGATCTTAGCTTTGTTTGCTAACTAGGATTACAGGCATGGTCTACCTGTACCCAGACAGGTGACAGCTTAACGCCTTTGTGGCTCAGTTATTCTTTCTTTCTTTCTTTCTTTCTTTCTTTCTTTCTTTCTTTCTTTCTTTCTTCCTTCCTTTCTTTTTATATGATGGGCTTTAATAAAAATATGTACTATCAGGATATTGGCATAAAGTAAATACTTAATAAACAGGAGTCCTTATATTACAATTTGGCCTATGGAGAATAAAAGAAGTAGTGAGGAACTGACATCATGGCTCCCTGTTTGTTCCTAAATTGCACCAGCCAGCGGGGCCATAATGGGACTGTTAGGTCTGTCCAGGAGAACAGCCCCTCCCCCTTTCCTCTTCACCTGCCAGAAACCAGTAATCATCTCTGACTGTCAATCACCTGATTGAGTCAGCAAAGGACCCTGGACTCTGAGGTAGTTTCCTCATTTGCCGAGGTCACTTCCTGAACCGCCCCAGTCACGCCTCCCTCTGACAGTAAGAGGTTTCCCAGGCTCTGAGATCACTTCTGCATCTGCTGTGGTCACACCTCTGTTTTCCCCTATATAATCGCCACTCACCCACAGTCCCCTCCCTCCTTTTCCTTCCCTTCTCTCTCCACACCCTCTAGCTCATGCAGGCCAGCATTTTGCTCTCCCCACAATAAACTTTTTCCTACCTGAACCATGTGGCACACCTTATAGGGACCAAGGTCTAAAGCAAAGTGGTCAGCATTGTACAGAGCTGCATCTTCTAAGGATTGTTTTCAGGCCTACTATGCACCCACCCCTGAGCAGCAGACTTGAGTTTGAGTGCCGAGTGAGTTCATTTTCTGAACCTTAGATAGAGTCACCTACTGGCGACTCTCTTACTTAGGACACAGAAACAGAGACTTTAAGTCCCTTGGAAGGAGCTCTATGAGTGAGAAAAATTCTTCCACAAAACATTCTGGGCTCTATGTGTCCTCTATGTGGCTGAATATGTGTTATCTGACATTCTGTTTGAGTGAGAGCCAGACTAGAGGAATCCTGTCCCTTCCAGAAGTGTACTTGATAAAAAAAAAAAAAAAAAAAAAAAAAAAAAGGCCAAGGTAAGACAATGTAGGGAAGCTGTTTATTTCTATCCTCCATTCTCGGAAATACAAGAGAGCAAACTACAGACAAGTGAAGCCTGCCTTTGTTTATGGCTGCCCTGTACACATTGCTGGTCCCTTCCTCTTAATTTAGAGACAACCAAAGCTACTCAAAAGAGGCAAGCACGGAAACAGCTGGGTCATGTTCCTGGCTATAGTTACTAGGCCATCGCTATTTCTTCTGGGAATTTTGTCAGCTAACAGCAGGTAAATGCTCTCCTTCTCCACTCTCTAAGTGGGGTCGACATTGGTCCATAGACCATGAAATGAATCCCAATGCCAACTTCAAGCCTGCCTTCCTGGTCTTCGCTTATGAGCCCATCCATAGCTTCCTTTTGTTTATTGAAGCAGTCATCTCCTCTTTTTTGTCACTTAATACGTTCCACTAAAGTCTCTGGTAGCTGCAAATGTACAGAGGGTGAGGAGCTTAGCCTCTGAATCTGAAACAATGTTTGATAGAAGGATGTCAAATATCACTGGTCACATCTACTTCCTTAGAAGGAAATGCTTTTGTTAGTAGACCCCTGAAGATTTCAAAGTTGGAAGAGCTCTGAGGAACTGCCTGGAGGCACATCTCCTTTGTGCTCATAATGAATAAATACCTTGAAGCGTTCAGTCTCTTCAAGGGGCTGGGTCGAAACTGTGTCTCTATTTCATGTTGGAAATGCACTGACCTTTGGATTAGTGAGAATTAGCTTTGAGTTTGGCCTTTCCATAGACTGTAAACATGACAGCCTCAAGCGTCAAGGCTCCTCATCCTGTTGAAAACTGTCAATCAATGTTGGCTTGCTGGTGATTACAGAAAGCTCTGCTAATTGCATTTCGTATCATCTCCCTATTGGAAAATGATGGATCTGAAGATCTGAAGCTGAAAACCTGCATACTATTTGATATAGTGTGCATGTGTGTGAGTGCGCATGTATGTACCTGCTTTCCTGTGCATGCTTACATAATATACATATGATAAAGTTAAAATTTTAAATAGCTAATAAAAAAATAGAACAATTATAACTACATTGTCATAAATTATATGGAGGCCAGACGCCAATACGCCTGTAATCCTAGCTACTCGTAGGCTGAGATATGATGATTGCTGTTTGAAGTCAGCCAAAGGTAGGAAAGTCTGTGAGACTTATCTCTAATTAATCACCAAAAAAAGCAGGAAGTGGTGCTGTGACTCAGGTGGAGAGCCCTTATGAGCAAAAGGAGCTCAGGGACAGTACCCAGGACTAGAAAAAAAAAAAAGGCAAGGAGGGGGCTTTGGATCTGGATATGTGATAGCAAAAAAAGAGATGACACCTTTCTGTGTCTCAGTTTTCTTACCTGCAAATAGAAAATGCTAGATTAATAGACATAGTCCTTTGAAATAGCTGTTGATGGTTCTTCAATATGATTTATAAACTACAGGTCTGGCTTCCTGCCTGATAAGGAGAAGCAAAGACTTGGTATGTTTAGCTCTTCCAACTGAGCAAACATGACACCCACAAAGTAGACATTCCCGCTAGTAAAGTGAACAATAAGACCACTCCAGGAGTAGGAGAGATGAGGGTAAAGAAGCCACAGGGAGGGAAGAGAGGCCCCTTTCCTCAGCAGTAAATAAGCTCCCTACTGTCAGATCCCAGGACTGATAATACCTAGGTCTCCACATGGAGCTGTGAGGTATAAGGGAGCCTGTGACATGCAATTTCAAAGCCTCGTGGAGAAACTAAGTCCCATGCTGGCTAAGACACAGTGAGGGTGTTCTGAGTGGGAATCAGTCTCATTGATATGTTTCCTAAGGGGAAAATATGTAGGAAAACTTGCAAGCTTTAGGAAGTAAGGTCATGTATGACAATCAACCTGGTTGACAGAGAAATTTACCTAGCTGCCTTGCCATGATTTTATGATTAATATTGTCATAAATCAGTCTGGCATCTTCTCAGTAATAAGGCATTTTGCATACTTCTTTATTTCTTGCCTACTTCCTGCCTGGACACAGTATGTGTGTGTGGGGGGGTGCTGTCTGTCCATATAATATAACTAAAATATGTTGTCAGTGTACATATATACATGTGGGTGTTTAAAAGGTGACACACCTGGGCTGGAAGCATGGCCTAGTGGTAGAATGCTCACCTAGCATGCATGAAGCCCTGGGTTTGATTTCCCAGAACCATATACACAGAAAAAGTCAGAAGTGGCGCTGTGGCTCAAGCAGCAGAGCGCTAGCCTTGAGCAAAAAGTGTCTAAGGAGAATGCCTAGGCCCTGAGTTCAAGCCCGAGGACTGGTGGAAAAAAAAAAGTCACATACCTGAAAATGCGAATCCACTCAATCTATACATTCCTATCGCTTTCTAATTTAGCAATGTTTTCTTTTATAAAATTAGTATCACTAGTTCCTATTCTGGTTGCTTCATTAGTAATGCTGTGATTCTTGAATTGGACTGCCATTCCCTTTATCTACCTGCTTTCCTGGTTTAAAAAAAACAAACAAACAAACAAGTATTTGCAGGGAAGTGGATGAATCGAGAGCAAATCATGTTGAGTGAGACAAGTCAAGACCAAAAGAACAAAAGGTCCTTAATATGTGGCTATTAGATCCAAACAGTACAAGAGCAAAGACTCAATATTTGTATACCCAATGCTATGGACATGGTATTGGAAATATAAACACAACTACATAGTCATAAAAACTTACGACTCTATAGACATAATGTTTTATTACAAAGATTATTATGTATCTATGACATACAAACCCTCAGCCTAATTTTGATTATGTTCTAAAATCTAAGTGCCAGTGATTGTATACAGAGATTCCCTTCTTGAATACCTGTTTGTTAAACACGTCATTTGAAATATGATGTAAAAATCAATGTTAATAAATTCTTTAATTAAGAAAATCCTTTGTCTCCAAAAAAAAAACCACGTATTTTTCTCTTATTATTTCTGACTTTAACTCTTTTCTGTGTATATTGCAAGACTTCTCAAGGTTAACCTCCACATCAGTGATTCTATTTTCTGTATTGTCAATTTGGCTTATTCTATTTCCAGGATTGATTTTGCTTTCTATTTGTATTTTTTAGCCTTTATTTCTTTTTGCATGGGATTTATTCACTTGTCTTATCATTCTGAGAATGCCATTAATATTACAACACAGTCTCACCTTAAACTGGGGGTTCTTTTACCTCAGCCTGCTATGTGCCTACGCTATACGCTTGAGCCAACAGGCCTATCCGGCCTTTTGCCATCCATTCTTTTTTGTTCATACCTAGCCTTCCTTTATCTGAGCCGTTATTTGTTGTTTTTGTTGTTGTTTTGTTTTGTTTTGTTTTTGTCAGTCATGGGGCTCAAACTCTGGGCCTGAGCACTGTTCCTGAGCTCTTCAGCTCAAGGCTACCACCCTACCACTTGGGCCACAATGCCATTTCCGGTTTTCTGGTGGTTAATTGTAGATAAGAGTCACCTAGTCTTTAGTGCCCAGGCTGGCTTTGAACTGTGATCCTCAGATTTCAGCCTCCTGAGTAGCTAGGATTAAATGCGTGAGCCACCAGTGTCCAGCAAGTGGGATTTTTTCTGTTTACAATTTTCTGTAATTTATATACCATCTGTTCTTTCAATCAAAGATATTTTCGTATTTTCCTTTTGTTTCCAGTAGTAAGCATGTTTGAGTCTGCTCCTTTTCAGAGTAAAAATATCCTTTCCCTTTTTAAATAAACTATAACTTAGTTGGTTCTGCCCACTTGCTCTCAACTAAGACAGCATTTAGAAAACTAGTGAAAGCTTAAAAGACAAAGGACTTGTTCCAAATATTGTGAGCTGCAAAAGCCATTGACATCAAGTTTCTCATTGGCCTTTGTACTTATAACAATTCGGAAATACCTCTGGTTACACTGGGGTTTTGTGGAGTGAGTCCTCATGGGTATATGAAAAGTGTTTCAGGAAATCCTCAGAATAACCCTCCCAGTAACAGGGTACCATTCCCATTCCAAAGATCAGGAAACAGAGGCAAAACGTTCATAAGCCTTTTTTCCCAAAGTCCCAGAGTATTGTGGCAGACTCAGAACAAATTGAGGATCTTGAGTGCCAACAAAGACCCCCAAGAACCATGAGTACACTGAAGTGCCAACAGCCACATTCTTAACCACCAGGCTTCATTGACTGTCATCTGTGATGGCTGTGTGAGTCGTTTTATCTGTCATCCTGGGAATTTCAACAGCAAGTTCAAGCAGGAACTTCCTTGACTATTTTATAATAGTTTTGTTTTTTCCTTCTCATGAGCTTTCATTTAAGATGGGTCCTAAAAGTTGGCAGATGGCACTGATTTTAAAAGAAGATAGCATGCGAAAGAGAACTGTTTTTAATTTATTACTCATTGCTTATTTATTTACAAGAGAAAATTTTCTAGACTTGATAAACAAAAGGGCAATGTTAAAAAAATGAAAAGAAAATGAAGGCAGGTGGAAAGGAAAGAAAGAAGGAAGGATGAAAAGAAGGAAGGAAGGAAAGAAAGAACGAACGAAAATGAAAATCAGGGAAGAAAGAAAAAGTTGCTGCACTTTTCATGAGAAAATGAGGAGCAGATCAAGAAGTAGACATTTGGAGTTACTTTACAGTTGAAAACAACCAAGTTATTAGTAGAAGGAAAAGGAGATTGATGCCAAACATCTTCCTTAAGCCTTAATATATTGTTGTAGCAATCTCCAAAGTTTAGATGGAAACACTGGCAACATTTTGGTTTTGTATATTTTATACTCCTGGCTTGTTACCAAGAAAGAGTCATACTAATAGTTATCGAGTTATTTCCTGGTGAAGTGTAATTTTATATGAAGCTAGAGTAGCCTTTCTATAACAAATGGGCTATTGTCCTCAGAGTTTTATTATACAGTAAGTAAAATTAATTCCTAAGACAACGGCTCCTCCTGTACCCTGTAAGATGCATGCCTCCTCTGGAGCTGAAACAGAACAAGGAAAACTTGGGGGAGGGGGAAAGGAGAGGGTTATTCTCAACACATGCAGTGTGCTAGTTTCAAATGATGATTTCTACCTCCCCAAAATTCCATGGTTCTTTGCAGAGAAAACTGCAATAAGAAAAAATGCAATCTTTAAGTCATAATTCTCAAGAGAATTTTTCAATGATGGAAAGAAAATCCAGGCAAGCAGATTTTTGGTGGTGGTGGTAATGGTGGCTTTAGTTTTATTTACCGTTTGTTCACTTGTATGCTGATACTAGAGCTTCGATTCGGGTCTTAGATGCTGCTCCATAGTGTTTACACTTCAGGTTGTGAGTGACAGCACCATTTCCAGCTTTTTGGTGGTTAATTGGAGATAAGAGTCTAACATAATTTGTTACCTTGGCTGGCTTTGGACTTCAGTCCTCAGATTTTAGCCTCTTGACTACTTAGAATTACAGGTGTGACCCACCAGAGCCTGGCTCAATTTGCTTCTGACTTTAACTTTCAAAGAAAAAGAAGTGATAGAATTAAAAGCCTGCATATATGCGTATTTGATTATTTGAGGTCAGATAGGGAAGGGAGGAAAACAAGATGAGGGGCGGGCCCGGGGGAGGGAAATGGGGACCAAGACATGAGAAAGATTATCAATATATGTGAAGCAATGAACCTTCTATCTAGTGAATATAATGCAACCCTTCTATTAATTACAATAAAAATATATAAAAAATAATTAAAAGCCTGTTTAAAAAAAACAGGGTGCTATCCATTTAGGAATTACTGGCTATTGAATATAAATACTTTTTCCTTCATCCCTCCAGTAAGTGGTTGTTTTCATAACACATCTCATTGTCTGTTCCTATAGTTGGGATCCGGAAAATGTTGTAAATATCATGCTTAATAAGCTGAAGGACAGCTGCTTATAGAAAATCTGAAGTGCCTGCTGATCAGACTCACTTGACTCCAGAGTTGTGCAAGAGAAACTTCCCAGATGTGAGGTCTAAGGCAAGCCATGGCCTCATTGCCTGTCACAATCCTAAAACCAGCCTGATATATCTTTCTCCTCAAAAACAAAAAATGCCATGAAATTCAGGATTCATATCTACTACTACACCTTGTATGATATGTAAATAGAGTTACATATTTAAATATAACTTATGATCATACCACTCATGAACAGGGAATGAGTGAGCAAAGAGTATAAATTTGCATTGGGTTTTTCCTAATGCTGGGTAAGCCTGTGGCAAAGGGTACTTTCTAGTTCCCAGCCTCTCACCTTCTTCCTGACCAGCCACCACTTAATATCCTTTAAGTCAATAATACGAGTTATGAAGTTTCCATTCATAGCACATATTGGCTGGGCACTCTGAGAGGCCTAGCTGAAGAAAAAGATGAGCTGTGTGGCCATTTTTGCTGAAGCACAGAGCACAGGATTCATTAGTAAAATATCTCATATAGCTTTTTGGTAAAATGAAGTGTAATTTGCCCAAAGTCCACAAACCAAGACCTCATTAGAATTACTTAACTTACTTTTCCCTGGGAGCTGGATTTAAAAATCAATACTAACCTTTCTGAAAACAATTTGGCATTATGAATCAAATCAGATGAATGCCTTCTCTATGGGAACAGGTCTACAGAATAATCATCAGTATAGACAAAGATTTAAACATGAAAGTCGGGTGCTGGGTGCTCACACCTATAAACCCAAACTACTCAGGAGACGGAGATCTGTGGATCTCCATTTGAAGCCAGCTAAGGAAGAACAAACTCTGTAAGAGTTTTGCCTCTAAGTATCCATCCAAAGACAATGCAAGAGGTGTGGCTCAAGTGGTAGAGAGCAATTCTTGAGCAGAAAAAGACAAGTGAGAAGGTAATGCCCTGAGTTCAAGCTCTAGTGAGGCACAGAGAGAGAAAGAGAGAAACAGAAGGGAGGGAGGGAAGGAGGGAAAGAAGGAAGGAAGGAAAAGATTTAAATATGATGATGATTATCAAACTATAGGAGAACCAGGGAGAAAAAACTGTTTCACAAAAGAGTTAAGGAGTCAAAGGTATAGCCTGGTGGCAAGGTGCTTGCCTGACACATGCAGGGCTCTGGATTCCATCTTTAGACTCACAATCAGATTGTTGCAGGTGAATAAAAGAGTATAAAGCTGCGTGTGGTAGCTCACGCCTGTAATCCTAGCTACTCAGAAGGCTGAGGTATGAGGATCTCCATTCAAAGCCAGCCCAGGCACTAAAGTCTAAAAGACCCTTATCTCCAATTAAGCACCAGAAAATGGGAAGTGGCGCTGTGGCTCAAGTGGTAGAGTGATAGCTTTGAGCTGAAGAGCTGAGAGACAGCACCCAGGCCCAGAGTTCAAGCCCCACGACTGACAAAAAACAAACAAATAAACAACAACAACCAAAAAAAAACTAAAGTATGATCTCTTTATATAAAAATCATTATGGGCCTAGAGTGTTGCCTAGTGGTAGAGTGCTTGCCTACCTAGCATGCACAAAGTCCTGGGTTTGATTCATTGGCACATACATAGCAAAAGCCAGAACAGGTGATGTGGCTCAAGTGGTAGAGTGCTGGCCTTGAGAAAACTCAAAGACAGTACCCAGGACTGGCAAAAAAAAATATGTAGCCATTAAAAATCATGTCAGAAATATAGTACTAATACAGTCAAAATGAAAACAATCATAAAAAATTGAGTATCAAACTATATACAGTTAGTATATATATATGTATATATATATATATATATATATACAATGATCCTGATAGCATAGTATTTATGTACAGAATGAACACCAAACGAACATAATACTGTGAATGGCATTGGTAGTTATTTCTAAGTGATACTGATTCTTCCTTTAACTTCATGGGGTTTTTTTTCCTGTAGTTTCCACAGTATCTATAATGACTTTATGCTCTAAATATAAAGAATAATAAGCAATATGAATCCAAAAATCATATAAAGCTTATATACAAGACACAAGGCACGGAGCAAATGTTGGCAAACAGCTCTGTAATCCTGTGGCTTTTAATTTTATTTGTTCCTGGAGATAAAACACAGGACTTGGTGTATCCTAGGCAAACCTTCTACCATTGAGCCACACTATAGCCCAGTCACAAAAATTTAAGAGAGATCTCTATCCCAGCACTCCAACAATGAGGGATTGCCCTAAGAGACTCTAGGAGCTTTGGCTGTGAACTTCTCAAAATCTTCTCATTTCCAGAAACACTTGCTCTACAGACAGGAGCTCACAGAGCCCCTTAGTATTCATCTGCCTGTTCCTATAAAACATGACCTTGCAAGTCAATGTCAGTGGAATCTGAAGAAAGAAGGCCCTAGGTAACACCATACTCTCAGAACATGTCTGCCTCTCTGACAGGTGCAAATAACTCCACTTAACCTAAACAGAAACCCACTTTCCCACTTTCTGTTATGATCAAGAATGTTGTCTACTTTAGTTCTGATTCTGATGTGGACTATTTTCATGTAAATTTGTTTTGCATTAACCTTCATTCAATGAGAACTCAACACAAGTCATTTAAAAAGTTTTCCAGGGGCCGGGAGTTTGGCCTAGTGGTTAAAGTGCTTGCCTAGCATGCATAAAGACCCGGGTTCGATTCCTTGGTACCACATACATAGAAAAAAGCTGGAAGTGGTGCTGAGGCTCAAGTGGTAGAGTTCTAGCCTTGAGAAAGTCCAAGGACAGTGCTCAGGCTCTGAGCTCAAGCCCAGGACTGGCAAAAAAAAAAAAAAAAGTTTTCCAGGGACCGGGAGTGTAGCCTAGTGATAGAGTGCTTGCCTCAAATGCACAAAGCCCTGGGTTTGATTCCTTAGTACCACATACACAGAAAAAACCAGAACTGGTGATGTGGCTCAAGTGGTAAAGCGCTAGCCTTGAGAAAGCTCAGGGACAGTTCTCAGACCCTGAGTTCAAACAAACTAGCAAAAAAACAAAAAAAAAGTTTTCCTAAAGCTTTGATAAAATTTTTGAAAGTTTTTGAAATGCATTGCTGAGGAGAGGAAACTTTGACAATATTTCTTAAAACTTTGTAAATGAGCAGAAAGCCGATGCTAATATACAAATGAGCAAGTAGAGTCTAATATTTATCAGGTGTGTGTGTGTGTGTGTGTGTGTGTGTGTGCATATCCACGCATACACACGTGAGTGTTGGTACAGGGGCTTAAAACCAGAGCTTGCTTGCTATTCCACAGGTCTTTTGCTCATGGTTGGTACTGTACAACTTGAGACACAAGCTGCACTTCTGGCTTTTTGGTAATTAATTGGAGATAATGGTCTCATAGACTTTCTTCCCCAGGCTGGCTTCAAACCAGGATCATCAAATCTCAGCCACCTAAGTAACAAGGGTAAGCTACCAGATTTTTAATCAGCAGAGTTGAAATTTGAGAGCAGACTTTGCAATTGTGCATTTTGGCCAGTTTCTCCCTTATTTGTCAACTCCACTGTCTCCCCCAGATTCCTGATCAGCAGCTACCTCTTAGGGAACTGAGAATACACACACACACACAGACACACACACACACACACACACACGCCATGGTCTTCCTCTTAGCACCCTAAACACAGAGGTTTAACGTCCACCTTTTTACTCCACATTGTATATCTACTTATGAGCTTCTTTTGGGATAATTTATATTTCCCTCATTTCTTCATTTCTGCTATCTAGACTTATGATCACTTCTCAGTAATGTGGGGTTAAATGAATGAGTGAATGAATGAATGAAAAGTATTGAAGCAATCAGATGGGTGTGACTCATCTGTAGAAATAAGTACTCACTGACAGCCTTGAAGACAAAGTTCATGGAAGAATATTAACTAGTTATGTTTAGCCATTGTTGTCTTTGGGTTTATTTTCCTAAAAGAAGGTTTCTAATAAACAAAATTAAGACTAAAATAAATGTCAGAAATTCTAAAGGAACTTGGTGTGCATTGATAGAAGGGTTGAAATTTTCCATGTTCACATTCTCTCTTAGTTGTTCACATTGCCTTTCAAGCACAGTCCTGTCTATAGTGGGGGCAACTTTACATTTCTGGGGCTCTGGGACTGCTGTCGTCTTCAGAGACCACCCTCCAGAGCTTGCCATCCCAGGTCTCTCTCCTGATCTCCCAAAAAAGAATGTGCTCTTTTCAAACTCAGTCACGCCACGCTCCTGCCTACTAAGACTGTGGTGTGCCACAACTAAGTTTAGTCCCACTCTATTGGTCTGAAATAGTCACCTAAACCACACAGGAAATTATTACCCACGGTTTCCTAGATCTATGTAAGAAAAATGCTTCCAAACACTGATATATTTACTAGTTCCAACTCCTCAGTTTGCTTCAGAGCACCTTTTGCCTGCTCACGTTTTGCAATGTCTCCTCTTTATTTTCATCACTCTTCTAGCATGCTCCCCTTTCACTTGAGAAATAAGAACCATAGCCAGCACTCAGCTTAATACACTTCGGCCTACTCTGGAAGGGCGGTAGAACAGGCTGAGGAAACATGCCAGCCACCTATCAATAGCAGATTTCAACAGGTGGTCCTTAATCAGGTTTGCCCATCTAAAGAGGAGGAAGAGAACTGTTCACCTTTCAGGAAAGGAAGCCACCCTCTGGAGAGGCTCTAAAGAGCAGAAGGCTTGTATTGGGTTATCATAACCCACTAGTGTTTTAGTCTTGCAAACCTAGAATAACCGGAAGCTGCTCATTACCCCTTGGAGAAGAAGTTCCCATATCCAACAGAATGCATTTTCATTCTAAAGGACTGAGAATATTCCCTTCCTTTATTTTGTTATTGCAGTTAAAGAGTATTTTTTAAGAGGATAGGACTTGTTCATTTTACTGCATTGGCACTTTATTTATTGTAGAGCTGAGGACTAACCTCGGGGCCTTGAACATGAGTTCCCAGCCTCTTACCAGACACTTAGCAGTTATATATAAATTAACAACATCCTAAAACTTTACTGATCAATAAAACTTGGAAAGGAACCACCCCTTCACTTCAGTGGCTAGCTCAGATCAACTGCTGTGTGTTGGTGCTCTCCCAGGAGAGGAGGTGCATGTGGTTCAAACTCTACCTCTTCAGCCTCTAGTCTAAAGGACCTCCAGGTGCATCAGAAAGGAGAGAGGGCAAGTACATTCCAGTAGGTATTATAACCCATTCAAGTTAGGTAATATACCTGACTCAAGGGCATCTCTATCTGGGAAACACCCCGCTACATCTGGAGTATTTCACGCAACAGGTGTAGACCTCTACCAATGCTAACGTCAGGAAAAAACAAAAGAATTTCATTATAATTTTTCCCATAGTAGGATGCAGACATGGTAGGTGCTGCAGGTAAATATATCAAATCTGAGCTACTAAAAATATTCCTTCCTAGTCGTTTTCTATTGTTGCTGTCAGTGTGTGTGGGGGGTGTGTGTGTAGGGGGTTATGCTTATTTTAATGTATTTATTTGGCACCTTAAGAAGTTGACTACCCAATGTCCCGCCCCTATATCCACCAGGGAAACCCAGTCGAAGTCTCAGCCCCGCTCTGCAAGTGACAGAGACATCAGGGCACCCCGCAGCGGTGTCAGACAGAGGAGGCTTTGGCAGAGAAGCGAGGACCCCTGGGCACACGGGGCCACTGAGCGTCTGGGCCCTGCTGGGACTGAGCGGCAGAGCAGGGGAAGCTGCGCGCTGCCCGTGTCCAGCCGTCTCACGAAAAGCGCCGTTCTTGGGTAGGAAACCGCCTTTGCCCCCGGCTGGAGTTCTGGAAGACTGATGAAATGGTACCCCACCGCCCCCTTCCCAGCCCCGGGACCCCGGCCAGGCTCCTCCCCACACGCGGCAGGTCACGTGGAGGACGGCGCTCTCTTCCGCCGCCGCTATTGGCCAGGGTCTCGGCGCAGGCTGCGCCCATTGGCTGCAGCGGGGGCATGCTCCTGAGAGAGGGTCGGGATGGGACCCGGAGTGGGGATAGGGGGCTGGAAAGTTAAAGAGAGGAGCCCGGCCGGGACAGCCGCCTACCGGGAGACCCGGCCGTGGGAGGAGCGGGACGCTCAGGGCGCGCAGCCGAGCCGGGCCCCTGCCGCCGCTGTCACTGTCACTGTCACCCGCGCGCGGAGTGCGCGCCGGGCTGGCGCGTCTGCCGTCGGGACTTATGAGTTGTACCCGGTACGTATCTCCCGTAGACTCGATCCGAGGTGTCAGGGCCAGGGAACCCCAGACGACACTTCCAGCGTCTGACCTGCGGTTATGGGCTGAAGGGGGCTGTGAACCCCCCCCCAGATCAGGGTAACCCCGGGATCAGAGCTGGGGAGGAGAAGGGCGGCGGGACCTCCGTGTTCCCCGGGAACCGCGAGGGGAGGGGAGCGGAGACTAGCCAGGGGAGCCGGGGATGGGACAGCAGACAATCCTGCGCCGTGTTGCCCCAACCTGATATCTACGGCTTCTAAAGGAGGTCTCCAGAACTGGTGGGGGGCTGGCTCAGTGACAAGTCACCTGTCTGTCTCCAGACCCCCGGATTGCCCATTAAAGATGAATGTATGAAAGGTGTGTCCAGCTGGGAGCCCGTGGTGGCTCCTCCGGAGGCTGAAATCTAAGGATCAGTGTTCGAAGCCAGCCTGGGCAGAAAAGTCCGTGAGACGCTTGCCTCCAATTAGCCACCAAAAAAAAAAAAAAACAGAGTGGAACTGTGTGTGGAAAAAGCTCGGGGACAGATCGCGGCTCTGAGTTCAAGCCCCAGTACAGGCACACATACCAAACAACTACAGGAAAAAAAAAAAGTTTCCAAACCTTAAATGCTATAAAGTTGTACTTGATTTCCTCAACTGCTTTGCTGCAAAAGCAGCACACGTGAGAGTCTCTGGGATGGCCGAGGGCGACGTGACGCCGGGTGACCAGGTCGGGCAGCCAGGGACGGGCAGACCCGAGGGGGGCGAGGCGGCCCGCGCGGGGGAGCTCGCGGCGCGCGGGGCCCGGGTGGCAGCACCGCCCCGCCCCGTCCTGGTGCGATAAACTCGGACTCCGCCTCCTGGTCTTTATCTCCGGGAACGCTGCCCGGCCCGGCCTCCCGGACACACCGCACTCGACTCACGTAGAAGCTGGCAGTGGCCGCCCCCTGCCTCCTCCCTCGGGGTTCTCCGATGCGGGAAAGGTGGGTGCAGTCCAGGCTGAAAAGGATCGCGGGGAGGGTGGAGGTGACCTGCCCCCCTGCCTGGACGGCACCGGCTGACCCAGGGAGACCAGAGAAGGGGTGTGAGAAGGATTGTAGCTGCAAAAGAGGGGGCGAGGCCCAGAAGGAAAGGGCAAGATTGGGAACCCCGATGGGGTTTTCGGGGGCCATGGCTGCTTGGAGAAGAACTTGGAGTGCTCTGAAAGGTAGAGGGAGGGTGGAGGGTGGAGGGTGGTGGGTGGTGTTTGTCCCGTCCCGTATGTATGTGGCTGCCTCACAGAGAGACCCAGGGTCCTGGAGAAGAGTTAGAGCTGCGGGCTGGGAGCAAGAGGAAGAGAGGAGGAAATGGCTTGTCAGAGTTGTCCAGGGGCCAAGACTAAAAGTAAAGACAGCTGGAGCCTTTACCAAAAAAGTGGAGTTGAAGTTAAACGGGAGAAAGTTAATGGAAATGAAAGACTTCCAGGCATTACGTAGGGACACACAATATCAGAGCTAGGCTGGAGATGTAGCTCCGTGGGAATGCACTTGCCTAGCATGTGCAAAGCCCTAGGGCTGAGTGTTTAATTCCTAGCACCTCACACGTACATGCACACACATACACACAAAGGAGACCCCTCAAGCTCAGAGAAGTTGAGTGAGTTGCTGACGAGGCACAGGCAGGTAGAAAAATACTTATGCCAGTTCTCTGATGACCCTGGGACAGTTTTAGGTGGCAGTGTCTGTCCCATTTAGACTTCCTTACCACATGGCTTTATTCAGATACGTTATCTCCAAGATACTCTGGATAATGGGGATGGGATTCAGGCCGCAAATAGCTTTAAAGGCTGCAAGTACGGTTTCCAGGGTTTGTGTAGCAAAGAGAAAAGGTGTTAGCTCTACAATGTCTGAACCAAACATTTTCAAAGGAAATAATAAATTGCTGATGTGTGCTTGGGTGTGTGTGTGTGTGTGTGTGTGTGTGTGTGTGTGTGTGTGTGCGCGCGCGTGCATGTGTATGTGGGGGGCTAGTCTTAAAACCAGATTGTGAATAATTACTATGTAATTTAGCAGTTTTCAATGTTGCTGGTGGCTTCTTGTGTATCAGAATTACTACAGTGAAAGTGAGAGAGGGGGAGAGAAAGGGAGAGAGAGAGAGAGAGAGAGAGAGAGAGAGAGAGAGAGAGAGAGAGAGAGAGAGAGAGAGAAAGGGAGAGAGAGAGAGAGGAGGGAGAACAATATCTTGACAAGAAAAAAACAAAACACCTACTTTTTATACACTACTCAGCCAGAAATTCAGCTCTCTAAAACTACAAAGGTCATGGAAAGGTTGTTTTCTGTGCAGGTCTATCTTTTGTTTTTGCAAGAAAAGGCACCATACTGTCTAACCTTCAAGGCAGCTGTCTTGAAAAAAATGTTCTTTGTCACTAGTGGAGCAAGAAAGACATTTCTCCAAATGATCCATGTGCCTTTCAGTTTATCATGACTGTTAAGAGTTTGTTCAGTTGAACCAGGAAGCCTGAATCCACCCCAGGGTAGGGTCCAGACTCTCATGGGTACAGCTGACCTCTGGGTACCCATGTAGAAATCAAGTGCTTGAAATCCCCCCACCCCCAAGCCTGAGGAACAATTACTCATGTTCCCATGTTTCTGGTCTGCAGCTGGTGTGCCGATCTTGTGTCACACACTCTGCTAGGTCAAATGTGTGTCTGTCCCTCTGGTTTTGCTTCACCCCTCCCCCGCCCCCCACCCTTGGAAAAGGAAGAACTAGAGCAGCTAAAGAATCTGTAGGGAAAAGAGGCCTGAGGTGCCATCTGGTGCATCCTGCAGGGGGTACTGGTTGTCTTCATGCCATTTGCACCCAAAATACCTGCCCTGCGACTATCTCCTTAAGCTAGTGGCCACACCTGTAATCCTAGATACTCCGGATACTGAGATCTGAGGATTCTCATGTAAAGATAATCTAGGCAGGAAATACCCATGGAGATGCCTATCTTCATCAGTCACCAAAAAACTGGAAGTAGAGCTGAGGCTCAAGTCATTCAATAACCTTGAGCAATAAATCTAAAGGACAGTGCCTAGGCCCTGAGTTTAAGCTAGTAGCCTCCACGCCCTCCCCCTCGCCTCCACACTGATTATTGCCTTGTGCTTTCTGATGTTTGCATGTAGTCCTTGTAGGTTGTAGGTGGAACTCCCTGGGCAGGTCAGGAAAGCTTAAGACAAACTAGCATTTAGCACCTTAATTCTTGGAGAATGGTGAGATCAGTAAGTATGAATTTACTGTGGGGACAGGTAAAATGGCTGACAGTCACATTTTTTGTCCCTTGAAGTCATGGTGCTGGACTGATTGTTATCACCTGCAGCTATGGTGACACCCTCCCCCTCCAGTCGTCCCCCCCCCCACACACACACATACAAAATCCAGGAATTTTGGGCCAGGGTTGCTGATGTAATTTCCTAGGACAGTTGTCTAATGGTAATTTTTGAAACAATATAGCCTTACTTTTGCCTCTCATGGAAAGTCTCTGTTGGTGTGTTTCATTTATTATGCCAGTTCTGGGGCTTGAACTTAGAGTTTAGGTGCTCTTCCTTAGCTATTTTGCTCAAGGCTGTGTTCAGCCTCTTTAGTCATAGCACTACTTCTGACTTTTTGATGGTTAGAGACAAGAGTCTAACGGATTTTCCTGTCTGCATTGGCTTTGAACCTTTATTCTTACATCTCAGCCTCTTGAGTAACTAAGAATCTAAGATTACAAGCTTGAATCATTAGCTCTTTGAAGAAAAAAAAAAGCCTCTTGGAAATACTAGGGGAATTGTTTCTTAGCTCAGACTGACCGAGAAGCTGGCCTCCCTACAACCAGTTCCACTGGTTCTCCCAGCTGATGACAAAAGGGGTCCTGAGGGTAAATTCACACCACTGGCATTTCAGGGAACAACTTTACCAAGCTCTTCAACTTACCCAAGATCAGAACTTGAGAAAAGGGTGTTAGTGGACTTGGAGTAGACAGGCTTTGCTCTGAAGTTTTGTTTCCATCCAATCCTGGGTTTCTTATCCTTTTCCTACTGAGCTGCTAAGTTGTCCAGGAACACATGGGTGGTTTGTGGGCTTGGTGGAGGTGCAGAAAGAATTTGCACTTGACCTTGTGCTCACTCAGGCTAGAAGGAAGTAGCTAGTCCAGGAGGAACCCAGTATCCAAGGCTTTACAAGGGTGAAAAATTGGGGTGTGGGGAATGGGCTGTTAGGGGATTGGCTGTTTGGTTTTAGTACATATTTAATCATAAAATGTGATATGCCTGTATTAAAGTTTGAGCTGAATACAATGCATTCTTAAATCCAATATACTCAATAAAATTTTACCATGGAGCAAGAATAACAAATTCAATTAATTGGTAAATATTAGAGATTTTTCCCCCACATTGATTCTCTCTCAAGTCATCTTATCCAATTCAGTCAGAATTTTCCTTTTCAGAACAATTACATGGGCAACAATTACATAGCAAGGAAAGTGGCCCTAAAGTTTTCTGTTCAGTTGACGTTTCTAGAGGGAAAATAGGAAGGCAAATATCTTTTAAAATGTTTACATAATTATCTTACAGCCATAAATTATTTTAGTTTGTTTCTATGTTTCTCAAACTGTCATCAAGGCCAAGTGCTTCTTCCATCCTAAGAAGCAGTTTTTGTTTTGATTTGTTTTCTGCTTTCAAAATGAGACTGGACCTCAGAGCCTCAAGTTGCTATCCTTCAGCTTTTTCACTCAAAACTGGTACTCTACCACTTGACCTGTATTTTACTTCTGGCTTTTGGTGATGAATTGGAGTTTCTTGCATTTGTCTGCTCAGGCTGGCTTTGAACCAGGATTTCAATCTCAGCCTCTTAAATAGCTCGGATTAGTAGCTGGCATGAGCCATCAGCTCTCAGCTCCTATTCCTCTTCTTAAAACAATTTCAACAGGTAGTTGGGGGCAAATGTTTAAATATTTGAGTTTCTTAAATATTTATTATGTATGATTCTCTTAGGAAGCGGAAGAAAATAGAAAGCAAGAAAAATAATTTCCTGAAATCCTGTCCCTCGTATATTCTTATAACTCCTATAGTAGTACCCTTATCTACAAGAAATGTACCCTAAAATTGGCGAATGCCCAGGTCATTAGGTAGTCTACCTGTGTGTAGGCTGGTGATTCATGCATGTCCTACAGTGTCCCTACCTGGCCTCAGAGTTCATCTCTTTCCATGTTATATGTCCTGGTGTCTCGTTCATATCACTACCGATGTGCTTTTGAGTTGTTAGCAAGTAACCAGGAGGAACTTGAATTCAAGCAACAGTACTGCCAATCATTTGTCTGCTACTCAAAATGGCTAATGAGTGATTAAAGGGCAGGTACCACATACATTGTGGACATACTGACAAGGGAAGCGGCCCATCTTGGGAATGTGGGGCAAAGAAAAAATCAGGGCCTAGATCGGATGGCTTGAGATTTCTTTGTATTACTTATAATTATGGATACCTGAACGCTTAATAATTATTTACTTCTAGAAGTTTTCACTTAGAACTTTTAGACTATGATCGCAGGGGGCTGAAACCATGGAAAACAAAACCACAGAAAAAGAGGACGACTGTAATCTTTTTCTATATACCAGTGTAATTTTCCCCCACAAGTCTGATCTTTATGTACAACTTTATCTTCTCCACTTTCTTATTACTTGCAATTCGGTATAAACCTTTCTCATGTCCTCTGTATACTACAGTGTTGAATCTTTGTATATGAAGGAATTGACTCCACATTTTTTGTGTAATATTTTTCAGTTTGCCATCTTTACTGCTTTATTAAGTACTTGTACAAACTGGTTCTACTTCCACAATGCATCTTCATCAGTGTCACCCCTTCTATCATTCTCCCCATCTTCTGCTTTGCCTTTAATCTTTCTGATTTCATGTTGCTTTTTCACTTTCAGAAATTTCTAGTTTCACTTAAAGTCAGATTTGACCTCTTTTAGCATGTCTATTTGCTTTTTATTCTTGAGCAGCTGTCTTTATCTATTACAAAGCAAATGTTTACCTATATAAAATTTGGAAAATACTGGTTCTTTTAAAAAGAAAAATATTTTGGAATATAAAAACTCACCATAGGGGCCGGGAGTTTGGCCTAGTGATAGAGTGCTTGCCTTGCATGCACAAAGACCCAGGTTCAATTCCTTGGTACCACATACATAGAAAAAAGCTGGAAGTGGTGCTGAGGCTCAAGTGGTAGAGCTCTAGCCTTGAGAAAGTCCAAGGATAGTGCTCAGGCCCTGAGCTCAAGCCCAGGACTGGCAAAACAACAACAACAAAAAAACTCACCATAAATTTCATGAAATTTATGACTGTCTTCACGTGTCTAGCATAAGCCCCTGGATAGATATGGTAAACTCCAAATCGTGATGAATACATGTCTTTTATTAGATTAAAGCAGTATTTATGATTAAAGCTATAATAAAATGTAATCTCCTATCCAGGAAGGTGGCTTTTTTTTTTTTTGGTTGGTGGTGGCGCTTGAACTCTGGGCCTGGCGAGGTCCCTGTGCTCTTCAGCTCAAGGCTACCCTCCTACCCCTGGAGCCACAGTGCCACTTTCTGATTTTCTGGTGGTTAATTGGAGATAAGAGTCTCAGGGATTTTAGTGCCCAGGCTGGCTTTGAACCACGATCCTCAGATCTCAGCCTTCTGAGTAGCTAGGATTACAGGTGTGAGCCACCTCACCCAGCAAGGTGGCTATTTTTAAAAAGATAAAAGGATGAAAGATCACAATTTGAAGAACATATGGAAAGAGGGAACCATGTACATTTGTTGATGCAAATATAAATTAATATAGCCATTAAAGAAAACTGGGAATTTCCTCAAAAACATTAAAAAATAAAATTGCTGTCTGACTCAGCAATCCCACTAGAGAACATGGGTTCAAAGAAGAGGGTATCTGAATAGTGGAGAGATGCGATTATCATTTTAACTGTGACATCATGCTCAATAGCCCAGATACAGAACCAACCTCTTTCCATCATGGGCAAAAGGATAAAGCAATCATGGTGTATGGACACAAAGTAATTTTGGTCAGCCAGAGAAAAGAATGAAATCTAGTCATTGGCAGAAACATGGAGATAAGCTCAGAGGACAGAATGTTAAGTGCAGGGAGGTAGGTGTAGAAAGACACTGAAGCCATCAAAACAGGGAGTGAGGGGTTAATGGCTTCAAGAGCTGTGTATTGAGGGGGCCAGGGAAGGTGACCAGTATCACCCTGAAGCTGATATGGAACAGTCATGTGCCTTTGGAAGAATAAATAGATCTATTGTACATTATAGGGATTACAATGTCAATAACAATATCTTATGCACTTGAAAAATGCTCACTCTACACGGCACACCCATACCCCCTCCCCACACACAAAAATCAGCTCTTTAATAATGAATACATGAATAATAAATAGCTTGGTTTGGGCATTCCACAATGTATAAATATATCAGATCATTGTATCATCCTCCACAAATATACTTTTACTTGTCAATTAATAACAGATAGGTACATTTATCAAACTGTACTACTTTGTACAATTCTGTATGGAAACACTCTACCAACAAAGGAGGTTCCCTAAATAAGTGAGAAATTCTGTAAATAATATGCCATTTTTATTATCTTCTGTGACACATTAGCATCATGATCGGAAAACCTATGAATTTATTTGGAAACTAGAAGGCTAGAAGGTTCCATATATTTTTACCCTCAAATATCCCCTTATTCTCCCTCCCCCCCCTCTCTCTCTCCACACACACACACACACACACACACACACACACTCAATTTTCCTGAAATGCATGTCCTGAGAGACAACACTGGATAGTGCCCACAGATCAAGGAAAGTGTTTGCCAAGTGTCTGCTGGAAGGCAGGTTTGTATATCTGTCTGATCCCTTTGTTCTTTCCTTTCTCTTCCCCTTTTCCAGAGTTCTAAGCTATTCATCTAACCCCATAATGGCCGTGGACATAGAGTACAGATACAACAGCATGGCCCCTTCTCTGCAACGAGAGCGCTTCACATTCAAGCTGTCCCCGAAGCTGAGCAAGCCACTGAGGCCCTGCATTCAGCTAGCCAGCAGGAAGAAAGCTGGTGAAATAGTGACTCCAACAGTGTCTGAGAAAAAGGTGAAAAAGCGGGTTTCCTTTGCTGACAACCAAGGGCTGGCCCTGACAATGGTCAAAGTGTTCTCAGAATTTGATGACCCGTTAGATATTCCATTCAACATCACTGAGCTACTAGACAACTTGGTGAGTCTGACGACAGCAGAGAGCGAGAGCTTTGTTCTGGATTTTTCACAGCCATCTGCAGATTACTTAGACTTCAGAAACCGTCTTCAGACCAATCATGTCTGCCTGGAAAACTGCGTGTTGAAAGACAAAGCCCTCGCAGGGACGGTGAAGGTTCAGAACCTGGCCTTCGAGAAGATTGTGAAAATCAGAATGACATTTGACACTTGGAAAAGCTTCACAGACTTTCCTTGTCAGTACGTGAAAGACACTTACGCCGGGTCCGACAGGGACACGTTCTCCTTTGACATCAGCCTACCTGAGAAAATCCAGTCCTATGAAAGAATAGAGTTCGCTGTGTGTTATGAGTGTAACGGCCAGGCATACTGGGACAGCAACAGAGGCAAAAACTACAGGATCGTCCGAGCAGAGCTAAAAGCCACTCAGGGAATGGAACCACAAAATGGACCAGATTTTGGAATAGCCTTTGACCAGTTCGGAAGCCCACGATGCTCCTATGGTCTATTTCCTGAATGGCCTAGTTACTTAGGATATGAAAAGCTGGGGCCTTATTATTAATGATGGCTAGTGGCAAGCTGTGACACTGGTCATGGGAAGGAGAAGTCAGGAGGAGAGCAAGGTTGAAATGCCCCTTTGGCGTGGGTTTTTTTTGTTTTTTTTTTTTTTTTAGAGAGGGTCCTGCATAATTTCCTTCAGTCAGCAAGTCCAGCAGCTTTAGATCACAGAACTGATTGCTTGCTCAGAGGTTGTTTGCCCTGGTCTATTTTGGCACTCAGGGTGCTCACAGAGGAATAAGCAGGATGATTCCAGAAGGGGTCTGGAGAGAAGCCAAGCCTGTGGGCAGTGCTGGGGAAGCTGGAGAAGCCTGGTCTCTGCATTCCCAGATGAAAGAAATCAAACCCCCCCGCCCCCGGCCCCTTGAAATTCTCTCAGGCCCCAGCCACTCCTGAGAGGCAGGGGAGAAGGGGGTCTGTTACTATTCACTTTGGTGTGTCCCCCTTGACCCCCTCCAGCAACTGTGTCTTCAGTGTTGCTGCTATTCCGTAAATTTACCTCTGCTCTGTGACCCAGTGGCTCAATATTACTTATCTCTGAAACAGCTTCCGAAGAGAGATGAGATCAACTTTTTGTGGTCCAAGTTCTAGTTTTTTTTTTTTTTTTTTGTATTTCATTTCCTTCCACAGGTCATTTGATGTTCAGGACAAGATAACAAAAGGCAAATACATAGCCTATGACTGAGAGAGGCGTTGGCTCTCACCTCTGACTCTAAACACATATCCCAGCAGAGAACATACACTTCAGTTTCTGGAAAGCCACTGGCTTCTGTGGTGTCCAAGATTTGAGAGTTCTGAGCAGACAAGGACAGTCAAGAGATTCTGCTTTCCTTTTGGCTTTGCAAGGAGCTCTCTAAGCACTCACTGAGTCACCAGAAGGCTCAATGACAAGATTGTTTTCACTTGCTTGGCACATTTGCAAGCCTCATTCTTCTTTTATAAAAAAGAGAAAGGAACTGTATAGCTCTTCTTTCTTGAAGAGTTATTGATGTTAAAGACATTTCATTTGCCCATCCAGGATACCCCTGCAGCCTTTGGAACAGGCTTTGCTTCTTTTTTGCCTGTGTTATATAATATTTGGGACACCTTACAGACACCTGGAAGATGTTGATTTGGATGTTTTTATTTATGGTGTGTATGCAAGATGATAGGGGAGAATAATTTCAAGTTCTCATGTGTTATTTTAAATGTTTGCCAACTCTGAAATGTCAGACATGAATGGTTCTTCACCATATTGGACCTAAAATGTTTTGGTGAATGTCAGTATAACTCCTGGATAATTCATTGTTGGATGAATCCCCCAAACCTGTGCTTTCCTTTTCTAGGCAGGATTGGTTTATTCTGAAGAGTGTTTGAAAAACATTTTCCATGTATATTTGTAGATTCTTTTAAAAAAAAAAGTTTTGTTTTGGGAGTTTGGCTAAGTAACTGTTAATTCTCTTTTTTCTGGATCCTGGTAAAATACTGTTTGCTAAGGTATATGGGAAAGAGATGATAGTTTCCTGGAGTCAAAGGCACAGTTTCTGGACTTGCTTGTCACAGAATCTCATGTTTGAATTTTTCCAGATAAATTAGAAATGCCAGGTTTTTGAGGCTGTGTATATTAATGTCCAGCAAATATAAAATGCTGTGGCTTAGAATGTTTTATGGTTAGTTTTTCCTTTTTTTTCTTTTCTAGTTTTGAGCTTTAAAGTGTTTGGACCTTTTAAATACTGTTATATTCAATGTAATTCCTGTTCCTAAAACTGGCCGTTATTTGTATGCAATCCAGTGCTTTTAGGCCTCTCCCAGGGAGGTAGCCCTCTAGGATTACATAATAACATCATTTATGGGAAAATCACACTTGTATTTTATGTTGAATTGGCAGGGTTGTGTTTTACCCGAACACATCATACAGGAAATATTCAGACAGTACTTTTAACTGCTAAAGATTTGGTGATCAGAGCTATGAGTAGCATAAATCTAAGTCAAATGACGTGAAACCAGTCCTCTGTGGATCAAGAAGTCCCCTTAACATACAAAGAAGCAACAGGGACACTGTTACTTGTGGATACAGTTCTTAAGCATCGTTCTATATTCAGAGGAAAAGAGCCTCAAGTGACTCCAGAATACATTCTGTTCCGTTTTATGTAATACTGATCTTTAGACATTCCCTTGTCAGCATTTGAAATATGGTAATTCAGTCATAGTATTGCTCCTAAAACAACTACAGATCTTCCCATCTAACTCACCCCAGCTTTCTTATTGCAGGCAGTGACTAAAAGACCCAAGTTAGTATACCTGGGGTTTGTACCTTACTTGTCAGCTCCAAAAGCAAGTCTTGGCCTGTGTGAAAGAATTCTTCCTGTCAAAAGAAGGCATTCAGTATGTCCCATGATTCTCTCAGGAGGCCTGGGGCATGCTAAACTCGCCCCGTAGGTCATAATTCACCATCATGGAAAGACTTCAGCACTTAAGGTGATGGGCTCCTGAGCTGGAACCTCACTACGGTCTGACCTGTCAGTTGCCCTCACACACATCTTGGCTGTGGTGATGAATGACCAGCCCATCTTAGCGTCCCTCCAAGGTTTCCCAGAAGGGCCAACCATCCGTCACCATGCCATTAGCTAGAATAATATTGTCAGACTCATGATCTACACATACGAGACCAACTCCATTTTCCTTCCATATTTATTTCCCAAAATGCCTTGTGGTGCTTTTGTAAACTGGGTGCAATAAATAAGCTGAATGATACTAAAAATATAATAAATAAGGTTCATATTTCTTGGGAGATAAGCATATGGATTTTTTTAGTATTTTTTGCTATAGGACAGCCAATGGGGGAGAAAATTGAGCTCCTCATCAGTGGTAAAAAGTTATTTTATTTCTAAGATGCAATTTTAATGCTGATATAATAGGCAATTTTTGTATCTGCCAGTACTGGAGCTTGAAAAGGGTCTGAGTTCAAGGCTGGCATTCTACCACTTGCTTAGTTGGTTAGTTGGAGATACAAATCTCATGAACTTTTCTGCCCAGGCTATCTTCCAACTGTGATCCTTAGATCTCAGACTCCTAAACAGCTAGGGTTACAAACACGAGCCACTTCCCCCAGCTAAAACATGACATCTTTTTAAAAATGTATGTTTTGAACTGCTTTGTGGGGTCTTAATGTCTGCATATCACAATGTGTTTTAACAATGAGCATGATTTAACATTTCAACTTCAGACTTCAAATGGATGATATGTGCTCTTCCTTTTAAAAGAGGCCTTATTTTCATAATGACATAGTTATGTCAATATGATGTGACCTTTATTTATCAATGGACAGGGAATGAAAACCTTGGTTGTCTTTCATTGGTTTCTGTTTTTAAAATGGCCTCAGCTCTTTGCTCTACAGGGAGGTGGAACTCATTTTGTGTCCTGACAGGATTGTTGAATTTAAAGATAAGAGGTTCCATGTATAGAATGATCTTACCTCTGAATGGGCTTATATAAGAAGGATTTCCAAAAATAATTTGGCAGCTTAACATAGTTGGGGTACAGAAGCTGGGGGACAGAACATGTCAGGGATAGGTAGTTTCTCCTGGTGATGGTTGGGAAACATGAAAACCCATGTTGTAAAACTGCGAATCCTAGTTTTGTTGATGGTTCCTAGATAACCTGGGTGCGGCAGCTGTGAGAAGGCAAAGCCTCACTTTTACTACAGTGTGAACATACAACCCAGACTTTTCTTCAGTTTATACCTAAAAGTGCCTTGTCAAGGAATTTTTGCATGTTTATAAGAATTAAATATTTTTGTACACAAAGTTAAAGGGGAAATGCACTTTAAAATCTTAAGAAAAGATGTTTTTGTGTGTGATATGAGAGTGGTTTATATCTACCACAATTGCAAAAGTAAAATAAAGCTAGAAACAAAGTGGAAATGGTTCTATTCTTTTTTTCAGGAAAATTGTGCTTATTTATTATTATGGTGCTGGTCCTAAGGCTTGAGCTCAGGGCCTGGGTGCTATGTCTGAGCTTTTTTTAAAAAAAATATTATTAGAAAGGTGAAATACAAAGGAGTTACAGTTATATGTCAGGCAAAGAAAACAGTTTTTGACAGTGTCACCCCTTTCCTCGCTCTCTCTGTTTTTCTCTCTCCATCTCCACCTACAGGTTGTATAGTTCATTTTCAGCACAGTGTCAATGAATACCCTTGCTGCAAACTGTCCTGTCCTTACCTCCTGAGGAAGGAGAAATATTTAAAACAAATATGTTTTCATATTCACCTTGGCTTTCCAAAGGTATTTATCAGATAACCAGGGTAAGGCTGTAAGGAGGAAAGGATGGAGTCCACTGTGTTTTAAGCTGTCTAGACAGCAAAGTCTGGACACAGCTTAGACGATCATAGTTTAGAAGGTTCCAGTCCAATGTTATCCTGCAGCTGCTTTAAATCATCCGACATCAAGTCTCTACCTTCTCCCTTGCTTTTGAAGGGTAACACAGACAAACATATTAAGACATGCACATATTATGCCATGTATAAGGAAACTCTGAGCAACTTAGAAGGTCGTCATCAAGCTATCACCAACAAAATCAGTCAGCTCCTGCTGAGGCTTCCCCTCCGTACTCCCTCTAGTACCTTAGTAAGGTTTTTAGAAAGGGTTTATTTCAAAGATCAGAAAAAATGATGGTAGAGTTGAAGCAGGTGGTGATGGACCATAAGACATCCCACACCCTTCTGCCCTCTGGGAGTCTGTGATGGCTCTTCTGTGAAGGGAGAGTGCTTGAAAGTGAGCAGATAGGTATAGATGCAAAAAAAAAAAAAAGGTGAGTTGCACATATCTTTCTCGAAACACTTTTTTTCTTTCTGAATTATTGAAAATTGAATCAAGGTCCTTTACACCAGGCAAGAGCTCTAGCACTTGAGCCACATCCCCCACATCTTTTTATTTTGTTTCTAAGACAAGCTTTCCGTAACTTTGCCTGGTCTGGCCTCTACCTTCATGCTTTTTATGCCTCAGCTTCCTTAGTAGCTGGATTATAGGCATGTACCTGGCTCTTCAGACACAGTTGGACATAAAATTGGGAAAGGGGCTGCGCTCAATGGCTTGCACCTGTAATCTGAGCTACTCAGGAGGCTGAGATCTGAAAATCAAGGTTCAAAGCCAGCCTGGGCACAAAAGGACCTAAGACTCTTATCTCCAATTAACTTCTAGAAAACAGGAAGTGGGGCTTGGCTCAAGGGTAGGGTTTATAGCCTTGAGCTGAAAAGAGCTCAGGGATAACACCCAGGCCCAGGGGTAGGGCAGTAACCTTGAGTTGAAGAGCTCAGGGACAGTGCCCAGGTCCAGTTCAAACCCTATGACCCACCAAAAAAAAAATTGGGAAAGGGCTAGGGTGACAGAGATCTTTATCAATGTAATAGTTTGATAGTTTTCCCAACCATTACCTAAATGGAAAATGGTTCTCTCATCTCTGAGATGGTGGGAGTAAAAAGATTGAAAAGAAAACCACTTTTCTAGAGCAATTTACCTAGAGTAGCTAGTATAAGCTCTGAGCAATTCAGCTGACTGCTGCCCAAGAGCTTTTTCTTCCCTACGTTGGTGAAAGGGGCACAGGTGGTTTATGAGTTCTCTAGTGGATATGGGGGCTCAGAAAGTCCCTGGAAGTCAGGAGGTCAGATTTCTGCACTTTACCCTGTCACTGACCTCTCTGGTGTCCTGGCTCAGGCTGGGGAAAAGGCCGAGAGAGTTCTCTCTACCACCACAGTGATGGAAATTTCACCTGAGTGCATTTCCTCAAGGCATAAAGCTCATCAAGAACAGGACAAGTGACTTCTTACCTTTTGTTTTGTTTTGTTGTAAACTTTTTAACTGGAGTCAATTTCACAGAACAGACAGACCAAAACAGTGACTGCATCAGAGGTAAAAGGGTGGAAAACTCAGCAGTGGAGCACACTGGCTGTACTAGACATTGATGAAAGTGAACTATGCGACTTGTGGGTGGAGATGGGAGGGAATGGGAGCGAATGAGAGAACAGGTGTCACTGTGAGAAAGGAAATGTACTGATTACCTGACGTATGTAAAGGTAACCCTGCTGTATGTCATCTCTAAAATAACAATAAAGTAAATTGAAAGAAAAAACAGGGGCCGGGAGTTTGGCCTAGTGGTAGAGTGCTTGCCTAGCACGTACAAAGACCAGGTTCAATTCCACGAAGAGAAAGAAAAAAAAAAAGGTAGCTCATGCTCGAGCAAGGACCACCATACCCAGAAATGACAGTGCTCTGTGTGTGCCAGTCCTAGGACTCGAACTCAGAGCTTAGACATTGTCCCTGAGCTTCTACCACTAGATAAGTTTCTCACTGACTTCCAATCTTGGCTGACTTCCACCTTTGATCTTTAGACGTCAGTCTCTTGCATAGCTAGGATTACAGACGTGAGCCACCAGTGTGTGGTGGTGATGCCCATTAGTGGCTGATTGTGTCTCAGTGTAACCAATGAACAGGAACACCAAAGGGACTGACAGAATCCTAGGAAAGACGCAGGATTCTTGACCTCCACATTCTTTTTTTCTTCCAGAATAGAAAGCTGCTATAGTGGAGGACAGGAAAGCTCTCACCAATCCCCTTCTCTTTTCCTTCTCCTCCATCCCTTGGCAGGAGAAAAGGGAGGAGTCTCAACAGATGCTTCTTACCATCTCATGTTGTCTTCTGGCAAGTACCATGTTTGAGTTGGTGCCATTTCACAACTATAGATGATTTTCCCCCCTCCCCCAAAATCATACACACACACACACACACACACACACACACACACACACACACAGTGCCAATGCAGTATCTGGCCAGGATCGGATTTTGAATTTCACAAAGGAAAAATATAGAACAATCACCTTTCTCTGGGACCAGAGGCATTAGTAATGATGTAAGATGCAGATCCTTCACCCAAAGCTATCAATCCTGGCAGCCAGCGCCCTTTTGCTAGAAACTACTGAGTTTAGCACATGTTTTAACTTTTGTCATCCACATTCAATCTGTTTGCCTTACTTTGTCTTTATTTGAATATCGTTTTAAAATAGAAGAAGCATTCTTGTTCCGTGGACCATGTAAAACCATACCCAGGCTGCACTTCCTGCAGTCGTGAAAAGAGACTTGAGAGTCAGTTTGTTGAGATCTGGAGTCTGGACGTTATTTTCAGTTGCTTGCTTTTTATTTTAGGAGGACCCTGTTACTTATACACTCTGGAACAATTTAAAGACAGAATAGATACTATTACTCCCTGCGCACTCAGTACAATCCTATCAACCACACTGCTTGAACAGTGTGCCCACCTGTCTACAGGTCTTGCCATCTTCCTTCCGACCTACGCATTTGGAGAGAAAGCTAGAGCCAGAAATAGCCCTGTGCCAGAATCCACTCTGAATGGATAGTGCTATTTTATTTTAATGCAATATGACAGAGTGCTGATTTAGTCGGTGGTTCCCATATGTTTTTGTTGGTTGGCTTTTCTGTTCCCTAATTGTAGTGCTGATGGCCAAAAGCCTTCTGAAAACTCCACTGAATTCACTCCCAACAGTAGCTTGTTTAAGAGGAAAGGAGTTATTTATGGTTTGGTCTTCCCACACTCCCTTCAGCCCCTTTACACCACAACTAGAGCCTGGCCAAGCTCCAGAGGGAGGGACTCCTTGTGGACAGACTCTGAGACCCCATCTAGCAGAAATTATTGTGGAAGCCCTCTTAGAGAATTTTGGCAACCACAGGACTTGAGCTTCTCTTTCTCTGACCTAGCAAGTTTTAGATGCTCTCAGCATGACAGAACTCAGAGGTGGGAACTGATCTCGCAAATATTCTGGGTTATGGCTCTGCAGAGCTTGGCCCCCTCAGCCTCAGTGGCCACCTTGAGGTGTGGGTATAGATGCTTTATCTTTTAGGTTCTGTGGACTCTTCCTACAGGTATTTACCACTCCCCAGGGCTGAAGGTGGACCTGCCATGTTGAAAAGACTCCATGTAAATGCTAGAGGGACTTGCAAAGGTTTGTGTGAACCTAGTGTGTCAAGAAAGAAGAGCTCTGTGCCCACAAAGGAGGCTTGGTTTGCAGCATCCAGTGCACTCTGACAGTTGCAGAGTAACGTGGAAATGACACACCTGCCTTGCTGAACTTGGTGAGGAGAAACTGATTATGACTTCCAACCCCAGTAGCTTACCTCCTTTTAGAGAATGTTGCTGAGTTGATTACTTTTGTCAAGTATTTTGGTCCCATTTGCCTGTGAAATTAGCTAGGGGAGATTTTACTGATTATATTACTACTGCAACATTTTGTTAGTTTGGTAATAATAGCATCACTTTTAAACATGAACCATTCCTAATAACAATGGTTTAATTATTTTCCATTAGTCAATTAATTAAACCAAGCACCAAGATCTAATCCAAAGCATTCTCATAAGTTTTTTTTTTGTTATTGTTGTTGTATTTGCTTGTTCATTTTATTTTTATTTTTTTGTCCTGGTGCTGTGGATTGAACTCAGAGAGCCTGGGTAGTGTCCCTTAGCTTTTTAGCTCAAGGCTAGGGCTCAACCATTTGCAACACACCTCTACTTGTAGCTGCTTGCTGGTTACCAGAGATAAGAGTCTCATGGATTTTCCTGCCTGGGCTGAATTTAAAATGTGGATCCTTAGAACTCAGCCTCTTGAGGATCTCTAATGACAGGCGTGAGCTCCTTGTGCCAGGCCGTCTCCTAAATTCATTTCATCAGGTTTTGCACATTTGTTCATGCAATAAACCTATGCTAATCTGAATTATTCAGGTGCTTTCTTTTTGCCATTTTTTTGTCTGATTATAGTGAGGCATGAGCGCAAGGCCTCATGTTCTTGATTAGCTTTTGCACTCAAGGCTGGCACTCTACCATAGAAATCACACTTCTGGCTTTTTGCTGCTTGATTGAAGATAAAAAGTCTCTCAGATCAACCAAGGCAGACCTCAAACCTCAGTCCTCAGGTCTCAGCCTCCTAAGCAGCTAGGATTACAGGCATGAGTTAACAGTGCAGGGCTTTCAGGGATTTTTCCTAATCAGTTACCTCACCCTATATTATTTCTGAATTATACTTCAGAGGGAGCTAAGTAAAGGTATTTGCTCTGTACATTTCCTTCCCACATTTAATTACACTTTCTGCTGTGAAATGGCATGGTTTTTCTCCAGAGCTTCTCTAGGCATGCTGAGCTTTCTCCGGACAAGAACAAACTGTCACAAGTGACAGCAGTGGCTGGAGTGGAGTGACTCACATAGTCTTTCATCTGTCCTTCCCCAGCCCCGCTCACTCGCTGCCTGCCTCTGCCCCTTTACTTTGTCCCCACACAGGACATGTGTGTCTATGTGTCACCAGTTGCAACCTCAGCACCAAGCAACAGTATTTTGTTCTTTTCAACTTACAGATCATCCAGGAGTATTTTTTTGTACTGACTTCAATTTGAATTCTGTTACTAATTTTGACGTCCAGCATTTATTGTTGGTATACAGAAATATTATCGATTTCTGGGTGTTGATTTTATATGCTGTAAGCTTGCTAAATTCTATTATTAATTCTAGGATTTTTGTCAGTTTGAGGTTGTCTATATAGACAGGTTGTGAAAAGAGGGCAGATTAATTTCCTTCTTTCCAATCTATATTTCATTTATTTCTTTTCCTTACTTTCCTATTGTGATAGCTAGACTTTCTGGTATGTTGACAGCAGTTTTTGGCCATGAAAAATGATATTAGGTTACATGTAGGTATTTTGTAGCTGCTCCGGGGAAATTTTTATTTAGTCCTAGTTTTCTGAGGGTTTTTAATCATGTGTGAGAATTGAATTTTTTCGTATCAATTGATATGATCATGTAATATTTTACAGTGCCTGACAGTCATCCAGTCTTGCATTGCTAAAATAAATCCTACCTAGTCATGGCATACAGTTCTTCTCATACATTGCTACATTTGATTTGTTATGATTTTGTTGAGGATTCTTGTGTCTTATATCGTAAGTTGTATTCGTTCTGTACTGATACAGGTTAGTGTTAATCTTGTAAAATTAAATAAGAAACATACCATTCTCTTCTGTTCGCAAGAAAAAAAATCATGCCAACTGTCAACAGGTTATACAAGTAATCCTAGCTACCAAAGAGAATGATCTCTGGGGATCATAAGTTTGAAGCTAGCCCATTCAGGAAAGTCTGTGAGACTTATTCCCAATTAACCACCCAAAAGTCAGTAGTGAGTTGTTGCTCAAGTGGTACAGTGCTAGTATTGAGCAAAAAATAAAGCTCAGGGATATCATCCAAGCCCTGAGTTCAAGCCTAATAATAATAATAATAACTACAGCAACAACAATAGATCATAATGAATTGTTTTCTTTGAATGTTGTATAGAATTTACTATTGAAAACCCCTGGGCCTAGAGATTCCATTTTAAAAGCTTTTCAAAATTACAAATTGAGTATTTTCAATATTGAATCAAGTAACTACTATTTCTGTGCATATTTGGGCTCTAAACAATCATAAAAAATCTCGTTTAGTATTATAAATGCTCTTGTCTACTGGGCAAAGTTCTGATTTTCTTAGTTTAATTGCTTTCATATTTTAAATATGTCAAAGCTCCCTAATTTAAATTTCTATTAAGCAGAACTTTACTACGCATGATGTACTTAGATATTTTCTATCCTATTTCATATTATGTTTTAATATTGTTTGAGCTCATTAGACTTGTTTCTGGACCAACTAGGCTATTACAATTTGAAAACACAATTTGTATATTAGCTACTATTTGTTCTGCAGCTCTATGGTTCCATGTTTCTTTTCCTTTTATTTTTTAACTGAAGTACAAAGACAAACACTAACACCATCACCCCCCTTTTTTTCTTTTTCAACTATATTTTATTGTCATGGTGATGTGTAGAGGGGCTACAGTTACATTCATCAGGTAGTAGGTACATTAATTCTTGGATGTTGATACCCCTCCCCGTATTTTTCTCCCAGTATCCCTCCCCCTAATCCCTCCCAATCATCTTGTTTTTCCTCTTCCCTTCCCTATTTCAAATATATATATATACATGTATATATATATATATAATATACCAGGTACCAATGTCAGATACAGTAACAACATGAGATAAACCACGAGAGTGTGTGTGTGTGAGAAATGGGGGGGGGACAAATAACTTTACACACTAGGATAAGAACAAAGATCACAAAGATAAACCTCTTTGTTTCCATATCCGGGAGTTCATTTCACTTATCCTCATCAATATGACCATATTCACCTAGCTATTGAGCTGTTGTGATCCTCTGCTAGGAGAATCCTGGATGTCACACCATCACTTTAAAAAATGGGTTTCAGAATTATTCCCAAAGTAGATTTAAGACAGTTTACAATAAATGCAGTCATTTTTTAAACCCAAATGAGAAATGGGAAATCATGAAGAAATGTTTTGCTCCATATCAGGAATACAAATAATTATGGAAAGAAAAGTAAAGTAGCCAGGCATCTAGCTAACAATCATTTAATCTAAATTATATGTTTCTCTACTTTATTAAAACGCGTCAGAGGGCCAGGTGTATACCTATAAACCCAGCTGGATGCAGAGATCAGGAAGATCATGGACCAAGTGCAGCTTAGGTAAAAGGTTAGTGAGATCCTATCGCCACAAATAAACTGTTGCGGTGGTCCGTACTTGAATCTCAGCTGTGAAGGGGGTATAGGGAGCAAATTTATGCTTTGTGTCTGGCTATAGAAAAGGCAAACAAGACCCTATCTGAAAAGTAACTAAGATCCAGAAAGAGATTGAAAGTGTCTCTTAAGCAGTAGAGCATCTACCTACCAAGTGTGAAGTCATGAGTTCAAACTCCAGTAAGCATCTATCTACTCAAGTATTTATGTACTTACATAAGTATTTATCTGCTTCCAAGTAGATAAATGAGATGCAAATAAGAGGATATGCCTGAAACACTGTGGGAAAATTATCCCAAGGCCTCACCCAAGTGTTGTGGCTCTTACTCTATCTAGAAAAAAAATCAAACATGAGTCATCAACTGTATGGGACAACTTACTGTAGGTGGTTACGTAAGTGTGGCATCCTGCCCTTGTTCTCATGGAAGTTTGGAACTGATCAGGAAGGACTCAATGATAGGGAATGCGATGTAATAGCTTAGCTACAATGAAAATGATAACACCAGGCCACTATTTGCTGATATGAATTTCGATACAGGATACTTAGATAGCTCACATTTTACCTGCCTCAGTGATGGCATACTGGTCTGGGGTCTGGCTGTGGGTTTCACCAGAACTTCACACAATGAAGTGTGTATTCCTGTATGTATGTCTCAAGGAATCCTGATTTCATTGGCATTGGAGTGGGACAAGCCATACACAAGCAAAAGTGTTCTACAGGACAAGGAAATGAAAAACCAGTTACCTGTTTCTTATTCTGCTTGCATTAGGCATCATTCGTGTCTAGACCAGCTGACACGCATTCTGCTAATTTAGCATCATGAAAGCCAATGCTGACAGCTCTAGTCTTTAGCGAGAGCCAAGGTGGAAGCTCACTGCAGGATGCACAAATGCCATCTCCTCCCATCCTCCTGGCCATGATTATTGTCCAAAAATAAACACACAGCTACTTAAGATTGTCTACTTCAGCTTCATAGTATGCTAGGAGATGGGTCATTTGTCTTAAGTTTAAATCCTGAAGCACATTAGTAGACAAAGGAGTAATCTTAATTTAGCTTGTGCTGATTTTTAATTCTAATTAAGAGACAACAATTTGGCTGTACGCCTCCTCTGTCCTAATTCAGCCCTGTAGTCATAAGCCAAGTGCCAACAGTGCATGTTAGCCTGGATAAGGATGTCATTGGGGCAAGATGGTGGGACAGCAGGTGACAACAAGTCATGTGATCTTTTCCAGGGTAATGTCAGAGCAAGGAGAGAGGCAGCCTCATGTCATTGGGAGAGTGGCTACATAGAGAGCATTGAACAAATAAACATACTAATAAAGGTAATGGAACCCAGAGAAACAGAAACAGAAGTAGAGAATTAAGCCAAGCACCAGTGGTTCAGGCTTGTAAACTCAGGAGGCTGAGATCCAAGCAGAAAAGTCCCTAAGATTTCATCTCCAAAATATCCAGCAAAATGCTAGACTGGAGGCATGTCTTAAATGGTAGAGCGCCAGCTATGAGCTAGACAAACAAGGGAGAATGCTAGGTCCTGAATTAGTCAAGGTTCTGAAAAAAATAAACTCAGAGAGATTTAAGGTACATGTGCAGTCCTGTGAGCCCGCACATGTGTACATTTGTACAAATGTGTAGTTCTGTCCACTAAGCGGGCCTGGAAGCAGTCCCTCTAGTAGCAAAGTAGGGCCCAGATCTTGGCTTCTCGACAACAATCTTCAAGAAATCCCTCTAGAGAACTGGCTGATTAGCCTTCGGGCAGGAAAAGTATAAAAGAACCTGGAACAACTTGGGAAGAAATTGATCAAAGAATGACAGCTATAAGTCAAAGGGCATAAAAGCCATCTCCCCAGTACTCTGCTAAGTCTAGGGTAAAGAGTTCATTTTTCTAATTTTTAGTGCTAGCTAAAATATCATAAAAAATTATCAAAATAATTATGATATTAAAGGATTGTAACTCATTGGATAAGTAGATTTTAATGAATTTTTATAAATAATTTTTCATGGACTCTTTAAAAAGTTATTAACGTCTTTAATCATCAGTTCCTGCAAGAGGAACATGAAACAGGAAGTGTTTCTTTTTCTTTTTCTCCCTCCTTTAACCCTGTTGTAGTAAAGTAAGTCCCTGCTTAAACTTTAAAAACTAAAACTAGCATAATTAAGTTATACACAGGGGTTTTATGTTGATATTAACATATATGCATACAATGTACTTTAGTCAAATTCACTCTGTATTATTCTTTCTTAACTCCTTCATTTCCTCTTCCTCCTCCTCCTCTTTTTTTTTTTGCCAGTTGTGGGGCTTGAACTCTGGGCATGGGTGCTGTCCCTGAGCTCTTCAGCTCAAGGCTGGTGCTCTACCACTTGAGCCACAGTATCAATTCCAGTTTTCTAGTGATTAATTGGAGATAAGTCTCACTGCCTTGAGTGCCTGGGCTGGTTTTGAACTGTGATCCTCAGAGCTCAGCCTCCTGAGTAGCTAAGTTTACAGGCCTGAGCCAACACGCCCATCTTCCTCCTCCTTTTGAAACAGTTTTTACTTCATTTCATTATGCTATTTCCATTACATATGTGAATATATATATATGTAAGAATATATGGTAACTTTGCTCATATTCACCCTAAAAATGAGTTTTAGAAAGGAAAATGAGAAAGTTCCTCCTTATACAAAAATGCCAACTAATGAATATTGCAGGGGTGATATTAATAGAAGATGACCATTTGACAAACCTCACAGTAAAAATTCTAGCAAAAAAGCTTCAATGGATGTTAAAACAAGTAGGCATAGGGAGAATGGCATTCTTACATCATTACAACATTAAAACACACATCTCAATCAAGTGATCAAAGGGACTAACACAGGTCATGAGACCCTTTGATATAAGGACTAGGAGAAGCCAAGAGGCTGCAGCGCCACTTCTGTGACATGCTTACTGAAAATTCATGGCCAGAGTCTACTGGCCTTGGAAAAGGCACAGGTCAAACCCAAGCTAGAATCATGGGCTAGAATGTAGTCTTCATAAAGGTCAAGAGCAGGGCTGTCAACATTCCCAGGGGAGAGACCGAGTCACGTGATGAGGACTGGAAACTTTGGGGACACACACACAGACACATCACAAGCCAACCTTGAGAGGGATATGGGTGAAAGGCAGACAAGAATTCTTTGTGCTCTTCTTGTAACTTTTCTGCAAATTTGGGTTGTTTCAAAACACTTGTGAAGACATTGATAACTAGAGTTGGGAGAGACTGTGACCGAAGTGGCTGTGTGTGTTCCCAGGCTGCTCAAGGGGCAGGCTGCCGGCACCGTGGGTCTGCAGAGATTAGCACGCAGCTTCAGGAAAGGGAGCTTGTTCCATCGTCTATGTGGACCACCATTTCATGAACGGGATGGTTTGGTCCCCTAGGATCAGGCTTTATGTTTCATAGGGCCTGATTTTCTCCATTGAGAAAATAATAGGTGAATGAGTCTCACTTTGGACCAAGTTTTTGAAGTCACCAGAGAACAGTATTTAAAAAGAGTAGTAGTGGTATGTCGGTGAAGCATGAATTGAAATGTCATAAGGGAGGCTATGAAATGGGAGAGATTTACTCTCCTGGGAAAATAACAAAATGTATCAGAATTTAAAATTAGGTTCTAGTAACTCAGACCTGTAATCCTAGCTAGTCAGGAGGAGCAGATCTAGGGATTGTGATTCGAAGACAGCCCAGGCAAGCAAGTCTGTGAGAGTTAACTACCAAAAAAAAAAAAAAAAAAAGCTGGAAAAACCTAGATACATAAGGCCATACAGTATGACACTAAATGAAAGGACCTCTAGGATATAGAAACAAAAGCCATATAATGAGTGACTGTTGTCCTTATTGTACTATGTTATCTCTCATCTCTTTTGCTGTCCCTTGGTTATCTCATATTGTTACAGTATCTCACTTCGTTATCTGATATATTGGATATATTTGCATTTGCTTATTTGAAATTAGATAGGGAAGGGGGGAAACAAGATGAGGGGTTGGGGGGGGAGGGAAATGGGGACCAAGACATGAGAAAGGGTATTAATGTATGTGAAGTAATGCACCTTCCATCTGGCAAATGTAATGTAACCCTTCTATTAATTACAATAAAAAATATATGGAAAAAAAAGCTGGAAAAAAAAGCTGGAAGTGGAGCTGTGGTTCAAGTGTAGAGTGTTAGCTTTGAGCAAAGAAGATCATGGACAACTCTCAGGCCCCAAGATCAGGCCCCAGGACCATCACACACACACACACACACACACACACAGAGAAAGTGTTAGAATTTAGTTGAGCATGGTGGTTCACACCCATATTTTCAGTCACTTAGGAAACAGAGATCAGTAAGGCTGTAGTTCAAGACCAGACTATTCAAAATTTAGCAAGGCAGAGATGGGAGAGGGAGATTGGAGAAAAGCAAAGGAAAGGGCAACATTATCCAAAAAGAAATGTACTCTGCCTGACTGATGAAATAGTGACCCTTCTATACAACGCCTTAACAATAACAATAAAATTATATATATCTTTTTAAAAGGAAGGTCCATGTCAACAAGAGCTGGCAGTGTTGGTCACCACCAGTAATCTCAGCTACCTGTTAAGTACAGGTAGGAGGCTGAAGTCGAAGGAAAGCTTGGGAAAAAAGTGTGACACACACACCCCATCAAATAGTAACTGAAGTACAAAAAGGATGGTGAGCAATAAATGACTGGGTGTGTGGCACAGTGTACATGAATTACACAGCAAGGGTAAGGCTTGAGTTCAAACCCCAAGACTCCTCTTCAACAAAAAATGAGAGGAAGGAAGGAAGGGAGAGAGGAAGGAAGGCGGGAGGGAGTCATATGATATGAGTTCCACGTCTACGGTGTTCTCATGGAATCACCTGGATGGGAGAGATGGATTGTATCCACATGTGGTCCACAAATTGAACCAGTGTCCTCATGGCCCATTTTTGCTCAAGATGCTGCTTTAGTTCATTGTTGTGTATTCACCAAGTGAACACTGTTCAGTCTCTGGCCAGAAAGAAGAAAAAGTAGTCATTTAAGAGACGATTCTAAGTGAGTTAGGGAAGGACAGAAGGTTTACATAACTTTGAGAAAAATTTCCCTTGAGCCTAAGAGAGATGTTTCTTGCAGATATCATGTTTAGCGCTGGGTCTCTTCTGCTGGAAAACAAACATCTGCTCTTGATTTTGAAAGTCCTTAGTCATCTATTTCTTCATAATTCTCTTCTTTGAAAAGAATCCTGGTTGGCATGCCCTTCTCACATGATTGGAGACAGTTCTTTCTGCTAGTTTTACATTTTGCCTTTTCGGGTGATTCTATTTGCTCATTCCAGACTGCTGCCAAGAACTTGCTGGGTAAATAAGATGATCTGCTTTAGATACTCCACTCTGTGCAGTCCAGAGTGGCAGGAGTTCAGGATTCAGTGTTTGAAAGGTGGTGATACAAGCTGGGTTACTTGACATTTGGACCCTTCAAGTCTATCAGTAGGAGAAGCCATCAGAGGAACCAGTGAGATTTTCAGTGTTAACCTAGCTTTGTCGTCAATTGCTTTAAGCACCATGACCTTGGCCCTTATAAGCCGATTGTCCTTGCTGGGCCAGTTCTTCTGTAGCACCTGCAGGTAACACCAAACTGGACACAGCTGCTCAGAGTGGGTTGGTCCAGCAAGTAATGGTTATCCAGGATCTATATAACCCATGGGACAGCGCTGTTCCTTCGTCTCCAGTGTGAACAGTGCACCCTCAGAGATCAGAAGGAGTCTGGCAAACAGATCATTTGGTAGCATTTGGGGCCATCAAAAACAGTCAGAGAGCTGGGCACTGGTGGCTCATGTCTGTTAATTCTAGCTACCTCAGAGGCTGAGATAGGAGAATCATGATTTGACGATGGCCCAGACAGAGAAGCCTTTCAACTCTTATTTCCAATTACCATCAAAAAGCTAGACGTGGAACTGTGGCTCCAGCGGTACAGCCCCGATCTTGAGCAAAGAAAGCTGAGGGGTGGCAACTAGGCCCTGAGTTGAAGTCCCAGGACCATCAATAAACAAATAGGCTAGCCAGCACAGCTGGAAGTTGCATCTTGGGTACCATTGCATTTCCCACATTCGAGACACAATGCTTGTGTATGTAGGTTCTCTATCACCTGGCCTCTGCTGCCTCCTGCCAGCCGCTGACCCAGGATGTGTGTTTCCAAAAATGCCCCATCACTTGTTCCTCCTACATCCCAGTGCTTTTCCTAGCTCTCAAATTGCTTCCATCTTTTTGACTACAGGTCTAGGGTCTAGCATGAAGGAAATGGTCAGTCCTGGTTATTGAGTTGACCTTGTGAGATGACCCCTGCCCTATTTCTTTCATGGACAGTTCAAGTATCTCTAGTTTACTGTTTGCTCCTCGATCCACTCCCACACATGACAGATCTGACATGGCTTAGCAATAGGCTAAGCCTGTTGCAGGGATTACAACTTTCCACCTGAAGAAAATACCCCTGTCCATTAAATAAATCAACAGTACAAATGTAGCCTATACAAATCTCATAGGTAATGGAAGGAATTGCTTCATGCCAACTAAAATATATCCAGGGTGTGACAATGCCTTTCTTCTGTTAACAAAGCACCCATTGGCGTGGTTGGTTTTCAAGTTGCTCTGGCTATGCTATCTAATAACTTCAGTCCTATAGAAGAGAATTTAAAGTGCCTGTCACTCTCCATCACTAACTTCATAATTAATTCTCTAGGACAGAGTATTTGTGAAGGTCAAAGCTTTGATATTAAGAATTACGTTAATATAATAGTATATATAGATAACTCTTGGCAAAGTGGTCTAGGTGCTCACATTTCCCATTAGGTGTTGTAGTGTCTTACACAAACAGAAACTCAGAAAGCATTTTCCAACTCAGCTTATACTAGTTTTTCAGTTTGGGGCCCATGGGAGTAGAGGTGATATCTAATGCTTTTCTGGATTACATATAATGTTATATATCTATTGTCTGCTCTAAAAATAAATCTGTTGGCTGCACTCAGAGAGACAAATGGCATGTTTTCTCTCATATATGGAAGCTAGATCTAAATACAAATGGACATGATAACTTATACAGGTCTTTGGGCATTCACACACAAAACATTGCGACTCAAGGAAGATAATCTTAGGAGAAGAACCCAAAGACATAACTCCATTGAACACTTAGAATACTATTTAGCAAAATGAATTCAAGAAAGGGAGCCATGTGGGGGTTAGTAGTAGCAGAGGTACTGTTTGTTTTGGGAGTTTTGTTGTTGTTGTTCTTGTTGTTCTTGTTGCCTTTTGTCTTTAGAAAAGGGTCAGGGGAGAAAAAAAATCTATTAGATGATGTTTTTGGTGTGTGATTTATTTTTTCCCAAGTGAAAATTCCTTTTGGGTGATTAGAAACACAGGAATTGAACTTCCCTTTAGCCATCTTGACTTGACCTTCATCACTCGATTGTCTTTGCTGTTCCAATCTTTTTGTAGTACCTGACGGTGACACCAAGCATAGGGACAGTTGCCCAGGATTAAAATTCAAATATTCCAATGTGTCGTTAGCACTGAAATGACAGTACTAGCTGAGATTAAAATTCCTTCCAGGGCCAGGAGTTTGGCCTAGTGGTAGAGTTCTTACCTAGCATGCATGAAGATGAGGGTTCGATTCTTCTGTACCACATCCATAGGAAAAAAAAAAGCCAGAAGTGGTGCAGTGGCTCAAATGGTTAAGTGCTGGTCTTGAGAAAGCCCAAGGACAGTGCTCAGGCCCTGAGCTTAAGCCCAGGACTTGCAAAAAAAAAAAAAAAAAAACCCTCCCAAAGCTGAGCTCTTGTCTATAATCCTAGCTACTCAGGAGGCTGAGATTTGAGGATCATGGTTCAAATCAGCCAGGGCAAAAAAAAGTCCATGAGACTCTAACCACCAATAAACCAGTCAGAAAAGGCCAGAAGTGGCATTGTAGCTCAAGTCGAAGGGCTGTAAGAGCATAAAGAAGCTCAGGGACAGTCCCTAATTCAAGCCCAAGACTAACAAAAACAATTTTTTTCTTTAATTTTTTTGTTGTTTTTGCCTGTTCTGGGGCTTGAATTCAGGGACTGAGCACTGTACTTGGGCCTTCTCAAGGCTAGAGCATTACCACTTGAGCCACAGCACCACTTCTAGCTTTTCTTTTTCTATGTATGTGGTATTCAGGAATGGAGGTCTTTGAGCATGCTAGACAAGCACTCTAGCATTAGGCCAAATTCCTGGCCCCAAACCATTTTCTTTTTAATCCTCCCAAGGTACTTTATAGGCACCTAAGAAAACTCAATAATTCATGAGGCTTAAATCATATCCATAGAGAGTAGAATCCTGTCCTTTGCAGAAATGTGGCGATTAGGGGCTTTTTCTGGTTTTCTACTTTAAGATAAAACTGAAGGAAAGAGAGGAACTCAGAGATTATTTCATCTTGTTTACCAACAAAATGTTAGGCAATACTAGCCCTTGATAAAAATAATTTAAATCAGGCACTGGTGGATTGCGCTTATAATCCTAGCTACGCAGGAGGCTGAAATCCCCCATTCATTCATCTGCTGACTTTCTGGAAAATTCGTCCTATTTATCCATGGGCAATCATTTTTAGCACACCCGGAGAAACTTGAATCTTCATTCCAAGGTGAGTACGGGCTCCCTTTCCATAACAAATTGAAAAGTTTTGTCAAGCTAAAGGCTTTCTCTTTGTGTTCAGTGGCTCTAATGCCCACCAGGTCCAGCTGAACAATGTAGCCCAACCCTGTAAGTAATGCAAGTGTGAAGAAGAAGCAAACAAGTCATGAGCAAAGGTGGTGTCATCTACCCATCCCCAAAACTCCAAGGTTATAGATATGCCTGTAATCCTAGGGACTCGGGAAGCTGAGATATAAGCTGCCCACATTTGATTTAGGTCTCCCCAGAACAAACTGAAAAGTTCAATATCCGAGTAAATTGAGAACATAAATTTATGACAAATCAGAAAGCTCCCTTTTAAATAATGGTATAGCTTTATCCATATTCAGAAGTGTCACTTCTTGCAGGTCATTTTATTTTTCCAAGACTCTCCTACTATTTCAAGGGTTCTTATTGACACAGAATTACAGGAGGAAACACTCTGGCATCCATCATTCCCGCTTGGACTGTGAAAAGATGAAATTCATTTACCCAAAGAAGCGCAGTGCTAAAGGAGACATGTAGTTTATGCTCAGAAACTCATCCTAAAGCTGTTTGAGAAGAGAGGGAAGGTGGAGTTGACCCCTGGCTGATGTCCAAACCATCATTCTTTGCAAGGTGGCTCTCCTGTATCATATTTCTTGGTCCCCTTTCTCCTCTGTCTTGCCCTTTTTTCAAGAAGAGTAGTTCTTCCAGCACAACTATTTTAAGGATTTAACAGCAACAAAAATAAAAAGTAAAAGCAAATACAGAAGACATGGGGGAAGGGCTGGGAATTTGGCCTAGTGGTAGAGTTCTTGCCTAGCATGCATAAAAACCAAGGTTCGATTCCTCGGTACCACATACATAGAAAAAAGCCAAAAGTAGTGCTGAGGCTCAAGTGGGAGAGCTCTACCCTTAAGAAAGTCCAAGGACAATGCTCAGGCCTGAGCTCAAGTCCAGGACTGGCAAAAAAATAAGAGAGAGAGAGAGAGAGAAGAAGAGAGATGGGGGGAAAAAAAGGAGAGATAGTCATTGAAGACTGCAGAAGCCAGCAAGATTCTGGTATCAAAATGGCACTAGCCGGAACATTTGATTCTTTAATTTTTATCTAATGAAAACTAGTGGATGGATGAATTCCTCCAAGAACAGGCTCTGCATTCAATCTACTATGCTCTTGTCTTAGAGCTATGCTCAAATGACTAAAATAAAAGCATGGAAATGGAGTTCTGCAAGAAGTGTACACAGCATTTTCTCTCCCTGGGAAGCACCTACCCCAACTCAGAGTACAGGTAACTGAAACCAATGGCTATCATATCCTTGAGTTTGCTCAGTTTATAAGAACTGGTACTCTATAAGCAAAAACAAAAGACCCAACCAGGATTAAGTTGCTCTTAAGGAACTATAAATGGGCTAATAATACAGACTTCAGCATGATAGACTCAAGGACAGTGGGGTCAGAGATCTGATGAACACTAGATCAAAAAGTAGAGATTCCAGGTTTATGACTTGAACTTAATTTAATGGGAAAAGAATATCTGGAGCTTATAGATATCATTAAGTTCATGGTCTTCAAGCACAATTTTACCAAGAGGCCTGGTCCCTAGTCATTAGAAATAAAACCTTGAGGGGCCGGGCTCGGTGGCTCACGCCTGTAATCCTAGCTACTTAGGAGGCTGAGATCTGAGGATCAAAGTTCAAAGCCAGCCCAGGCACTAAAGGACTTGAGACTTTTATCTCTGATTAACCTCTAGAAAATGGGAAGTGGGACTTGGCTCAAGGGTTGGGAGGTAGCCTTGAGCTGAAGAGCTCAGGGACAGCGCCCAGGCCGAGTTCAAGCCCCATGACCCAAAACAAAACAAAACAGAAATAAAACCTTGAGGAAGATGAAGTAATTCTGGGCAAAGATCTGAGTCCTTACTGATTTTATTGGTGAGCAAGTAGAAATGGAGAAGATACCTTGATCTGCCAGGCTCTTTCAGAAGGTTAGAAATCATGGGCTCTTCCAACCAGAGTCCTTGGCTCTGTGTAATTTAAATCCCTTTGTATGATAATAATAATAATAATAATAATAATAATAATAATAACCTTCTGTGCCAAGCACAGTGGTTCACACCTGTAATCCTAGCTACTCAGGAGGCTGAGATCTGAGGATCATGGTTCAAAGCCAGCCTGGGCACTAATAGTCCATGAGACTCCAAGGTAGCCTTGAACTGAAGAGCTCAGGGACAACACCCAGGCCCAGAGTTCAAGTTCCACAACCAACAAAAATAAAAATAATAAAAGAAACTTCTTTGTAATTAAAAAACAAAATAAAATAAAATTTAGGCCAGGAGTTTGGCCTAGTGGTAGAGTGCTTGCCTAGCATGCCCAAAGGCCCGGGTTCCATTCCTTGGTACCACATACACAGAAAAGAGCTGGAAGTGGTGCTGAGGCTCAAGTGGTAGAACCTTGAGAAAGTCCAAGGACAGTGCTCAGGCCCTGAGTTCAAGCCCAGCACTGGCCAAAAAAAAAAATTGATAATCATTCAGATTTGGACCCAATAGACTCTCTTGAGATCCGTGACTCTCTTGAGATCCGTGAGAACCTTGCTCTGTTCCTACCATTGGTGCCTCATGTTATAAGAGCTTTGCCTCAAAATAGCTTAAATATATGTTTGAGGAGATAAGTCTGAGAGATATAAAAATCAATTTCTAACAAAACAGGGTCATAACTAAAGCTTCAGATAATTACTTCAGGTACAAGATCACCAGAGGAAGACTCAAGAATGGATAACATGTGGAAAGGAGTAGGGTAAGGAATTCCTGGAGTGGGTGTGCTTGGAACAAAAATTCAAAGTCAATGAATGATCTTGGCTTCCTAGGAAGCAAAGAGAACAGACTGGCTGGAGGGGAGCTTCATATAATAATTCTGCCCTCCAGAGGAGTGGAACAGAACAAGACCTAAGGTTATTGTTGGCTCCATCCTGCACCATTCAAAAAACAATGCACATGTTTGAATTAAAGCTTTGCAAACATTGATCTGGGACTGTGGACCAGATGGACCCTACAGGAGGTGGGAAGAAAGCATGAAGTCCTCCTTACCTTCCTGCAGGGAAGATCTGTTTTCTTATGCCAAGCCGAGCCCTCACAATGGCACAGAAAGTCAAGGTCTCTGTGGTTGGTGTGATGGATTTCTCAGGCAGGGGAGAGCAGAGAGCTCTTTCCTTCTCTGCATCAAGGGAGGGTGAGTTGCCCTAATGCAGATGGAGTGTTGGCTAAGAAAAGTGAAGAGACAATGTACTCCACTCAGTTCTTTCCATCCTCTGTTCCCGTGGCACTTTTGTGTGTAGTTTCGGCCTATTGGGCGCGTCTCTTATTCTTTTCCTATGGATTCTTCATTCCCCTAAGCAAAGTGGCCTTCCAAAGGCAAGGGCCACTTCCTCTTCCTTTTCAAACGTCCCAGTGGTGGAGGGTACTACAGTGTGCCCAGTGGGCCTGTGCTACGTGCTTTCTGATAGCATGTGGGAAGAGCTGATTCCACTGGACTGTTCCTTCCATATTCGCTGCCTGGTCCCTCCAGGCACAGGCAAGCTAGGGAATGATAACCCTGGGTTCAACCTGAATTCCGAAAGTGTTCATCCCTGATAGACTGGCTCCTGCTGCTTTCTTTGTTCAGTGTGTGTAACTCAGACAACGGCAGCTGATTCCTCCTATGCAATAGATTCATTTTGGTTAAGAGTTAGAGGAGGAGACAAAGAAATTATAGTATTATTTGAGTGTGTGTGTGTGTGTGTGTGTGTGTGTCTGTGCGCGCGCGCGCACGTGTGCTAATACTTAAGCTCAGGTCCTGGACGCTGTCTCTGAGTTCAAGGTTACTGCTCTTTCACTTGAGTGAAAGCTCCACAGCTTGTTTTGATGATTAATTGGAGATAAAAGTCTCATTAGCTTTCCTTCTTGGGCTGGCTTCAAATCTCTAGCTTCAGATCTCAGCCTCCTGAGTAGTTGAGACTGCAGGTATGAGCCACTAGTGCCCAGCTGAAATGATATTGTATTTTTTAATAAATATCAAAAGGGCCAGTTTCAGAAGTTGGAATTAAGAGGTAAGCTGAGGAAAGGCATTTAAGGCTTTCTCCCATCCACACTTACTTTTGGATGTTAAATTACACGAATGGGATACAGATCTAGGCACAGTGGCTCATGCCTGTAATCCTAGATACTCAGGAGGCTGAGATCTGAGGATCACAGTTCAAATGCAGCCTGGGCACTAAAGTTCGTGAGACTACTACTACTAGAAAACCAGAAATGGTGCTGTGGCTCAAAGTTGTAGAGTGCTAGCCTTGAGTTGAAGAGCTCAGGAACAATGCCCAGGTCGAGAGTTTGCTCCACAACTGACCAAAAAAAAAAAAAAAAAAAAGGGATACATAGGAGAGGTTTTCTACCTTCAAGTTTGAAATGGCGAAAAGCTTCAAATTCTTCATAACCAGTGGAGATTGAATAAGAAGCAGATATGGTACAGTATGAGGGGAAGCCCTAAAATTCACCTACTTAACCCTTAACCCTGTTTTAGGTAGGTCTAGATAAATCTCCATACTTTAGAAATAACACCCACCTTGGCTATCCTAAAATACACATGAACAAACATGACCACGTGTATTATCACAGCTCCAAAGTATAAAAGCTACAGAGAGGAGCTACCATTTTAAACCTTAAACTCTCATTTACTGCATCAAAATGCCAGGCAGTTTCTGTCTGTAGTTTTTAAATATTTTGAGCTTAGAGATTACCTTGGTTGGAAGCAAAGGTGTGGCTAAAGTGGTAGAACCTCAGCCTTTAAGTGACAAACTGACCAGGAGTGTTAGGCCCTGAATCCAAGCCTCAGTATCAGAATGAGAGAGAGAAAGACAGAGACAGAGACCAAGACGTTGGGGAGAGGGAGGGAGGGAAAGAAATACAGGGAGAGAGAGACAGAGATGGAAGGGGAGAGAGAGACAGAGACAGAGACAGAGAGACAAAGAGTGAGAGAGGTTGACTACATTTGTCATACCTGTCCTGTGACTCCTTATCCTTAGGCGCCTAAGGATCTGAGTGGGTAAAATGCTGTGTGAGGCCCACCCAATACCAAAGTGACCTCCAGAACTTCCTTTTGCTAGAAATGCCTTTCATTCTTTCTGTGTCCATCCATGCAAGAAGAGTTCCAAGACTTTTATCACCTTAAAGGACAAGGCAGATTTAGATAGTCCTTTCCATATCTTTTAATCTTGTAACTTAACATTGGAGAGGAGGTGAGGTAGCAGGGGAGTTACTTGCTTTTTCAGTTTACTTCTTGGTTTTGACTTCTGATCTTCATGATACTTGTTAAAAAGTAATATAATTTCCATTGTCCAAGAAGAATTGTACATATACCTTGACTTAAAGAATTGCAACCCCTCTGTACAACTCCTAAATATTAATCATAAAATTATATTTAAAAATAAATAACACTCATACACACACACACACACACACACACACACACACACACACACACACATTTTCCCTGTCTCCTCTACCTATGCTGCCTTACAACGATAGTAGGACCAGAGGGTATAATGTGAAAAAATCAAAACAAACTAGGGAGCATCATGAAAGTAGATGAACTGAACAAAAACTATACCACTTAACCAAGCGACTTGCAGAAGCTCATTTGTACTCCAGCTACAAGTGAGTAGCAAGTGTCTGTGTACAGAGCACAGAGGTGAAGCTGGCATGCAACACTGCCAAACACTTAAAGCTTAGCTTGGAAGACTAACAGGTTGGACTTCCAAGCCTGACAATCTGGTGAGCTAAGAAAGGTTTAACAACAACAACAAAATGTTTTAGAATGTATAGTACATTTTCCAAGAAAGAAAACTGCAACCCCAAGCCCCCAAAATGCTGAGAAAAGTTTGAACAGAACATTAAAAATATAAGCTTTCCTGGTTCTAGTAACTCATGTCTGTAACCCTAGGCCACTCAAGAGGCTGAGAGCTGAGGACTGCAGTTCAAAGACAGCCTGGGTAGAAAATTTCATGAGACTCTAATCAGCAGTTAACTTTCTTTTTTTTTTTTTTTTTGCCAGTCCTGGGCTTGAGCTCAGGGCCTGAGCATTGTCCTTGGACTTTCTCAAGGCTAGAGCTCTACCACTTGAGCCTCAGCACCACTTCCGGCTTTTTTCTATATATGTGGTACCGAGGAATCGAACCCAGGTCTTCATGCATGCTAGGCAAGCACTTTAACCACTAGGCCAAACTCCCGGCCCAGCAGTTAACTTTCAAAAAGCCAGAAGAGGACCTGCGGCTCAAATGGTAGAGTCTAGCCTTGAGTGAGACAGTGCAGGATAGCTCCTACGCCCTGAGTTCAACCCTAGAACCACCACCCCCAACACACACACACACACACACACACACACACACACACACACACACACACACACACACAGCATGAACTGATACTGTAACTTCTCTTCGAGAAAGCGATAAATTACACGAAATAAGACTGAAAGCTTCACTTTCTGAACCTTTGCAAGCACCTGAATCTGGAAGTTTTGTTAGGACACAGCTTTTGACTCCTTGGATCTATTCAACAGAAACGGGGATGTTGTATTTCTAAAAGTATTTCTAAAAGCTACCAAGATGTAGCAACAGCTGTTGCCATTAGCTTAGAGGCCTCGGCTGCAAGGAAACAAAAGTGCAGACTACATGTTCACAACTAAGCTGTGAGCTAGCAGAGATGCCCCACTGGGGACTGAAATTCCCGCTTGAAGCCAAGACTTAGTGAGACTAGAAAAATCTACCAAACAATGTTGAGCATTGCTTTTGTGGTCTGAGTAGACTTACAGCAGGGAATCGAAATTTCTCTTAGAAAACAGGAATTCTGTACCTAGACTTTGCATAGAGGATGACTCGGGTCTACCTAGTGATCCTGAACACTGAAGTATGTAAAATACCTGGCCATTTAGGCTTGTGAGGCACATGGAGGTACTGGCAGAAATACTGGCACAACACTCCACACCTGAAGAAAATGTTCACAGAAGGAGAGCCCAAGTGGTTAAGAGCCAGCCTTGAGCAAAAAGCTGATCAGGAGCCAGGAGTGTTGCCTAGAGGGAGAGTACTTGCCTAGCATACACATGAATCCCTGGGTTCAATTCTTCAATATCACATACACAGAAAAAGCTGGAAGTGGTGCTGTAGTTCAAGTGGTAGAGTGCTAGCCTTGAAAAAGCTTCAGGCCAGTACCCAGGCCCTGAGTTCAAGCCTCAGGACTGGAAAAAAAAAAAAAGCCAATCAACAGTTTGAGGCTCTGAGTTCAATTCCCAGTATAGGCAGACACACACACACACACACACACACACACACACACACGCACGCACGCACGCACGCACGCACGCACACTAACACAAAGCTACCATAATCTGAGCACTACTGGCTCAAATGTAGTCATAATCCTAGCTACTCAGGAGGCTGAGATCTGAGCCACTCCAGCAGAAAATTCCATACCAACAAAGAGATGGAAGCAGAGATGTAGAGATCTGCCTGAAATATGATAGAGCACCTAAACATTGCCCAAGCCCTGAGTTCAAGCCTTAGTATCCATACTAAACAAACAAATAAACACAGCAAAGAAGAAACTGTTTATACATTCCTTATAGACAGACACACACACACATACACATACTCAATTAGAGCACAAATAACAGTTACAATGCCTAAGGATTGATTCACCTTTATCAAGAATTTTCAGATACAATAAACAATAGAATTAGACTCAAAAGGATAAAATAGCACTCTGAAAGAGCAAATGTATTTAAAATGACTAAATGCATAGTCATAGAAATCGTTAAATACAGGCCCTAAAAGGCAAAACCCCAAGGAAAGAAAAAGGCATTATGAAGAAAGAAAAAGCTTGACTTTTTTTTGAAAATTGAATAAAAGTCATCATCGAGATTCCAACGTAGGGCACAGTTCAACTGCAGTCTGTGAAACTGAAGCAAGACTTGTGACTTGTAAAATAGATGGTTGTAACCTGTAATGTAAAATATATGCACAGCTTACTCAGCATTCAACCAGAAATTTGAAGAGACAGAAAATATTAAAAATTTTTTTTAAAGACCTGGAAGATAGGGAAGAGGAGCCAATGTTTAATTGGAGTTTCAGTTTGGGGAGCCAAGTAAGAATTTATGTTTGAAGATATGGAAGCCTCAATTCTAGGCAGATTAGAAAAAAATGAAATGTAGTCAGGATGACTTGGTAAAACTATACAGCACACACATATACACACAAACTTTTTCTCTCCTTAAAAGTTTTTTAGCACTAAAAGAAATGATGAGAGAAAAGGTGAGAGGAAGACAGAAAGGGGAATGAGAGAAAGAAGATAAAGCAGCTGGAGAAAACCATGAAGGAGAAAAAGATAAATTAGACAAAAAGCATTGATTTGCCTGACACAAGGTTTATCTACTTCAGCAGTGGATAAATAAAAAGGAGGGAGGATATTTCTGTTTCCTAAGGGAAAGTAATTCAATGTCAAGTCTATACATCAGGCAGAACTAGAACTAGTAAATAAAAGAGGTTAAATACCTCTTTCTTTGCCCATTATAAAGGTCCCAGCAATCAGTCCTATAAAAGAGACAGATTAGCAAGAGAACAGCATAGCAGATTTATTTAATCAAAGTCATATGTGACACAAAATCCTTCAGAAATGAAGACTCAAAGCCATCCGTTTTCATGGACAGATTTGACAAGAAGTGAACAACCATGAAGAAATGTGACATGGAAAAAAAGAGAATAGTTGAATGCTAACAGATGGCAAGGGCCCAGCAAGATTGCCTGTCCAGATTCTTCCTGATCATTGTGTGATATTCCTTTGGGTGGGACCACTTCTGGACTGAGCGTCACAAGATCTACTCTCAGACAAGGGAGCACAGAAAATTTCTTTAAGGCCAGCTCCCACATAGAAAAGTGGAGGAAGGTTTCTATTCCCACCCTGAGAAAAAGAGAATTCTTATCTCTATGGCCTTAGGGGAGAGGAGCAGCGAGAAAGCAAGGAAGGAAACAATCAGGAAGGAGTTTGTCCTTGAGGTCCTTTCCATGTCCTTCAGTGCAAAGTACTCAGCAGTATGGCCAAAGTGCCATAGTTTGTGGGTATCATTTTGAATCACTCACCATACAAAAATAAATGGACAGTAGAAGGGTGTGAGAACTTGAAGCGTCTTCTGATGAATGAACTAGTTGGAATGTGTGCCCTGTCTTTCAAGAGCTCTGTGCTGTCTGGAACAGTGAGGATGCCCACCTGGCTATGAACACAGGGTTCTTTGGTGTCTAAGCATTCTTATCTCCTGGCACTGTGAGGATATTTCATAGACTTTTGTTGCCTGACATGATGCCCTTGGCTTTCTTTGGTGCTTGACTTTTTCTCCCATGAAAATCTAAATTCCAAGGGTTTTAGAGGACAAGGACTTTGTCTTGTCAGATCTGCTCTCCAGACTGGGCACGTAATTGAAGCTCTTGTGTAACTGAACACCTAAAAGGGAACAGAGTTGTGTAAGCCTTCAAGTGCATGGAGTTCCAACTGTCTTCTGTGGGGGAAGAGAAAGGGTAAGAAAGATGTACATACATTCTACACAAGAATGCATGTTATCTTATTTTTAAATGGGTGCGAAATAATGAAAACCATATGGGAGTGAGCAAATGATTTCAACTTCCACTATGACTAAAAACACAAGATAAGAATTTTTTTTATCTCCATTCATGGTTTATAGATTTTTCTGCCTATTTCCAAGGGAGAGGTGGCTTTGATCTTTCATCCAACACAACATCATATATTCACCAAGGAAGAAGAGATAAGAGCCTGCTTGGTATTCCTGGAGAAAGCTTTCTACAACCTTGACTTAGCCACATTCAACACTACTAACTGATCTAGTAATTCCAGTTTCCTAACACCTATCTACATGGAGACCCCTGGGCCACAGGAACCCTGAAATTCAGGTTCTGACCACAAATCATTGAAAATCAGAAGGTCCCACCTGAGCTCACAGCCAGCTCTACCCCTTGTAGAGGGGGCCCTATGTTCTCAGCTGTGGTGTGAGGACAAGCTCCATAGCCCCTTTGTAGATTCTGATATACAGTAAAAATGCCAAATCCAGAGAAACTCAAAAATCTGACCATCAGCCTTTTTCCCCACCCAACTCCCCCCATTTCCCCTTCTGCAGCCAGATTCGGATGACACGGGCCAGGATTGTTCTTTTACCTAGTTATATGGGACACCGTGTCCTCATTCAAAGTCTGAATGGTGGTATGACACCTCTGTGTAAACACAGAGCTGAGGACAAAGAACAAGAACATGAACATTGATGAGCCTGGTTAGAACACAGGTCTAGAGAGCTCTAGCTACAGGGAAAATCCACTGGCTGTCCACCCTACTCATAGAGAAGCACTTCCAGTGTGGCTGCAGAGCTGCACATGCCCTTTTTGTCAATGGACTCATGGCTTCTTCCCTGTATACCTCCTCTGCCATCTGTTGTCTCTTGCTTTCCTCCCACTGCTTTCAGGGGAGGAGTATGGGCTGAAGTGAACTTGTAAACATACCAAGAATACTTCTCTTTGCTATCTCCTGTCTCAGTGCTCTCCCACTTTCCCTTGTGCCCAAACCAGTTTGTGCTTCCAAATCTGACAACAGCAGCCTGGTCATTGCATCCTATAGTTATCCCCCTCCTGTTTGTTTGTTTGTTTTTTTAAGTCTTTTTTAATACTTTGGATTGTTTTATGTCCCAGATAGTGAGTGCTGGGTCTGTAGTCACAATGGCTCCTGGCCCTCATCTGGTTGACAGAGGAGATCACTGCATGTAATAATCTTTCAAAGAAGTGAAATTGTGACTGCGTAGACCTTTGGGACATTTTCAAGGGTCTGATTTCAACTACCCTTATGGTCTCAGGTTCTGTGAATCCTGTTCCTGGCTTGATTCAGCTAGCTAAGTCTGCTTTCACATTTGCAAAGTTCATTTGTCTACGACATTCAGCTGCCACTCAGGCCCTCTCTTCTTGTCCATTTCTCTCCAACATATAGGTAGGTCCTATAGCAGAGGTCAGACAACATGTCCTTAGAAGAGGGAGAAATCAAGTACTCCATGCTTTCCCAGCACTGCATAGAGGGACTGGGAAAAACTAAGTCAAACACACAGGCTCAGATTCTGGGGACTTTTGCTCCTTTTCCAGCAAAATGAAACTCCCATAACTTGCATAGGTGACTTTACCCACAATAATTATTACCACCCCCACCCCAGCAAGGGAGAGTAGTGTTTGCAGGGGAATTATGGGAGTATTATGGAAGAGGTGGGCCTAAAGCGTGCTGTACAAGGTGAAAATTGCAGCAACCTTCTGGAATCATGCTTCTTCTGGTGGTCTGGGACTCAGTGGCAAGCCACTAGCCAGAGGTATCCAAGGACAGTGTGATAACATGTCTGGAAGATGTGGCCATACTACAGATACTTTCCAGTTGTCTTCAAAGAAGTCTGTGAGGGCCCCTTACTGGGTTCTTCAGTGGAGAAGAGTCTGGGCTTCCCAGGGCTTTTGGCTCCACAGACACCAAGCCTGAGATAAGATCAAATTTCTTCCCAACCCTGGCCACCTCTGCTTTTGGTGAAAGTTCTATTGAAAAGTGAGTGCCCACAAAAGCAGTGCTGGAACTTGCTCTGCATGCCAAGACCTGGGGGGAGGAGTTTGCAAACACTAAAAAGGCTGACTGGGGGTGGGGTGGGGCAGGGAGCCTCTGGCGATAGCTGCGGGTTATATTTAGTCCTGAGCTCAAGTTAAACACCCAGCCTTCTGCAATATGCATAACATGAGCTCCAAGAGCAAACACAAATACAGGGCCAGTAAAAATAAAAGAGCAAAGTGCAAGACTGGAAAGAATACATATGCACAGGCTCAGACTCCAAGATGAAGGAAGCAGGAGGAGTCTGGCACTGTGGACAAGGTGAGCAGAAACGGCAGGATGTGAAGAGGGGTGCATTTCCTTTGTTAAGGGTTCATAGAATTAAAAGGAGTCATGGCTTCCTTCTCTAGTCATATTCTTCCCTAGGAAGCAGCAGTTGTGCTTCGCAGAGGCCATAAAACCTTGGAAAAGTCATATAATCTCCAGGCCCCTCAATCAAATAAGGGGAACAAACTGCATAAACACACCCCCTACCCTCACACTCCTTTCCAACACAGGCCTTCTTCCAATTCACCTTGCTAACTGTTTGAATAGAGGGGCAGGCTGAAGGCCACTGCTCCTTTGTTCTACAAATATTGTTGACACAAGTGACCACCAGCCCCCTCCACCTTCAACTCCTCTTTTTTTTCCTCACCATTCCCCCTAACTCCAGTAAGAGTTGTGCCACTTTAAAGTTTAACAGCTCAGCTTCTTAGGAAAAACAGGATCGTTTGTATAGTAGTAACACACTGGGGTGACAGTTTGAGCAAATTAGAAAACATAACCCCAGAATCTCAGGGCTTCCTTATGGAAGGCCATATCTCTCTCCCCCGTGCTACACACACACACACACACACACACACACACACACACACACACACACCTCACCTCTTGGCTGGTTCTACTGAGTGGGAGGGACCTGCACACTCCTGCAGCAATCCAGAAGCTGGCTGTGAGTGAAATGTGATGAAAACCTCGTCCCTGCTTATATGGTGTACTTTCATAGCCCCTCTGGCTGCCCAAGGCTCTTTCTGTGTTTCATCTCACTTATCAGTCTCCATTGGGTAATTTGTATAAATGTAAGTAATTATGGTGAGAGCACACACATCCACAAAGCATGCCATATTTTTTTTAAAAAATCACTCTGTACCATGTAAATTCTTCAAAAGCAAGACCTAGCTTATGTTTTTATCCTTGATGCACCCCTTTTTCTATCAATAAAGAAAGCGACTCTTAGTAGCTTCTTCTCTGTGAAATACCAGGTTAAGAATTCAACCCAAGCCTCTTTTACTCTCTCACTTCTTTACCTGTTCTTCCATTCTGCCTCCATGTTAGGATGCCATAGTCAATTCTCACTGATGGTGTTTTGATCAGTTAGGCTTTCTAAAGAAATATAATCCAAGGGCCAGGAGTTTGGCCTAGTGATAGAGTGCATGCATGAAGACCCAGGTTTGATTCCTTGGTACCATATACATAGAGAAAGCTGGAAGTGGTGCTGTGACTCAAGTAGCAGAGCTCTAGTCTTGAGAAAGCCCAAGGACAGTGTTCAGGCCCTGAGTTCAAGCCGTAGAACTGGCGAAAAGAAAAGGAAAGAGAGAGAGAGAGAGAGACAGAGAGAGAGAGAGAGAGAGACAGAGAGAGAGAGAGAGAGAGAGAGAGAGAGAAATACAATCCAAATCAGCTGAAAACTAAGCCCATTTAATATATGATCATTTATTTGGACTAAATAACTTTATAAGTTATTTCTGTGGAGTGGAGTACTTTAGAAATCTATCTATCAAAGTTCCAAGCATATATTGCATGTTCATTTTTCCTTAAATTCTTAAAGTAACAGATAAGACAAGATGAAATCCCATTTCACTGGCCAGCGCCTCTTCCTCTCACTGGTTTCTACGACCAACAGAATGTGCAGTTGTCCAGCCTGAGAAAAAAAACAAACACAGGACAAATGGTTTAAATATCACATAATTGACTCACTCTTTCAGCTATGATTAGAGATCGAAACTTTGGTCAGAAAGGCCCAAACTTAAGTTGTGAATCATTTTATACTTTAAAATGCTTAGTTTCAGCCAGGTGCCAGTGGCTGAGATCTGAAGATCACAGTTTGAAACCAGCCCTGGCAGGAAAATCCAAAAGACTCTTTGCTTCAATCAACTACTTAGAAAAAAAATTGCAAGTGATGCTATAGCTCAAATGGTAGAACGCTAGCCTGGAGTAAAAAGAAGCAGAGGGAGAGCACCCAGGCCTTGAGTTCTAGTCCCAGAACCAGCCAAAAAGAAAAAAAAATGTTTAGTTTCCTCTTCTCTGTATAAGACATTATAGTAGTTATCTAGAGCAATTCTTGGAAGAACAATGAACAATGCATTTTAAATTATTCACCGCATGCCAGGCCTGTAGTTAATGTACAGTGAGTGCTAGTTTGGACTAAACAACTTTATAAAAACTAAACAACTTTTTTTCTTTACTGTCTATGTCTCCATTGCTCTGCAATGAATCAACATGAATGGGTTGATGACCCCGAGGTCAAACACAGCATAATATAAAAACATACTATAATTGTCGCCTCTCAGAAAAGGAAACATGAATTCACTGAAGGAGCCACAAATTCCACACCTAGTTACCTACGCAAGAGAAAACAAAATATGCCCCCACAAACACTTTATGCAAAAGTTTGCTATGAATATTCATTAATACATTATACTTTATTCATAATAATCCCATAATAGAAACAACCCAAAGATTCATTCATAGGAGATTAGATAAGCAATCTGCTAGATTATGCAACAAGATCATATGCTGCATTGAAGGGCATGGACTATAATATAGGGCATGTACTACAAGGCAGGCTACTAAATACATGAGTTTCCAAATAAGAATACCAAGAGAAGAAAACCACACAAAGAGAAATGCATACTGTCTGCTTCTTTGTAGCAAAGTCTAGAAAACGAATAAGTAGTACCATAGGTCAATTGTTCAGCATAGGGAATGAAAGAACAGAGGAACTCTCTGGGGGAATCTGCTAGGGTTGGATTGTCTCCTCCAAAATGCATGTTGAAATTTACTTGCTTTTGTAACAGCCAGTAAGGAGTGAGACTGGCCCACTGTTTCTGACATGGGAAGACACAGCAGTGAGATACTGCATCTGAGGGAAAAGGCAAGCCCTCTGCACATCCTGATAACTTCATCCTCACTTGCAAGCCTCCAGATCTGCAAGAACTCATTTTCTGTTGCTTACAAGGCATCTATCCTGAGATATTTTTGTTACAACTGCCCAAAAGGACGGAGACAGCTGAAAAATGCCAGCATTTCTTACTTATACCAGAAGACTATCCTTCCTAGCTATTAGACTTTTAGCTGATAGTTTTGTCCTTTGTCACTTTGACTGTATCATCAATTCACTTATTTTGGGGTTCCAATATTTCCAGTGAGGAATCTGACGAAGACTTCATGGGGGAAATGATAAAACATCTCATTTCTCTTCCCCATACATATCAGTAATACGCCCCCCAAAATATCCTAGTGAACAGAGCACAGCATTATTGACACCAATCATCCCAGTTCAGGAAAAAGGAATTGAATAATTTAGGTGTAGAAAGGATAAGGTCTTCAAAAGCCAAAGGTTATTAGTTTTCACACTTGAAATGAAAAGACCAGTAAAGCATCTTAATTTCTTTCTTTCTTTCCTTCCTTTTTTTTGGGGGGGGGTGGTCATGGGGCTTAAACTCTGGGCCTGTGTGGTATCCCTGAGCTCTTCTAATCAAGGCTAATGATCTACTACTTGAGCCACAGCACCACTTCCTATTTTCTGGTGGCTAATTGGAGATAAGGGTCTCACAGACTTTCTTTCCCAGGCTGGCTTTGAACCTCGTTCCTTAGATCTCAGCCTCCTGAGTACCTAGGGTTACAGGTATGAGCCAGCAAGCATCCTAATTTCTAAATAAATAAATATTGGTCTCTATAACATACGGAAACAAAAAAAAACCCTCTGGATTTCTACATTATTAGTACCATTATTGTACACAAGTATTACTAATTGGATGGAAAAGGCTCTTGAGTCCAAAAAGTGAGATAACCATTGTGGGTTCTGATCAGCTCTGATTTGTCAGCTTTTCACTCTGACTCCACAAGAAGCCAGTGTGGAGGAATTTGAAATACTATTTATAGAAGGCGTTGCCTGTGGCTGAGCTTTCGTCCTTAGAGCTTCAGGTGTTTCTTGACTGGGGACCTGTTAGATTCACACATAACTAGTTTGTTTGCTGGTTTCCTCCCCTTTTTTCATTTTTAAAATTTGTTGACCCATTTTTACATTTTATTTCCTTATTTAGCATCAATTATGAGTTTGCTACCATCTGTCTGTATGAGCAATAAGGAAGAGACTGCCCGTCCTGTCCTCACACCTCCTCCAATCAGGAAGTCACCTTCATAGAGCACTAGAATTCTGAGGGTCATTGACTAGGGCCCCACTAGCTCATTGCCTCTTCACAGGTGGTTGTGAAAGAACTGCAGAAAGGGGAGATGCACTCCCTTTTTCATAGTCAAAGCAAGTACAGTGATGACTGTGGATCACCCGAGGTCATCAAGCTGTTTCCAGTCATCAGAACAGTAGAACCCATCTACTCTATGATTTGGTGTGTAAGTGGAAGGACCATTTTACCACATTCTTTATGGCAACAAGAGGAGAAGCCTGGAGAGTGTCCAGATAGATCCCATACTCTGTGTGCCACAAGAAGAGTATCATCAAGTATCACAAAAAGAGGCAACATCAAGGTCAACACCAGTTCAGCAGCTTCACGAATGAATAGAAGCTGGCAGTATTCTGAAGCATTTTCCCAAGTGTCTATTTCATATCTCAGTGGTCACAGGGTCTTCCCCCTTAAAATCACTGCCTTTTATGCATGCACTAGGAACTCCTGAATTCAAGGCACAACAGTCACCTTCCTGCAAACAGCATCCAACCACTACCACCACCCACTGGCCCCATCTCCTCCTCAACACACACGTCATAGAGCACAGCTGTGTCTCAACCAGGGTGTGAAAAGTGCACCAAGTAAGACACCCCCAGCTCCGCATCAGGATGATTCTCACTGTCATGGGGTACAACTTTCAAGAAACCCACAAATCGTTGCTGAACAGATATGTCTCATGTTCTAATATAGATGCTTCTGGAGGTAAGCTGTACTATCCTAGCTAGGCCCATGCTTGCAGGATGGAAGTCTTCCTTCTTGACCAGGCCCTACAAATCCTTCCCTTTCCCTTTCTTGCTTTTCCAGGAAGGAAGCCTAGAGGCCATTGTTTAATGCTAGAGTGGTATGCACAAGGCCCGACTTCTCAGCAAAGGATTCCAGTTGAGAAGGCATCTCATACTGCAATGACCTTGCAAATGATCCTGTGTAGAATAAGGGAGAGCAAGATGGATGCCTGAAGTTTCCTGTGGACAGGAAGACCACTCTGAGCCCACAGGTAGAGGGTAGGAGAAAATGTCAGAGACTCTTCCTCTTTCCTTCCATGCCTCTTTTTTTTTTTTTTTTTTTTTTTTGCCGGTCCTGGGCTTGAGCTCAGGGTCTGAGCACTGTCCTTGGACTTTCTCAAGGCTAGAGCTCTACCACTTGAGCCACAGCACCATTTCTGGCTTTTTCTATGTATATGTGGTACCAAGGACTTGAACCCGGGTCTTCGTGCATGCTAGGCAAGCACTCTACCACTAGGCCAAACTCCCGGTCAACCATGTCTCTTTCTTTTTGCCTGTATTTTTGGGATCATGGAGATAGTGCTTAATATATTTCTGTTTCCCAGAAGTAACAGAAAGAGGTAGGGTCTTTAAAAGATGAATTTGATCACAAATGGCTTAATGCTGTTATAGAGGAAACAGGCTCCTGAGAAAAAGAATGAGTAGAGTCAGGAGCCATTGGCTCATGCCTGTAATCCTAGATACTCAGGAAGCTGAGATCTGAGGATCACAGTTCAAAGCAAGCCTAGGCAGGAAAGTCCATGAGACTCTTATCTCCAATTTACCACCAGAAAACTGGAAGTGGCACTGTGGCTCAAAGTGGAGCCTTGAGCTAGCCTTGAGCTGAAGAGCTCAGGAACAATGCCTAGGCCCTGAGTTCCTGAGTTCAAGCCCCACAACTGACCAAAAGAAAGAAACGAGAGAGAGAGAGAGAGAGAGAGAGAGAGAGAGAGAGAGAGAGAGAGAGAGAGAGAGAGAGAGATGCACACAAGGGCTCTCACTAGATGAGGTATCATGCTTTTAACATCTCAGACACCAAAACAGCAAACCAAATAAGCTTCTATTAATTTATTGCTCAGTCTATAGCCTGGTGTGGTGGTTCATGCCTGGGACTATAGTTACATAGGAAGCTAAGGTCTGAAGGATCACAATTTCAGGCCACATCAGGCAAAAGTTCATGAGACCACACCTCAAGAGAAAAAAATAAAAACTGAACATGGTGATCCAGCCACAGCAGGAAGTATAAAACAAGAAGGTCTTGGTCTAGGCTCAGGCCCAAGGCAAAAAGCAAGACCCTCTCTCAAATTAACCAATGCAAAAAAGAGCTGATGGCATGGTTTAGTGGTAGAATGCCTGGGTGGCAAGTGCAAATTCAAACCCCAGTACTACCAAAAGAAGCAAATTAACTAACTATCCAGTCCATACCATGCTTCTCAAACAGCAAATGATATGCTAAGATGCTTACTATATTGTGCTGATTTAATAGAAGTGAGCACTTGTCTGATTATGTTTAGCATGTAATTTATTTTATGTCAATTATATTTCAATAAAGCTGTATAAAAGATTAAGAAATTTCCTCCATGAATATTATTACTTTCACAATAATGCTTATTTTTCCCTTCTTCCTTCCTTCCTTTGTTCCTTATGGAACAGCATATTCCTTTCGAATGTCAATTTCCTTTTATGGTGAAACCATGGATTTTAGCCTACTGTTGGTCTGCAGTACATAACACAATGCCTAGAAAAAAGGCATTCCATTACAGAGAGAGTAAGGAACAGAAAACCATTAGAGATCAAAAGTAGTATGGAAAATGTGAGGCCAGAGAAGGAGAGAGAGCTGTGGAAAACTTCATGGGGAGGGTCTTTAAGATGGAGGGGTGTGTGTAGAAGAGAGAACAGAGGAGATTCTAAAGTGAGAAAGTTAGAGCTGAAGTAAGGAGATCAGGTCTGGTGGGCTCCATCTTAGACACATGGTTAAGGTAGGGTCTGACATCTTGTCTTCATTGTCGGGGGAGGTGAAGCCACAGCCTCACAGATGAGGGGTGTGCCTGAATCCCTGGAGGCAGGGGTGGGCACTTGAGTGATAGGTTACTAAACCTGTTTGCCCAGTGGCTTGGTCTGGGAGTTTCCTGTGACCCTGCACCCTGACCTGACCCCATTTAGGTCGGCCTGAACCAGCTCAGGTACCATTACGCCATGCCACATGTTTCCATGTTCATGTCCTGTGTCCTGTCTCCTGGCTCTTTTTCTGGTCACTATGATGTTCCAGTTCAACTCTCCATTGGAGCTCAATTGGCTTGTTGGTATTGTTTTTGTTCTTTCTTTCCTCTCTGGCCTGTGTCCTAACTGTGTTAAGAGCATGTGCTGGCGGCAGGTCTTTTTAATTGGTAGACTGCTGACAGCTAGCACTCAAATAAAGACTCCCAGTTACGTTAATGGGGTATTGGGGGTCTCCTTGATTTTCAGAATTTTTCAAGCATAGCATGGGTACAATGTGGGACTTAGGCAGGAAAGGTTGGCTTTATCTGCACGGTAAAAGCCTTCCCTCCCATCATAAAGGCAATCTTTGAGATGTACAAGATGGACTCATAAGATGGAGAAAAAAAATGCCAGTATGGAAGTCATGTGGAGAATGGCCAGAGATATGAAGAGAAAGAGATGGGATAAAATTTCAGGGATAAAATTTGCTGAACTTTGGCTCCACCTGAGCCTTTTCTCAGTGCCAGTATCATCAGTGCCAATGTCAAGCTGCTGCAGCAAGCTTCATCCCTGGCTACTCCCTAGCCCTCTCCATCCTCCTCCAGTGGTCCCTTCCATTGTCTAGCAGGGATCTCATGCCCTTTCCCAGTGACTGACCTAGGGATAAGAAAGCAGTACATCTGGGATGCTTTTCCCTGACTTGCCACTTGAGAAAAGACCAGATCATTGAGGAGGGACCAAATGCAGGTGTCCTCAGACACCCTCATGCTTATGCCTCTTGGTTCCCAGACCCAAAGTCCCAGACCAGACGGAACTGTAATCTAGCACCTCTATAGAAACTGCAGGAAGCACTTGAAGGGCCCAGTCTTTGTTTGGAAGGGAGAAGAGAGGAAGCCAAGTGACTGAAAAAGTACTCAATGCTTTTCATTCAACGCTAAAGCCAAATAGACTGTGTTTGCTCTGTGCAGAATGCCTCTGACAGAGAGTTTGTGTTTGAACCTCATGAATAGCGCAGAGTAAATGTCATGTCTGCCCAAGCTCACGGCAGTGCGTTCAGTATCGTTTCTACTTTCATGGACAGGAGCTTACCAGCTCTAGGTCAGCACCTTGGTAACTGTGAGGATTAGGACAATTTCCCATATTCCAGACTCAGTGCTCTGGAGCTGATATACAGGAGCTCACTAGATGCTTCTTTCATGAGCTAGTAAGGCCATGTGACTTGTAAAGAGGTGGGGTCTCATGTCTTCCCTTACCCTTACATGGTTCTTTCATGCACAGTAAAGCTCTATTATGGATGCCAAGTCTTTGCATGAGGACTGCCCATGTTCACAGCCACTGAATTTTCACAGATTTTAGTAGGAGCTATGTTCAGTGGGCAGGGTGACACATACCTATAGTTCTAGTGACTTGGGAGAAGTACCATTTGAGCCAGAAGTTTGGTGCCTGTCTGGGCAACATCATGAGACTTTGATTCCTAAAATAATGATAGAGAGTCTATGGTCATGCCCCTGAACGTGCCATGCCCCATCCTGTCTAAAATTATGACAGTGATAATAACAGGCACTTTTTTGTGTGTATGCAGGTACTAGGACTTGAACTGAGGACTTGAGCTCTATCCTTTAGCTTTTGTATTCAAAGCTAGCACTCTACCACTTAAGCAACAGCTCTACTTTCAGCTTCTTGGTAATTAATTGGGGATATGAGTTTCATCAATTTTTCCTGCTCAAACGAGGTTTCAAACCACAATCCTTAGATTTCAGCCAACTTGAGTAACTAGGATTGAAGTGGGAACCATGGCTGATAGCTATTTTTTTCAACATCTGTAATATACCAGGTGCTTTCAGTCAGCAACTCATTTAATCTTTAACATAATCCCCCCAAAAGTAAATTACATTGCTTCTTCTTTCCGGTGGAAGTCAAGATAAATCTCTTTTCATAAGTCATGAGCTATTCCAACAGACTCTAAGTAAATGGGAATCCAAACCATCAGTTCTCTTCCTATTATAGCTGGACAGCTTTGAACTCCGGTTCCTCTAGCATCCTCCGCTCCATGTCACCCCCTCACCCATACAAATGGTAGCCCAATATACACAGCCATAATCATACAGCGTTCTTAAAAACAGGGGAAAATCTCTTCAACCTTAATATGTAGTTGAGCCTTTAAATTTAGCAAACATTTCAGGACACACTGCCATTATTATACATTAGGGAAGATCTAGTTCTATATATCTGAGATGAAATACCTGTAATCCTCAAAGCAATGAACTCCAGCAGGAACTCACACTGTAAAACAGACCAAATAATGAGAAACACATTTTTTCTCCCCAGCCAGCGCACAGAGAAAAGAGCAAAGGGGATGTAGTCTTTGCTGTGAGCCGTTAGATTGCTGCAAACTCATCATCCATCAAGATACAGGACAGAAACAGTGAAAGGGAACAAAGCCAAGCTCTCTCCCTGTGGGCACAGCAAACAGGTAGGGCAGATGGTTAGGAGGGTTTTACTGTCATCAAAGAGGTTCACAAAAGGAAAAGCTAGAGAGATTCACTGCTTACAGCCATTGCTGAGAGAGGAATTGCTAGACAAACACTGACCATTAACTCATGCAGAGAGGCCTCTGGAATGGGGCCCAAGCCAACACAGAATGGGAGTGGGATCTTCTTCCCCTCTAGGGAACCCCATGGGTCCCCCGGATCAACTGTGAGAGTCCACAGTAATTCTCTGCAACATCTACATTGTACTGTTGTTTCAGTAAAAAGCAAAGCAGGGGAAATTCCTGCCCTTTGTGATATTCTTCAGTGAAACTTTTAAAGTATGGTTGCCACTTTTGTAACCAAATAACTAATTTGTAGCAAATAATTTGCAATTGATGAAGCTACTTGGTGGATCAGCAAGCCTTCAGCCATAACAAAGCAGTCCCTGCACTTGGGAGACTGAGGTAGGAGGATCACAAGTTCAAAGTTGCAGAAGCAAGACCGTGTCTACAGAAACTTTTTTTCCTGTATTCAAATGATTATATGGGCCAGGAGTTTGGCCTGCTGGTAGAATGCTTGCTTAGCAAACACGAAGACTCGGGTTTGATTCTTCAGTACCACATACATAGATAAAGCTAGAAATGGATATATATATATATATATATATATATATATATATATATATATATATCCGTCCTGGGGCTTGAACTCAGGGCCTGGGCACTGTCCATGGATACTTTTTGCTCAAAGCTAGCACTGTGCCACTTGAGCCACTTCCAGCTTTTTCTCTATATGTGGTACAAAGGAATCGAACCCAGGGCTTCGTGCATGCTAGGTGAGCACTCTACCACGAGGCCATGCACTCAGCCCCTGATATAAAATATTTTAAAGACAAAACAGCATCTTCCTTTAAAACTCACACCCTTCATTTGACAACATAATTATTTCTGAAATCTCAAGCTAGCCAGGCACTGGTGTCTCGTGCCTGTAATCCTAAGTACTTAGGAGGCTGAGATGTGAGGAAAAAAGCTGAAAGCCTACCTGAACAGACAATTCCAAGACACCTTTATCTCCAATTAACCAGCAAAAAGCTGGAACTAGAGCTGGGGTTCAATGGTAGTGTGCCATCCTTGAGTGAAAAAGCTAAGAGCCACCAGGACCTGAGTTCAAATATACACATACCCACCCCCTCCCACACACGAAGTGTTAAGCTATTTTACCAACGCTGTGTTTGTTGGAGCATTTCCCCCTGATCCATAGTAGATGAAGTTATTTAGACTACTCAAGACTTGTGTCCTGTTTGCTCCTGTGCTGCTTTGATGTCAGGTCGGTATCTTCCTGCTCTGGAGCAAGGTAACTCTCCTCCCCACTCCAGTTCTCTGAATGACTGAGTACCGGGAAACTTAAATCACTCACCAGTACCCACTGGTTTCTCTGTGAAGGATGTCAAAATGCAGATGAAATCAACAATTTGGGAAACCCACAGCCACCATTTCATAATGTCGCTCTGGCGCATGTGCAGTGTCCGTGCACAGTTGAGAGGAGGCAAACTGAAATGGCACTGTAGAAACGGTCACATGGAAAGGCTCCCTTCCTGTCCTGCCAGTGCCCCAGATATGAGTGTCTGCTCTAATATTGCACAATTGCCTAAATATAAACTTGGCCTGGTGTGATTAGTTACATTTCTAAATCAAAACAAAGAAGTAAATGATACTATTGTCCTTGAAAAATGGACAAAATCCAGAGAACTCATAAACCACATCTCAATGGACCCATGTGCTGCTTATACGTATATGTAGCTATATATTGTTGTCAGGAACAATGCCAGCACATGATACATCATTTTGCCATCAAATTCAAAGGCAATACCATGAATGTACACAACTGCTACTACCAGTATGCATACATATGCACTTCACAGTAATGCTCAGGGTTTCAGAAAGACTCCAGCAGACAGCATCCAGAGAAGACCACAGTAGCCTCCCCCTACTTACCCTTCTAAAATGCTATGCATGTATTTGTATGTGTGCTTCAATTATATCTCCTGCAAATCCATGCACTGAACTTTCAATTTCTAGTACCTCAACTTCTAGATTTCTTTCTTTGGAAACTGGGCTATTGTAGATGTAATTCATTAACGTGAACTCATTTTGAAATAAAGTATAATTCTAACGTAATATGACTAGAGTCCTATAAGGAGAAGAAATTTGGTATTATACCTATCCATGTGACCATGAAAGCTACCATATGAACATGACAGGCAGAGACTGAATTAATTTATCCACATGTTGAACAACACCTGACAATTGCTAGCAACCCATCTTGACTGTACCCAAATATCCAGGCTCCAAAACTTTGAGACACGAAATTCTTATGTCTGCTGGGTACTGATGGTTTATGCCTGCAAGCCTAGCTATTCAAGAGGCTGAGATCTGGTTCAAAGCCTACCCAGGCAGGAATGGCCATGAGACTCTTATCTCCAATTAATGTCCAAAAAAAACCCAGAAATGAAGCTGTGGCTCAAGTAGTAGAACAGTACCGTTGAGCAAAATAAAGCTCAGTTTCAGCACCCATGTCCTGAGTGCAAGCTCCAGAACTGACACATAAACAAAGAATTCTACTGCTTAAGCCACCCTGTGGATTGCATCATAGTAACAACAAATACATCTCTAACTACATCAAGTGCCAAGTGTCACAAACTCAGGGTTATGAGGAAGTAGACATTTGAATCCAGTCAAAGGGACCTGCCACTTCCCCCAGCCCTGGTTCCTTAATGCTCTGACACAGTCATTTTACCCCAACAGGCTGATAACCATGAGAAGGACTAGAAGAAAAGTAACTCATTTGGTTCTCAAACAACTACAATGAAGTCCTGGATCGAGGGTATTTGTAGGCTGTGTGTCAGAGGTACGTCTGGCTGCCAAGTCTTCACACGGTGGTACAGACAGAAAGATTCTGGGCCATCTGAGAAGTGGAGGCCCTTCCTTCTAACTCCTCTCCAACAAAATTTTATACACACACACACACACACACACACACACACACACACACGCACACACACACACACACATACACACACACACATTATTATGCAGCACATGCTTTCAGAAACCAATACCCAAACTTAGGTCCTGGGAGAGGGTATTTTTGAATGTCTGTCTCTGTGAAAGTCCTATGTGGATGCTGGAACACCATTGTGAATCCAGAAATCTGTACTCGACTCCTAAATATCCATTTACTGTTTGAGGGAACTTGGATAATTTGTTCCTAAGATATGTCATATCCTAACCAGACAAATGTGTTCCCTTGGGGTTCTTTTGAAAACTCTCATAACATTAGACCTTGACCTAAGAGCCAGTGTCAAATTTATCTTCCCTGATGGATTCATTTATAGAAAGACAAAGTTCAAACTTGAGCATTTGGCATTCCAATGTGAAGTAATGGGAACATTGAAGTAAGGGGCATGTTTATTGGAACACAAGACTATCAAATAGCAGAGGAACTCTAATTTTCTCCCAGCATTGTTTCCTCCCTCCCTCCCTCCCTCCCTCCCTCCCTCCCTCCCTCCCTCCCTTCCTTTCTTCCTTTCTTCCTTCCTTCCTTCTTTCCTCTCTCTCGCTCTTTCTTTTGGAAGGTAATTTCTCTCTATTAGATCTAAAAACTTGAAAAGAAGACAATAGTATTTTTCAAACACCTGAGAAACATTCAGTGGAGTAAAATATTATCCCACGAACCACTTGAAAAAAGGTGTCCTTATATTCTGTACACATATCATGTCGGGAATCCCATAGTTGGAGCCTTGGGCATCATAGTTCACATTCACTTACAAAGTACACTTGGTTTTCTAAAAAGAGAATAAAAATTCTTCGTCCAGCCAAATTTCTTTTATCTGTCCCTGTAAAAAACATATCTATTGGGGCTGGGAATATGGCTTAGTGGTAGTGCTTGCCTAGCATGCATAAAGCCCTGGATTGGATTCCTCAGTACCACGTAAACAGAAAAGGCCAGAAGTGATGCTGTGGCTCAAGTGGTAGAATGCTAGCTTTGAGCAAGAGAATCTCAGGGACAGTGCCCAGACCCTGAGTTCAAGCCCTAGGATGGGCTAAAGAAGTAAATAAATGCCATTATTAGCATCAGTTCTGAGAACTCACACATGGGACAGTCAAAGTTAAACCATGTACGAACAAGTGATACCAAAATAACACCAATTCATAAGTTTCCCCTGGAAGATTTAAATTTACAAAACAAAGTACCAAGCAGTATATCTGATCTACTGTCACTTCTGAAGTCACAGGCATAGCCAGCTTACAACACAACACAGGGCAGAGAACGTACCCCCTGCCCCTACCACCCCGGGTAGAGAGAAATGTGTGGATTGTTTCTTATTCTTTGAAGACTAAGCTGAGCAGTACTGAGGATGATGAAAGATACACAGATATTTTGAGGAATCAAATGAAGTGCTTACCATGAACTCTGTAGCATGGTTAAGTTCCAATTTCGAATCAGAAGAGGTTTCATTGGGTATACAGTTCAAGTACAGTATGAAATAAGACAGACATACAGAACCATCAAGAATCTGGTGCAGGTAACATGCATGTGTCTTTTGAAACCCAAATGAAAATGTTCGTGGCAACCCTGAATAAATTCCTAATTCAATGTCCAAAGTGAGCCAGAATAGAAAAGCTTTAAGAATATGAACAAGGGCTGGGAGTTTGGCCTAGTGGTAGAGTGCTTGCCTAGAATGTATGAAGCCCTGGGTTCAATTCCTCAGTACCACATACATAGAAAAAGCCAGAGTGGTACTGTGGTTCAAGTGGCAGACCACTAGCCTTGAGAAAGCTCAAGGATACTGCTTAGGCCCTGAGTTCAAGCCCCAGGACTGGCAAAAAAAAAAAAAGAACAAGATGTATTGACACTCCACACAAACCACACGTGAAGAACAAACAGTACCAAGAGACCATTGTCTTTCTCCTATAATGTAACTGAACCAGTAAGAACATTGCATGAATGTGGACAAAGTTGTTGTCATCCCTCTGAATCGTAGCCAAAAGGCTATACCAGTGAGAAACAATAATTTGCACGACCATTGGTTTCCTAGAAACGTATAAAACAGAGAAAGACCCCAGCTGTGGAGAGCTGCTGGTCCTGCTGCAGGCTGAAGATCTCCATGACTCCATTCCAGCCCCCCTCACCTGGCCAGACCCTCACTTCCGTCCGCCCATCCCATGACTCCAGATCAGTCCTTTGTCCTGTTTGCCCTTTTAAAATAAGAGTTGTCAAAAACCTTAAAAGAGAGAGAGAGAGAGAGAGAGAGAGAGAGAGAGAGAGAGAGAGAGAGAGAGAGAGAGAGAGAGAGAGAAAGTGTGGCATAATGACAGAGAGATAAAGGAAGTGAAGTGAACAAGAGACCATAATCACACATTTACCTTTAAATCTTTAAATGTTCTTTTGAGGGCATTTGCTAAGTGGAAAATTGGCAATGCTAAAAACTTCCTTTTCAGTCATGTTCTGTTTCTCTGTATAAAAATAAAGCAAAGTCAAAGCTTTTCTTCCATACAGTACATCTGGAAGCTACACAAGGAAAACACCTAACAAGATATAAAGTGTTAGCTCCCAATTGGAATACAGTGGTCCTAACAGAGGAAATAAAGTAAAGGGAGAATTTAATATAATGTAGATTGTAATAGTGAATATAACCAATGTTTAGAGAAACCTTCTATACAATAGAAACTAAGGAGGGGAAAATAAATTACATCAGGAAAAAATAACCCTGTGAGCCCAGTCTAACTTTCTGCAACTCCATCCAAGTAGCAAAACCCAAACAGAACCAGACAGGAAGCTCTGAGATGACTGCATGCTGCTTCCGCTTCAGAAAGGGGTGAGTCTGCCATGGGAGCTTCAACCAAGCACCACTGAGCCACAGGGGTGGCTGAGCAGGGACTGGCAGAGGAGCAGGCATGGAGCTAAGTGAGGGGCAGCGCGCTAGGTAGGAGTTCACAGAGAGGAGATATTGGGCTGGCCCAGCCTCAGTGGCTCTGTCTCAACTCTGTTGGGAAGATGGGTGGTGCTCCTTCACCTGCTGCTTTCTCACTTTCTCATGGGCTCTCATTCAGTGGGATGCTGGGGAGGAATGCAATTCATTTTCTGGTTATTTCCAGGGGGAAAATCTTGCCTACACTGTTCAGTGTTATTTTTAAACAGATGGAAAGAAAACATATATATATAGTATGTCTTGTGTGTAAATATAAAAGTCCTCGATTTAAAAAAAATGCTCATTACTTGTTGTCTTCTGAGTTGATGCGATTTTTAACTGCATCCATTTATTTTTTAACTAAATACTGAGTCTTAGTAATATTGCAGATTATGAGACATTCAGAAAATACAAAAAGCAATTTTTTCGGGTTAAGTCACATTTTTTAAAATTTTATAGTTGTATCTGCCAGGTAGAAGGTCCATTACTTCTCACACATTGATACCCCTTCTCATGTTTTTGTCACCATTTTAAGTCTCACGTTTTTGCTACATCTGGCTTTGAACTGTAATCTCCATTCCTCTGCCTCCTATGTATCTGGGGTCTGTGCAATCACACGTGGCTTGTTGAGATAGGAATATCATTAACTTTTTGCCTGCGCTGACCTCCGACCCCAAATCTCCCAGTCCCTGATTGCTGGTAGCTGAGATTACAAGTATGTGCCATTGGTCATAGCCTTATTCTTTCTTTAACCTGGGTTTTATCTTAGTCCATGTTGTGTTGTTGTAACAGTATTCCTGAGGCTGAGTAATTTATAAAGAATACAGATTTATTGCTTACACTTCTAGATGCAGGGAAGTCTAAAGTCAAGGGATTCACAGCTGGTGAAAGACCCTTTTGATATAGTATCCTATGATGGAAGGCAGAAAGTCAAGGAGGCAACAGGAAGGGAAGGAAGGTCTCAGGAACCTACTCTCATGGTAACTAAGCCATTTCTTGTAATAACTGCATTAACGCATTCTTTTTTTTTTCCTGCCAGTCCTGTGGCTTGAACTCAGGGACTGGGCACTGTCCTTGAGCTTTCTCAAGGCTAGTGCTCTACTACTTGAGCCACAGCACCACTTCCAGCTTTTTCTGCCTATGTGATAACCCAGGAATGGAACCGAGGGTTCCATGTATGCTGGGCAAGCACTCTACCACTAGGTTAACTCCTGGTCCCGCATTAACCCATTCTTAAGAATTCTGCCACTTCACAGGCCTCACCTCTCAACACTGTTGCACTAGGAATTAAGTTTCCATCATTTGAACTTTGGGGGACCCATTTGAACCATATCAAATTCTTAGGACCATGGCTATTCAATTGAGTGAGAACTTTGAGAAGCTTTTGCGTATCTGAGCAAAGCATTTCCTACAGGATATTCAGCATGCCCTTCCCATCAGCAAAGGACACTTGAATTTACCTCCTGCCTCCTCACATAGCTCCTCCGTTACTCTTTTTCTCTCTTGAAAAAATAGGAGGAGGGCTGGGAATGTGGCTTCATGGTAGAGTATTTGCCTAGTATGCATGAAGCCCTGGGTTCAGTTCCTCAATACCACATAAATAGAAAAAGCTGGAAGTGGAGCTATGGCTCAAGTGGTAGAGGACTAGCCTTGAGCACAGAGAGGCTCAGGGACAGATCCCAGGCCCTGAGTTCAAGCTCGAGGACCAACAGAAAACAAATAATAACCAAAATAAGGAGGACAATGAAGCACTAAGTTTCTGTATGATCAGGCTAATCAAGCGCTGATCTGAGTGTCAGTGGTTCACATTTGTAACCCTAGCTACTCAGGAGACTGAGATCTAAAGATAAAGGTCCTAAGTCAGACCTGGTAGGAAAGTCTATGAGACTCTTATCTCCAGTTAACCACCAAAAGGTTAGAAGTAGAGCTGTTGCTTAAGTGGTAGAGCTCCAGTTTTACATGATAAAGCTAAGAGACAGCGCCAAGAACCAACACACACACACACACACACACACACACACACACACACACACACACACACACACACACACATACACACACACCCCTCATGCTTGAATGAGGCTGACTCTTAGGGAAAAGATGGTATTTTCATCCTGGAATTCTTGTCTGTACTGTCTTACACACCACACCTGTGCTGAGGAGATAGAACATGATCTCATCTCCTTGTCAGTCAGCCTTTTTTAGAAAGTAGCACAACCACTTTTCTATCTGACATGTCAGGAGCCACTCTCCTGACTGATTTCAGGGATTGTGTGTCATGCTTACATTCATATCCTCCTCTTTAATCACATTCCCACCAGGAAAAAAAAATAATGCACTTGGGAACCTGTCTCACTGCATATCTTACTCTCACTCAGAAAAGCTAAGCAAATGAACTTCCTTACTTCATCCCCCACTACCCCTGATGCTAGAAAACATAATGAACTGCCACTCCCCACCACACACATCAGGCATTGTTTTGGCTCCTCAAATCTCAGTTTCCTCCTGCTAGTCATGGAGCTGTAAATAGAACAACAGAAGATGAAATGGTACTGGCTGTTGGTGGAATGGATTGGATGACTAGAAGGAAACCTAGACCCAAGTGCCTCACCCATACCTGTAATCCTAGCTGTTCAGGAGGCTGAAATCTGCAGGTCATGGTTTGAAGGAAGTCAACCTATCAGGAAAATCCATGAGACACTTACCTCCAATTAACCACTCAAATGCTAGAAGTGGAGCTATGGCTCAAGTGATAGAGCACAGTGCCCAGGCCCCAAGTTCAAATGATAATATTAACAACAACAGAAAAGAAACCCAGTTTTCCCAGAATTTTGAACATGAAACAAGGAGCCAGGGACCCTCTGTGCTTCTTGGCACAAGCACCCCCCTCTCTGCACTATGCAATACCTGTAGGACCACAGCACCATCAATAGTCCATGGAATAGACCTGACCCGTCCCTCAATCAAAGCCTTTCTAAGAAAAGAAAGGAATGTAGAGTTCCCTTGTGGGGAATCATCAGACTCCAAGTTTCAGGAAACTGTCCACAGGGAGCTGAGAAATCCCTCTGAATCCATTTTCTATCCTACCTGTGGCTTGCAGAACACAAAGGAGCATGGTGTGATGCTCAATGAGAAGAAGAAATCAGGGGAGAGGCAGAAACCACAGCCCCTTTGAAAAACCTGAGACTTAATGATGTCAAATGACTTGCCAAAGAGCAGTTAGGAAATGAGTGAGCTGAGGTTTCATTCTAAGCCTGAGGAACTCTTAAGGGTTAGGGAATAGCCTGGCTCTATGGCTTTACCCTTCAGGGGGAGAAGACAGAGGAATGCCTAGAGGCTGGGAAATCACCCACGTGACTGGTCAGAAGTGTGCTGATAGGCTCTGGGGACGTGCTGCCCATCACATCCCAGACAAACAACCTAGCCCCACATGAGTCAGAGGGGATGGGCTGCTGTGAGCTATGGGAGCAGACTCCCTGGAGTTGAGCAGGCCAGCTTTCTGACTGAGCCCAGAGAGGAGGTGTGCTACCTCCAAATGAACTATACCTTCATCCCACTCAGCATCACCTCCTCCACGACCTACCACGTCTCCAGGAACAACACACCAGGGGACAGTCACGGACGTGACTCGGCTCACAGACTTCCTATTGCACCACATCACACTTCCTTCCTTCTCCAGCTGTGGTTGAAACACTGACCCCAAACCTGACGCCTTTCTCCTTTCAATTTACCAATGACAAGAATGTTGAGTCTTAGAGGAATAGGCCTGATAATAAAGTGCAACTTCATCCTCATGAATGACTTCAATGTTTAGTAATAACAGAAGTGTGAGAAAGGGAGTGGAAGTAGCCAGTGTGACCTGAGTTTATACAAATGACACTTTATCTCAGTCAGTCTTCTTCCTGAGACTTCTTCCAGAGAATGTCCTTCAGTGAATGCAGGGCAGAGAAGGTGTGGCCACATAAAATGAGCCCTCCCTTCTTCAGGGTCAGAAGGTCATTTCTGAGTGCAGTGACCTCCTGATCTTGAGACCCATAAGCTATCAGTTTCCTAAGAACCCCCTCTGGAGCTGACATACCAAGTCCCAAGCAGATGTCTGTGAACGTGCGAACTTACTGACCCATTTCTTTCACCTGGTTTTTTTTGTTGTTGATGGTGGTGTTTCACCTGGGTTTTTTTCTTTTTTCCCAGTTAGCACTTAAGGTTTGATTTCCTCAGAAATCTCTGCATCTTAGACACACTAAGATGACTGTCATCTTACCATGAAAGCAAGGGGCAGGTGTAGGAGAGCCTACAGACTGAATCTAAAAGTCACTGTTGTGTTTTTGTTTGTGTGTTTGTTTGTTGTGCTGGACTCTGGGCTTGAACTCAGAGCCTAGGCACTTATCCTGAGCCACAGTTTCATTTCCAGCTTTTAATTGATTAATTGGCGATAAGAATCGCACGGACTTTCCTGCCTAAGCTGGTTTGGAATTGCGACCCTCAGACCTGAGCCTTCTGAGTAGCTAGGATTACAGTCATGAGCCACTAGACATTCACTTGTGGTTGTTCTTCTGAGACATGGTCTTTCTATATGGCCCAACATGGCCTCAAACTCTCGGCCCTCCTGTCCTAGTCTCCCAAATGCTGGGATTACAGGCATACACCATCTTGCCTGGCCCTGCTCCTTTCTACTTTTGCGTTACAAGAGCAGCCACCTGGAAGGCCTAATACTCCATGTAGCTGCAGTGGAAGCCATTTATGTCATATGGAACAGGAAAGTCTAACAGTTTCCATGTAAATGTTTAATATTCCTCCCAACTGAAATGTATGTGTATTTATATGCACTAAAACCCATATGGTTATTCCTATCACTCATGATCACTATGGGAAAATTAAAAATAAGAATGATAAATAACAAAAAGAAAAGGAAAGAAAAATTTAAAAAAAATTAAAGTAAAAATGATGTACAGGAGATGAAAACTAGCCATAATCCTATAAACCAGCTGAAACTAGATTGAGAATTTTCATGTATAGCCTTGTAAATTATAAAGGTAAGCATATACTTGGAGGCATATGGAGGTGCTCATTCCAGAAAAAGTATAATATAAAAAAATGAAGTTTTTACAAAAAAAGTAGAGAAAGTTCAGACAAATGGGACTGCATTAAACTGCAGAGCTTTTGTATGGCAAAGGACGTAGCTAGCAAGTTAAATAGAAAGCCCACCGAGTGGGAGATCTTCACTAACCATACAACATAGGCCTCATATCTAAGATATATCAACAGCTCAAAAAATTGAATCACTCCAAAACAAACCTCCAAAGAAACAACCATCCCATTAAAAGATGGGCAAAAGTCTTAGAGTCTTCTCTGAAGAAGAAGTAAGGATGATCTATAGACACAGGAAGAAATGCTCCACATCTCTGGCCATAAAAGAAATGCAAATCAAAACAACTTTGAGATTCCACCTCACTACCAAGAAGTCTAATAACAACAGATGCTGGCAGGGATGTTGCCAGGAGGGATCACTACTACACTGTTGGTGGGAGTGTAAAGTCATTCAACCACTATGGAAAGCAGATGGAGATTCCTCAAAAGACTAACCATAGATCAATTCCACTCCTTTGCATTTACCCAAACATCCAGAAACAAGGACATACTAAAGCCACTTGCACAATGATGTTCATTGCAGCATTATTTACCATAGCAAAGATATGGAACCAACCCAGATGCCCCTCAGTAGATGATTGGATCAAGATGTGGCACTTAGCCAGTGGCTCATGCCTGTAATCCTAGCTACTCAGGAGACTGAGATCTGAGAATCAAGATTCAAAGCCAGCCCAGGCACAAAAGGACCTGAGACTCTTATCTTCAATTAACCTCTAGAAAATGGGAAGTGGGGCTTGGCTCAAGGGTAGGGTTGTAGCCTTGAGCTGAAGACCTCAGGGACAACACCCAGGCCCAGGTGTAGGGCTGTAACCTTGAGTTGAAGAGCTGAGGGACAGTGCCCAGGCCCAGTTCAAGCCCCATGATTCCCCTCCCCCCCCCACCCTCCCAAAAAAGATTTGGTACTTGGAATTCTATCCTGCCATCAGAAAGGATGGCATTGCCCCTTTCATAAGGAAATGGAAAGACTTGGAAAAAAATCATATTAAGTGAAATAAGCCAGACCCAAAGGAACATAGATTCAATAGTTTCCCTCATTTGTGATAATTAGTACACGTCTAGAACTCTCCTATCAGAGGTTACAGTAGCTCAAAACCTAGGTATGTAAGGTCACATAGGATGAGACTAAATGAAAGGAACTATAGGATATGGAAACAAGAGATTTATCTTGTGTGAATGTTGTTCTTAATGTATCATGCTATTTCTCTTCCTTTTTTCGCCCTCATGGTTAATCTCATAGTGTTACTGTATTTGACTTTGTTACCTGGTATATTGTGTATACATTTATTTGTTTATTTGAAATAGGAAAGGGAAGGGGGAAAACAAGATGATTAGGAGGAGGTGGGGGAGGGAAATGGGGACAAAAACATGAGAGAGGGTATCAATGTGTGAGAGGTAATGCACCTACTACCTGATGAATGTAACTGTAACCCCTCTATACATTATCTCGACAAATAAAAAAATGAAGCTTTGGCTGCCTGCACCCTGTCCTTGAGCTTTCTCAAGGCTAGAGCTCTACCACTTGAGCCACAGTACCACTTCTGGCTTTTTCTGTGAATGTGGTTCCAGGAATCAAATCCAGGCCTTCATGCATGCTAGGCAAGCACTCAACCACTTGGCCACCCTTCTTGCCCTCATTTCTCATTGTTATAAACAGTGATAAAGGACTGGTGATATAGCTCAGTAATCGATTTGTCTAGTATTTGTGAGGCCCTGGGTTTAATCCCAGAACTGAAAAAAAATTTTTTTTACTATAAAAAATGCTGGAACTAGCATACTTGTTGTACCATTGAGAACATCCTTACTTTTCTCTTACAAAAGTGTGTGTGTGTGTGTGTGTGTGTGTGTGTGTGTGTGTGTGTGTGTGTGTGCATGGTGAGTCCTGGGACTTGAACATAAACCCTAGGTATTGTTCTTGAGATTTGGGGGTTATAGCTCCACATCTGGCTTTTTGGTATCTAATTGGAGAGATGAGTTTCACAGACTATTTTATGTGGGCTGGTGTCAAACCAACCACAAACTTAGCCTTTTGAATAGCTAGGATTACAGGCATGAGCCATTGGCTCCAGACTTCTTTAAATAAATGCTTAAAAGAAAATTGCTGGGCCAAAGAGAAAGCATTATTTTAAAGCTCCTAAAATCCTCTATAAATTTCCAGAAAAGTTATCAACTAACATTGCGTAAGCATGGCTATTCCTTTCCCAGGTTTGAGAACTGTATGGTTTCTGCGACATTTTAGACACCATAACCAATGCAAGAAGTCTCTAAGCACTTGTTGAGCAATTCCTGCAGTTTTAGGAGCAGGAAGAAAATCAGAGACCATTTGGCCTTACCTTATGATTTAAATATTAGAAAACTAACCACCAGGGAGGAGAGAGGCTTAGCCAAGACAGTGGATAGCACACAGACTCTTTCTTAGCACTGGGCTCACTTATTGGGGGAACAGGAAATGAGTGGGGATGAACCATTCCTGTGTAGCTGCCTCTTCTTCAGGCAGAACACAGAGCAAAGTGGCACAAAACCAGCCCAAGGAACTGTTGTCTAGACTTAGTTCTGAAAGCTTTTATTGCTTTTCTACTAATTTCACATAAATGAGCTCAGTCATGCATTTAGTACCTTCTAAACTTAGGCTATGAACCCACCACCCCTATTTTTCAGTATTCTTGGGAATTATCTCAGTAGGTCAGGTAAACAAATGAGAGTCTAGAATTCAATCAAGTGTTGCCCCTTCTTTTTCTTATGATTGCTACGAGTTGCTAGAGATTGCTGTCTTCTAAATAGGTGCATATGCACACATATGCGCATTAAAATCACGTATTCAAATCAGAGTATAAAGTTCATTTGCTCAGCAGAGAAAAATTGCTGTTGTTAAGAGTTGGGAACAGTCCTACACCACCAGTGGCTCACGCCTATAATCCTAGCTACTCAGGAGGCTGAGAGCTGAGGATCAAAGTTCAAAGCCAGCCCAGGCACAAAAGGACCTGAGACTCTTCAACTAACCTCTAGAAAACAGGAAGTGGGGCTTGGCTCTAGGGTAGGGAGTAGCCTTGAGCTGTAGAGCTTAGGGACACCATCCAGGCCCAGGGGTAGGGCCAATAGCCTTGAGCTGAAGCGCTCAGGGACAGTGCCTAGGCAGAGTTCAAGCCCCATGACCCACAAAAAAAGAAAAAAGAAAAGCAGAGCCAACACACACATGCAGGGTCATAGCTGTGCCCCAATAAACTTTATTTATAAAAACAGATGGTGGGTAGGTTTTCAATCTCAGGTCCTCTCTCAAAGCTAAGGCATATTTCCCAAAGCATTAGTATGTTTGTGCCAAAATACTGATTATTGGGTTTCATCTCCCTGTATATAATGATGTATCCCCATCCATGCCATCTTCTTCCACTCACCCCTCCCCGCTTTTTTATGTGCTGATCCTGGGGCTGCAACTCAGGGTTTGGACGCTGTCGCTGAGCCTTTTTTGATCAAGGCTATCACTTTACCACTTGAGCCACATTCCTACTTTTGGCTTTTTCTGTATGTGGGGTACTGACTGAGGAAGGCAAGCACTCTACTATTAAGACACATTCCCAGCTCCCCAGCCCCCCTAAAAAGGGCATTTTAGAAGCAGAAAAAAAAGGATGAAGTAAGCCGGGTGCCAGTGACTCCTGTCTGTAATCCTAGCTGTGCAGGAAGCTGAGATCTAAGGATCACGGTTCAGAATCAGTCCAGGCAGAAAAGTCCTGGAGCCTCGTACCTCCAGTTAACCACAAGAAAACCGGAAGTGGAGCTATGGCTCAAGTGAGCTGAAGAACTCAGCAACCATGCCCAGGCCCAGAGTTCAAGCCCCACAACTGACAAAAAAAAAAGGCTGAAGTGAAACAGTAGTTTTGGAATCTTAGACAATGTGCTCTCTCCAAGGAGTATCTAGTATGCAATAGAACACGGGAGGATAGGAATTATATTCAGATTACAACCCTTGTCTTAACAATATTCCCTAAGGATGAAAAGGGTATCTGTAAGAGTTTCCACTTGAAAAAAAATCAAGCTATAGTACAATTTCACCCTGAAAACTGCACCTAGACATCTGTCAAATTCGAAAGAGCAACAACAGTAGGTTAGATTCGTGGGCCACTACGGGGACTGGTCTTTTTTAAAGTTATCAACAAATTAAGAACATAATGCCCCAGATAAAACCGAACTTCAGATGCAGAGCAAATATGTTGGCTATGTGTTGACTATGTGTGTCTCATACAATCATTGGAGCATGTCTATGCTAGGAATTTGTTACTGACCTGAACTTCAAATGTAAGTAGCTATTCCATATTTTATTAGCCATTTCAACTCCTCTGTATTTACAAATTTAAATCTCATCCTCTCCATCCCTTTTTATTTTATGCCTCACCTCAACTTCCAAGGGACCAGACTACAATTGCTAAGTATGATGCTTTGTGTAGCTCCCCATGATCCCAGAAAACCACTCTCCCACACTAAGGTGGCTCTTTTGCTTGTCCTTGTACTCTTGAATGAAGTGTAAAGGAGAGAAGCCCTTTGCTTAAATGCTCCCAAGTAAAAACTCTTTGTTCAGTGAGTTCATTTCAGTCTCCTCCTACACAAATGAGACTGGTGCAGTCAAGATACACAGGTTATGTTGGTGGTGGTGTTTGCTTTTACTTTGGAGCTTCTTTTAGGCAGAGGAGTCAGAAAAGGAGGAAGGATGAACAAATTGTAATCATTCTATGTGGAAAATGAGCCGTGTAACTAGTGGACAGGAATGAAAGGAGAAAACTGGGGGAAAGTGAAGGAAGGGGTGACAATGAGCAAAAAAAGAAGTACAGGGCCGGGAGTTTGGCCTAGTGTAGAGTGCTTGCCTAGCATGCACGAAGACCCGGGTTCGATTCCTGGGTACCACATTAAAAAAAAAGAAGAAGAGGAAAGAAACACAGTCAATTACTTGGTTTAGAAAATGGTAACTCCTCAGTACAACACCTTAATAATAATGATGATGAAATTATATTTAAATAAATGCATACCTATACAAAACACACATAAAAGATATACAGGCCATTCTTGCAGCTTCAGAGTCTGGATTGAAAGGGAACAGAGGGGTTTCATGTGAGAAAGCAGGACATAGCTCCCAGTGCAACTTAACTCTAGCAATTTGTCTGTGACTTTGCTTTCCAGATTATGAACGTGGAGATGAGATAATCACTTCAAAGTCAGGAGCAGAGAAAGCCCTTCCATTGTGTCCAGCTTGTCGTCATTTGAAAACCCTTTAGCATCTCTACTGGAAGTGAGCCAGAGGAAGGAAGTGATAAAACCTCCTGAGTCCACGTGTTACTTGCCAGAAGTTCTGGTAAAACAAGCAGAAGGAGTGTAAAGGAAATGGGCGGGTAGAAAGTAAGAATTTTAGGGTTTGGAGATCCCCACTCACCTTTCCTCTTAGGCAAAGAGAAACAATACTAGGTTCTCATATTTGACCTTTCTCAATGGAGGTTTCTAGACTTTTAATTCCCTTTCCTGGAATTTTAAGAGATGTCTATTATCTGTACTTTCCATTTTGCCCTAAGGTTCACATTAGAGTTCTAATGGGGGTCTAAGAGGAACAGTGGCTTTAAAATCTGGCCACAGCATCCAGATAAACCAGGAGGAAGATGAAATTTCTCAGACGAGAGGGGCTTTGGGGATGGGGAAACAGCAAAGGAAAGGGAGCCATATTCAGCATGAGCAGTGGCTGCACATTTAGTGTTCTGAGCTGCTAGAAACCAATAAAAACCTAGAAAGCAAGTGGCCATTGGAAATAAGGCAGCAACAAGACTGACAATGAAAACCGGTCATGAAGGTCAGGGCAGGCATGCTGGACTTTCATGGTGTGCAGGTGGTGTTGCAGACCTTTCTTTCAGAACATCAAACAGGCTAGGCACTGGTGGCTTATGCCTGGAATCCTCGTTACTCAGGAAGCTGAGGTTTGAGGGTCATGATTCGAAGCCAGCTCACGCAGGGAAATCTGTGAGACTTTCATCTCCAATTAAGCTAAAAAAACAAACAGAAATGAAGTTGTAGCTCAAGTGGTAGAGCACTAGAGTTGATCACAAAAGCTCAGGAATAGCACCTGCTCCCTGAGTTGAAGCCCCAGGATGGGAAAAAAGACAGACAGACAGACAGACAGACAGACGACAGAGTGAGCGAGCCTGGTGCGGTGCATCATGCTTATAATCCTAGCTACTTAAGAGGCTGAGATCTGAGGATCATAGTTCAAAGCCAGCCCAGGCATGAAAGTCCGTGAGACTCATATCCAATTAGCCATCAGAAAGCAGGAAGAGGCACTGTGGCTCAAAGTGATAGAGCACTAGTCTTGAGCTGATGAGCTCAGGGATAGTGCCCAGGTTCAGAGTTCAAGCCTCATAACCAACAAAAAGAAAGGAAGGAAGGAAGGAAGGAAGGAAGGAAGGAAGGAAGGAAGGAAGGACATCTAATGAATTTTGACTCCACTAGGTTCATTCATAGTGGCAAGGTACTACTTAGATTACAATAATTTAAATTTCAACAAGTTCTTTGTTTGTTATTCTAGACACATTTCAAGTAAGAGTATTGTGGTTTGAATGTGTCTCTTAAGTTCACGCTATGTGAATTTCATCTCAAATGCAATGTGTTAAAAAGTGAGGTCTAATAAGAAATAACCAGGTCATGAGGGTTCTGTCCACCAGTATGGATTAATGCCAGTATCCTAGGACTTGGTCTATTTACTGAGTGTGTGTTTTAACTCCCTTTAGTTCACTTGCGTTCTTGTGCTCTGTTTTCCCACCATGGGATGGACAATGCAGCACAAAGGATTCTGCACTTCCCACTCTCTGGAACATTCCTTTCTTTTTTTCTTCTTTACTTCCTTCTTGTTTGCTTGCTTGCTTTCTTTGATTCTCTCGGTCTCTGTGTGTCTCTCTGTCTCTCTCTTTCTGTCGCTCTCTCTCTGTGTTTGCCATCCTGGAGCTTGAACTCAGGGCCTGGGCATTGTCTCTGAGTTTCTTTTTCTTAAGACTAGCACTCTACTATTTGAGTCACAGCACCACTTCCAGCTTTTTCTGTTTATGTGGTACTGAGGAATAGAACCCGGGGCTTCATGCATGCTAGGCAGGCACTCTACCAACACTAAAGCCACATTCTCACCCCTCATTTCCTTTAAGAATTATCCAGTCAGTGGTATTCTGTCATTGTAACACAAAACAGTCTACATGAGTAACAAACAACATTTTGAATTACTGAAAATAAAGAAATCAGAACCACTTCACATTGATATGTTTTTCTCTTTAGAATGATATACCCATTAAAGAAGAATTAAAATGGCCCCATAGCCAGGTCATCCTAGCGACTCAGACCTGATGATAGTGATTCAAAGCCAGCCTAGGCAGGAAAGTATGAGACTCTTATCTCCGATTAATCACCAAAAAGCCAGAAGTGGAGCTGTGGTTCAAGTGGTAGAATGCTAGCCTCAAGTAAAAAAAAGCTAAGGAAAATTTCCCAGGCGCATGAGCGTGTGTGTGTGTGTGTGTGTGTGTGTGTGTGTGTGTGTGTGTGTGTGTGTCCATGTGTGCATGCGCACATGTGCTTAAAGAAATCAGAAACTTCTTATATCTATGTTTTCTTCTTTTGAATAATGCATCTGTTTAGAGAGAATTGAACAACCCACAGCTAAATTGCCATTAGTGTTTTCCAGAATCAAAAGGCCTTAGGAACTCAAGTCAAAATTCTTCTCCAAAAGAGTTCACCTCCCTCTACAGCTTTCTAGCACCTGGATAGAGTAATTGTCCCTGTTGTCACACCCTTTCGTCAAAGACCTGTTGTCAGCAGTTCTCAGTAAAGAACCTTTTGAATTTTTTAAAAAGTCATTTTACTCCCAAATTAAAATTCCATAATCAATCTTTCCTCCCCATAAGCTTTTCTGACACCCATGAAGAATTTCCTTTTCAAGGTCCTGTCTTCTTACCATCTCCTCTGAAAGCTCCATTTGACACCTGCCTTTCAGCTAAAACAACACCCTTAGAGCTCATAATCTTGCCAGTTCGGTCTTGAAGGTCTTTTTTTTTTTTAATCCCAGTGAAATCTTTGCTCAGTCAGCACTACACAGTCCTCTCCCCTGAGAGCTGAGGTTTGTGTACTTGTTAATGATCCAATAATACCCCTGTAGCTGCAAGACAAGGGCTCAGCAAACAAAGGACTAATCCTCTCCCACAGCCCTCTTCTTAAGCAGTAGTGTGCGGGAGACACCAGAAGTGCTGTTAGGAGGAAAGTACAGAACTCCACCCTAGAGTCACGGATCGTCCTGGCTGGGGTGGACCTGAGAATGTGCATTTGTTTGCAAAGAGGAAAATGAAGTATTCAAAGATAGACAGAAAGGAAAAGAAGAAAGAAGGAAAGGGAGGAAGGAAGGAAGGAAGGAAGGAAGGAAAGCAGGCAGGCACTTATTTAGGACTGTTCTCTCAAATCTCTCCTTTGATCTGGGTAATACTTTAGCATTTGAAAATTGCAGTCAAATGTTTTCCATTTTAAAATAAAATCTTCACCAGTTGCCTGTGGGCTCACTTTTGTAATTCTCAATACTCAAGAGAATGGGATACACAAGTTATGGTTTAAAGGCAGCCTAGGAAGGAAAGTCTGTGAGACTCTTACCTTCAATGAACCATCAAAATGCTCAGAATGGAGGTGTGGCTCAAGTGGCAGGTTACTAGCCACAAACAAAAACTAAAAGCAAAATGAAATAAAATAAAATGTCAGGACAATCTTAGGATATAAGCAGATGGGGGATTTATGATCAGGAAACTTGAGCTGGATTGTGAATATCAACTAGTAAGCTTTTTGATTGTGGACCACTTATTTGAACTCTTAAAGACCGTGTCATCTGCAAACTCGGAGCAACAATGTCCTCCGCTGATGCACTCATCTCTGAAAATCTTGCCTGAGCTGCAGTGTGCTATACACCTGTCTCAAGGTGGAAAAGGGGATAGCTAGAGTCAGTGGCCGGTGGACCATGCAAGTACTATGGGAACACTTGAAGCGTATTCACTTGGCATGAAGAAGGGTGGTAAGCATCATGAAAAAAAAGAGTGTTTACTTCCGGGCTTTCAAGATTTCCAAGATACAGAGTATTGAGTGAGGAAGGGACGTTTTGACAGCAGAGAAAAGAGGTGGGAAAATGTATGATATTTAAGAATTGGGGTTTTACTGGAGCACAGGCAAGGGGTACCCTCAGCTTCCCCGTTTCCTTACAAAATCTCAAAGATGCGCTCAGGAAGAGCATTTCAGAGTGTCTCATACAAATAAGTTTTAGCAAGGATTTCTTTTAGTACTACAGGTTTGGATGAGGAAGAAAAATAGAAATTAGAAACAACAAAACATCTTTGCTCCCCATATGGAAGACAGGAGTTAAAGATGGTGGCTCCTAACTGTAGTTTTCAAACTTTTTGAGCTAGGCAAACAAATATGATCAGTCTAACAACTCCTAATATTTGCACGCTTGTTTGGGGTGGGTAAAATGGGTGAGGCCTACTCCAAACACAGATAACCTTCAAGATTTCCTTCTCCATGACAAGCCTTCTGACTCTTTCTGTCATTACACATCCATGAAGAGTTCCCTTTATTACCATTTCAAAGGAGAAAGAATATTTAGATTGCTCCCCCTATATCTCAAAGCAGAAAAAATTTAAATAGCCTCTTCTATCTCCTAATCTTTCAATTTAAGATTTAAAAGTAGATACATAGCTACTCTTTTTCCAGTTTACTTCTGTGTTTTAACTGAGTCTGACCCATTTGATATTGGTTGGAAATATATCCTGTTCTATCTACTCTATCTATCTATCCCAGAGGTGGGATGATTATGAACACAGCTGGAATTATCCACAGACAAGAAAAACTTACAGTACCAGAAAAGAGTGTCACCCACATATGACCGACTGTACCAGCAGGTTCTGTAGCAAACAATTCAACCAAGCATAAACAGAAACATTTGGGAGAGCAATAAATTGTGTCTATACTGCATATATACTTTACCTTATTCCTTTATCAAGATGGCATAATTCATAGTCACACAGCATTTATACCATATTCAGAATGGTAAGTAAGGCAGTATGCAATTATATAGTATACATGCATCTAGTATATGTATGTGTATATATATGATAATATGTTATATACAAATAAATATGCCATTTTATATACTTGAATGTTTGCCAGTTTTGGTAGTCCCTAAGAGTCCTGGAAACTCCCCCATGGACATGGAGGGATGGCTGCACATGTGTAGAAAATGAGTGGCTAATAAAGGTTCTGGTTCCCAATTCAGTGTGCTCAGAAGATAAGGGCATTTTCAGTAGAGTGAAGACAGGGAAAGCCATTAAGAGTATTTTCCTTAACAGCTCCTCCTACTTTTCCAAGACTCCTTCTCTACTCCCCACCTCACACCACACCTCTTTCTTCTCTGATAGCATCAGCTCTCCTCAGGACAGCAGCTTCAAATGCTGGCCTTCTTGTCCAACTGACATAGGCTAATAGAAAAAAAAAAATGGAGGCCACTCCTGTGTTTTATTTCCTCTTCGCTGTACTTTAAAATTAACTTGTTTAGCTTGCATTTTTTCTTTAAGACTTATCTTTTTGTGTGTGGGGGCTGGTACTGTGGCTTGAACTCTGGGCCTCAGACTCTGAGCCTCGAGCTCTTGTGTAGCAGGTTTTGCTCAAGGCTAAAAATGCTCTACCTCTTGAACCACATCTCCACTTTCAGCCTTTTACTAGGTAATTAGAGATAAGAATCTCCTGGGCTTTTCTATCCAGGCTGACTTTGCTCCTCAATCCTTAGATCTCAGCCTTCAGAGAAGCTAAGATTACAGGCGTGAGCCACTAACACCTGCTCTTTTCTCCATAATGACAGTTAGCCTTGGCACAGTCATTATTCTGTGTCCCTCCCCCCCATTTTCGAAGCTGGTATGTGTACACCTTCAAAATCACTTGTGCCCTCACTAAGTCCACCCACAGTCTCTTTAGATGTACAGAATAGAAATGCAATGCTAAAAAAAAAACAAAAAACAAATACCCACTTCTAACAGGGTTAGTGCTACCTCTCACCTGAGGTTTACACATAAGCCCTAAGAAGAAAATATTTTTAGACATTTCATGTTTACTGTATACTAAACTCCTCAGTTGTTTCTCTTGTCTGCCATCTCCAAAGCCTAAAACTATTTTCTAGTATGTGTCTCTCTCTTTCCCTCACATGATACAACATAGGCACTCACAGAAAAAGAAGGAGCCAATTTGGGTTTTGCTTTAAGTGGATTCATGAGTCACTTTGCTTGTAAGGGTGGAAGGTCTGAAGTCAGATGACAACGGGAGCTGGTTTGAGTTGATAAGATTTTTCTTATATGCTGCCTGTCTGCTGTTGGAAGTCTACTTCAGAGTCATCAGGAAAACAAATTTTATTGACTGTGACTCATTAGGAAGAATGTCCTGGAGCTGGTGGTTCATGCTTGAGTCTTGAGCATTAGCCATATATGGCCCTCGGCTCAGACATGTCTCAGGAAAGGAAAATTCACGTCCATGGGAATCTACTCACCAGGCTAGAACCTACACGTACTCATGCAGCACCTGCCCCCTCCCTGGAGTGCTAGAGGAGACAATTTACTCTTAATGGCTCTACAGATTATAAACACAATAAGCCATACCAACTTCACCTTACAGTCTAAAAAGGGCTCTACTGGTTAAGGTTTTAGAAACTTTATTCACAAGGCTGAATCTGAAGATCATGGTTGGAAACCTGACCAGGCAGAAAAATCTAAGGGACTCATCTCCAGTTAACTAAAATCAAGAAGTGGAGTTGTGAGTCAAACAAAAGAGTGCTAGCCTCAAGCAGAAAAAAACCACACAGGGTGCAAGGGCCCTGAATTCAAACCTCAATATGAGCATATGCATGCAAGAATGTCAGTGTGCATGTACACACACACACACACACACACTCACACACACACACACACACAAATACACACACACACACACACACAAAAGAAAACAAAATAAACCTGACTTGAGGACAGGAGTTTGGCCTAGTGTTACAGTGCTTGCCTAGCATGCACGAAGACCAGGGTTCGATTCCTCGGTACCACATACATAGCAAAAAGCCAGAAGTGGTGCTTTGGCTCAAGTGGTAGAGCCTTAGCCTTGAGAAAATCCAGAGACAGTGCTCAGGCCCTAAGCCCAAGCCCAGGACTGGCAAAAAAATAAATAAAATAAAATTAAAAAAAATAAACCTGACTAAAAGCCATGCAAGTACAATCCAAATTAAGTGCTAGATTACAGAATCATGTGACTTCTTAAGACACTGCAGGATCAGATTCTTTCATGAAGTGCAATAGTACTAAGTGAAAGACTCTAAAACAAAGATTGCATTGGCTTATGTACCAGTTATCTTCCAGTCTTTAAAACTCTGATTTCATCAGACAGAAAACAGTTGGAGAGTGAATAACTAAATAAGCCTATCTTACAAAAAAAGAGGCTTTCTAAAGCTCTACATTTTTATAGCGTAAGAATATGATAACTCAGCAATATTTTATCACTTTATTATTATCATTTTTAATATATATAATTTTCATTGTTATTATTACAGTATTATACAGAGGAGTTACCATTTCATAACTTAGGTACGGAGTAAATATATATGTATATATATGCATATATATACACATATATATATATATATTTTTTTTTTGCCAGTCCTGGGCTTGAGCTCAGGGCCTGAGCACTGTCCTTGAACTTTCTCAAGGCTAGAGCTCTAACACTTGAGCCTCTGCACCACTTCTGGCTTTTTTTTGCTATGTATGTGGCAACGAGGAATCGAACCTGGGTCTTCGTGCATGCTAGGCAAACACTCCACCACTAGGCCAAACTCCCGGCTCCAGGAGTAAATTTTTTGAATGGGACTCCTTCCTTCATTTTTCCATAGCTTCCTCCTTTCATTCCTGCCTACGTGTTTCATAGTTCATTTTCTACATAGCATATTTTAAATAACATCACTGCATTTGTTCACCCTTTCTCCTTCCATTTCTGTGCCCTAAAATTCTCTTCAGTTTTTAAACAACAACAAAATCAAACTGGAAATCCACAAGAAACTCATCACATTTCATGTACTTGTTATTGTATAAAATGTATTTCATGGATCACCTCCAAAATGCCATATTTGCTGACCTGCCCATTAAGGGTGCCTTTTTCCAAGACACCCCCATATGGTCCTGTTCTCCTCTTCACCTTTCCAGAAGTACACAGGAGTACTTTAGTGAGAAAGTGGACAGTCACACACTGGAAGAGGGAGCCTCTCCATTCCCATAAATCTACTGTGCCTGTGTCTTTGAGATGGTTTGACAGGTTAATGCCACTATAAGATGTCTAAGATATTGCCTTTGGCTGAGATAAATATTGTTGACTCCTGCTTCCAAATTCAAGGACAAAGCAGAGGAGATAAGACTGGCAATAAAGTTTATGGCTGAGAAGTCTACCAATACATACAGCGATTGACAGCCCAAACTAGAGGAAGGGTTAGGTATTTGTTCCCTAATGAGTGTGCTGAATAAAAATGAAAAATCCTGAAGTCTAGCAGGGGAAAAGATGCACAGAAATTAAGAAGTTGGGAGGAACCACTCCAAAGAGAGCTGGTCCACAAGGTGGCTTCAACTTGGGAAGAGGCAGAAAATGAATGGGCAGGTGGGTCTCGGCGAGAAGCTGGCAGACAAGACTGATTCTCCAAAGGCTGCTTCAAGGCTTCTGCTCACATCCAACACCAACCCTCGGCCTCTCTCTTGGCTGTGGCTTTGTCATTAGGTCCTTATGACCCCAAGCACCGGGGCTGTGATAGAAGGGGAGACCACAGGCAAGGTGTATCTCTGGGGAACTGACAAATAATAGAACAACTGGGCACCAGCGCCTCCACCTGTAATCCTGACTTCTCAGAAGCTAAGATCTGAGGATCACCCTTCAAAGCCAGCCAGGGCAGGAAAGTCTTGTGAGACAGTGTAGTTCATCTCCAATAACTACTTAGAAAAAGCCAAATGTGGCGCTGTGTCTCAAGTGGTACAGGACTCTTGAGTACTAAGGGGCCCTGAATTCAGGCCCCAGGACTGGCAAAAAAGGAGGAAGAAGGAGAGAAAGAAGAGGAGGAGAAGGAGGAGGTAGAGGAGGAGGAGGAGGAGGAGGAGGAGGGAAGAAAGGAAGAAAGGAAGAAAGGAAGAAAGGAAGAAAGGAAGAAAGGAAGGAAGAAAGAAAGAAAGAAAGAAAGAAAGAAAGAAAGAAAGAAAGAAAGAAAGAAAGAGGCTGGGAGTTTGGCCTACTGGTAGAGTGTTTGCCTAGCATGCATGAAGACCTGGGCTCAATTCCTCAGTACCACATATATAGAAAAAAGCCAGAAGTGGTGCTGAGGCTCAAGTGGTAGAGCTCTAGCCTTAGAAAGTTCAAGCACAGTGCTCAGGCCCTGAGCTCAAGCCCAGGACTGGCAAAAAAAAAAAAAAAAAAAAAAAAGAAAAGAAAACAATGGAGCAACAGGATGAATTAGAGAGGAGTGCAGATTTGAGAGACTTTCTACAAGTGATATTCCTTCTCCTCCCTCCTTCCTGCCCTGCCTCTCTCCCTCCTTCCTTCTCTTTCTCTTTACTTTTTTTCTCTTTTTCTCTTTCCTTTTTTTCTCTTCCTTTCCTCCTCCTCTCTTTCACTCTCTCTTTCTTTCTTTCTCTCTTTTCCTTTTCTTTAAACATGGTTTCTATTGCCTGTCACCCAGGCTAGTTTCAAACTGGTCTCAGGAGACTCTCAAACCACCTAGGTAGCTGGTATTACAGGTAGGTACCATTGTACCTGGCACCCCACGACTTTTATTTTAATGAATTAGTAGTCTCGGGGCTGAAGAGGATGAAAATAGAAAAATGATAGAAAAACAACAGCAAAAAAAACACCCAACAACAACAACAAAAAATCCATTTTCTAGCCAGATGTGGTGGTGTACATCCCTGATACTCAAGTGGCAGAGGTAGGAGAATCACAGATTCAGATTCAGTCCTGATAAAGTTAGTGAGTTCCTGTCTCAAAATCAAAGGCCAAAACAAAAGTTGCAGAGGTATGGCTCAAACAATAAAGCTCTTATCTAGAACACACAAGGTTTAGTGGCTTTGTCCCTCCAGTATACCAGCAAAGGTATACCAGTAAAGGATACCAGGGAATGGAAATGCCCCACAATTGGTGTGGGTGACAGTTGCAAACACCTAACTGAACTGTGTGCTGTATAAATGATGTATCACTAAAGCTGTTGGAGGATGGTTAAATCTGCAGCCTCTACAGTGCATGTGGTGTGAGGATGAGTTTAGCCTCAGAGCTACGAGGAAAAAAATGGGTACCAGCAACTTTAGAAACAAAGGTAATATCAAAGACTGTGGATCAATTGCAGGAAGATTCACACCCTTACATTCTAGGCTTCAGTTCCTCCAAGGAAAACTCTTCTCTAACTCCAGAGCTAAAGGAATTTGCCCTGTTAAAGCTCACAAACACGGAGGTAACAAAGGTGTTCTTGGCTTCAAAATTGTGGGGGTTTGCTTTGTCTTTCTGCCAGTACCAGGGCTTGAACTCAGGGCCTCCAGCTCTCGTTTGGCTTTTATGTTCATCATTGGTGCTCTACCATTTAAGCCACACTCCCAGTATAGCATTTTGCTGGTTAATAGGGAATGAAGCCACAAAGACTTTTCTGCTCAAGCTGACTCTGAACTCTAATCCCCAGATCTCATGCTCCTGAGTAGCTACTGCCTAGCTGAATGACACTTTTTGGTTGAGCACAAGTTTCTCCTTACTAGCCATGCATTGGTGTGGCTGAAACACACGCCCCATTAGGTGGTATCACTAGGTGAGTCATGTTCACAGAAAACTGGCTAGACGCATCTGGAATGTTGAACTTAGGGCTGGTCACCACTCTTAGGTGGGAGGTTTGAGGAAAAAAAATGCAGTCAGAAAACAGCAGGGTTTTGAACCAAATGAGAAATAGGGAGGCGAGGTTGATCTTGACAGAAGATGATGTAGGGGCTATTGCCAGCCAGAGCTAAATCATCTTAAAGGAAGATGTTAGCCTTTTGGTTATCTTAAAGAAGTAGGGGGAATGGAGATGATCCAAGAAGTCAATTATTGTGCCCACTCTGGAGAAAATAGTTCTTAGAAGAACAGATTAGGAAATAACGAGTAGATATTTTTATTCTTTTATATAACGAGACATTGATTTGCTGTGTGTCCCTAAATTTCTCACATAGTGCCAACATTCCCAGAAATTTAGCAAAGACTTGCTGCTTTTAATTACATTGCATTCCAAAGAGAGAGAGAGCTTAAGCATTAGACATTTTGTGATGGGTGTGCGTTCTGCTTCCAAATGTCATAACTAGAATCTAAATTCCAGAAAAGGAAATGTATTTATTAAATTCCACAGCTCCCTTGAGCAATGACTATGTCAGGTGAACTGGTTCTTATTCACTTGATTAAGATGACTGGGAATCTTCTGAAAATACTGCTGAACATCAGACCATGTCAACATGGTGACTTAATACACTTACCCTTAGCAACAGGTTCCTTTCCAGATATGCCAAGAAAGACAAGTTGCTTTGGGTTACAAACACTAGAAAATCAACTGACCAAAACATCCAGCAATACTGCACTGGAAGAAATGTGCCTGACCTCTCTGCAATGACACAGCTGACTTCAGTGGCCTGCTATGGTCCCCTCTTCTTCACTAGTTCTGAAGTTCTGACCACTGTATGCTGTACCCAGCCCTGCACACATGATCTGACAATGTGCTGAAGGATTTTGAAGAGAAATCAGCCTCAAGTTCACAGATCTATAATGAATCTTTTTTTTTTTTAAGAACTTGGATCCGCAAACCAGTGCCACATTTTTTTTCAGATGCCAAGTGTTTTCTTTCTGTGAGTTTGCAAATGGCAAATGCCCTGATTAAGTGGGTTAATTGGTCCTTATGAACAATAAGGACAGTGTGTCTTCATGATGATTGCTCCAGAGGTGAACAAGTGAGTGAATGTGTTCTTCCCTTGCATGCCTTCTTGGCAGTTCTGAACATTCCGCCTTCTTGTGAGGCTTCTTGGGACCACATGGAACTAGACACCTTTTGATCTGCTGTTTATACTCCTCATTCTCATCTTGAGTAAAATGAGTTATTATGGTTGCACAACTTGTTTGTACTTATCCAAATCCTCTTCCGAGCCAGGTGCCAGTGGATCATACCTGTAATCCTAACTATTCAAGAGGTTGAGATCTGAAGATCATGGCTCAAAGCCCGCCCACAGGGAAAGGTCATGAGATTTTTATTTTCACAAAGCCAGAAGTGGAGCAGTAGCTCAAGTGGTAGTAGTGCTAGTCTTGAGTGCAAAAGACAGTATCCAGGCCATGAGTTCAAGGCCCAGGACCTCCCCCATCCCCCCTGCCCCCACACAAACACATAAAACCAGAGAATAAATCTGCTCCTAGTATTTGCTTGACTCTCATACCTGGGAGAAAATGATATAATTATCTTTGATTGATCTCCAACACTCAAGGAACACAGAAAAAAAATGAGCAGGGAAGCATTCTATACAAGTGACTCTTCACACCAAGTTCTTACATTACCCTGATTTGAAAAAGATTTGTTTATTTACTACTTATTTATATAGTTGTTATGGGGAATTGAACTCAGAGCCTTGAGTTGTCACTCAGCTTTATTCACTCAACACTGGTGCTCTACTTCCTGTTTGGGATTTTTCCTAGTTATTTAGAGATAAAGGTTTTGTGGACTTGTCTGCCTGAGTTTGATTTGAAATCTCAGCCCCCTGAGTAGCAAGCATTATAGACATGACCCCCATAGCCTGGCAAAGAAACATGAATTATTATTTAAATCTTTTCTTATCATAATAGTAAAGATTTTAAAAATTAAGGTGTAATACCCAGGTCCCGAGACAAAGCTGTCCTCATAACACATGGTCGATGGGATTATTAGTTTTCACATTTGAGGGGTTAATTGGATGATATAGATCTAAAAATCCCAATAAATGCTCATTAACTCCTCAGTCCTACTATGTCATTTATTTAAAATGTCTCTCACATGGTATGCACACATGATATGACCACACTGAGTCATATCCCCAGCCCCTATTTTTTTTCATCAAGTAGTAGTATTTGCATATAATAATGTGTACTTCCTTTCTCTAACTTACTTCCTCCCCTCCATCCCCCCCACATCTGTTTTTTTTGTTGTTGTTGTTCCAGAAACTGGAATTCAAACTCAGTCATTTCATTCATTGTCTGATACTCACTCAATCCCCTGAGTCATGCCTCCAACTCCTATTTTTCCTTTTGTTTGATCCTGAAATCTTTTTTTGGGGGTGAGGGGTGAGGGTTGGTCATGGGATTTTAAACTCTGGGCCTGGGTACTGTCCCTGAACTCTTCAGCTTAAGGCTATGCCTTACCCCTTGAGCCACAGCACCACTTCTGGTTTCCTGGTGGCTAATTGAAGAGTCTCATGGACTTTAGTGCCAGGCTGGCTTTGAACCTCAATCCTCAGATCTCAGCCTCCTGAGTAGCTAGGATTACAGGCGTGAGCCACCACACCTGGCTCTGGAATTATTATTATTTTTTTCATTAAAGAATCTATTAACGTTGATTTTTTACATCATTTTTCAAATGACAAGTTTAACAAACATGAAATTATTTTTTATTTATTTTTTATTTATTTTTTATTTTTTTTATTTTTTTTGCCAGTCCTGGGCTTGAGCTCAGGGCCTGAGCACTGTCCTTGGACTTTCTCAAGGCTAGAGCTCTACCACTTGAGCCTCAGCACCACTTCCGGCTTTTTTCTATGTATGTGGTACCGAGGAATCAAACCCGGGTCTTCGTGCATGCTAGGCAAGCACTTTAACCACTAGGCCAACCTCCCGGCCCCCAAACATGAAATTATTTTATAACTGAGCCATACCTCCATCCCATAATCCTCACAATATTGCATGACTTTTGTGTACCAATCCTCCTGAAAAGAAAGACAATAGACAGGGTACAGATGAATAAAGAAAATAAATTCACACAGAGATGGGTCCTGGGAAGAAAAGTAAAACATGGATTTGATGGAGCCTAAAGAGAAAGACAGTGTTGCCATGATTGGTGCTCAAGAAAGACTCACCTTAGCCCAGCAAGGTAGCACACACTACAATCTCAGCCCTGGAGAGGCTAAGGCAGGAGATTTAAGGCCAGTGTGGTTTAAATAGCAAAATTCTATGTCAAAACCAAACCAAACCAGACACCCCTGTGACAGAAAGATCAGTGTCCCTAACAAATCCAGTTCCCCACTCAGCCTAAGACATCTGCAACAGAAATGCAACACTCAAAACCCAGCCTGTGGAAGAAGGACAGGATGGTAACTGAGTTTTAGTGGTAGTTCCAGAAAGGTAAGACAGCCTCAGGTCAATCGCATATAGTGAGGTTTCCAAAATATCAGGTGTCTGGGGAGGATTTTGAAATTTAAAAGAAGTCAATTAGTGGCTAAGGAGACAAGCCTCAAATGTGATACTCCTTCCTCTACTTCTTGGGTAGCTGGAATCCCAGGCATGCACTGCCATACCCTGCCCTTGTTATTTCTGCACACTCAGCTGGTCATCTACCACTTGAACTATATCTCCAGCTCCTGGTTACTTTTTTAAAAAAATATTTTCATTTTAACTTTTGTTATTATAAAGATGGTGTACAGAGGAGTTATAGTACCTAAGTACATTTCATTTGGACAATGTCACCCCTTCCCTCACTGTCTCCCAGCCACTGGGTATTTTTTAATGGTGAAGTAAAACATACATACAAAATTATCAAACCAAAAGGGACAGCATGATTATTTCAGTAAATAGATAACCACTGTCAAGGTGAATATAGACATTTCCAATACCTCCAAACACATATTCATATTCCTACCATACATCATGTATTTCTCCCTCCATTCTTCTTTTCCTAACACTCAGGCTCAGACCATAATCTGTCCCTGTATTTTTATACTGAGGTTTAGAGTTATGTTTTTCAGCTCCAAATAAACAGAATCATGTAATATGTGGTGCTCTGTAACTGGTGAATTTCATTCAGTATCACATTTGAGTATGTGAGCAGGGCATACAATCATCTGTACTCCCAGCTTATTTTATTTTCTATCTGTGTAATATGCCCTCAAAATGTAGTATCTATTCTATTGGTTATGAGTTTGATTCCCTTGTTGACTATTATGGCATTGGACTTTCTTATAAGTTGTATGGGTCATTGGAAATATTTTTTTATCTTGTTGAGATACACCTGCCCTGCCCACAACCCTGTGAGACTCATTTTTAACTTCTCATCTCCAGAAGTGTGAGATAATCTAATTTCTATTGTTTTAAGATCCTAGGCTTGTGGTACTGTGTTATAGTAGCAATAAGGAATCATTGAAGTTAGAAAAAAAATGTTAAAATTGAGGTATAATTTAGCAACACAATACTCATAGTTTGTAAATATATAGTTCCATAAATTCTAACAAGTATGTATTTCTCCGTATAGCCAGCTATACAGGGCTCAAGACCCAGAACGTTTCCAATACACCAAGTACTCTGTCCATGCTCTTCCTGGTACCATCAGCTTCTGCCTGCTCTCAGCACCCACGCCACTACTGATCCCAGCTCCAGCCCCAGAGATTTGTTCTGCCTCTTGGAGAACTTCAAATAAATGAATCACATGACATCTATTCTTCTGTGTTTGGCAAGGATGTTGAGTTTGAAGCTTAGATTCCAGTATAAATCCTGGCTCTTCCACTTGCCAACTTTGAGCTCTGCCAAGTATCAGCTTTCAGAGGCAAAGATCCCATTTAAAATACAGACTCCCCCCCTCCACTTCCAACACACACACACACACAACACACACGCACACATTGCTCTTACAAGAGATGTAGCAAACAAAGGCTTTATCATTCTTTAAATGCTATACATTTATAAACAAATTCCTAAATTCAAAATAGAAACTAGGAGTTTACAATATGTAGGCAATGAGATAACCACTGATTCTTAGTTTAGAAAATAGCTTCATCATTTTCCAAGCTTGCATATTTACACATACTCTGTAAGAATAAAATAAATGATCACAGGAGTATTTATCAACTCTTATTTTTTAAACCACAAGTCTTTTCTGCACATGGCACAGAGCTTTTAAACTGATCTCTAAACAAGCACAAACCCACGAAGAAGAAGAAGAAGAAGAAGAAGAAGAAGAAGAAGAAGAAGAAGAAGAAGAAGAAGAAGAAGAAGAAGAAGAAGAAGAAGAAGAAGAAAACAAGTAATTTCAGGGTTTTGGCTAACAATAGCACTTCATACATCTAATCCAAGTCAATATATAAGCATATATAGTAACACACATTAAAACGCGTGAACACGTGTGTGTGTGTGTGTGTGTGTGTGTGTGTGTGTGTGTGTGTGTGTGTGTGTACTGGTCCTAAGGGCTTTAACTTATGGCCTGGTCACTGTTTCCTTTTTGTTTATTAATTTATTTTGTTTTTGAATTTTTTTCCAGTCTTGAACTTGAATTCAGAGCCCAGGCACTGTCCTTGAACTTCTTTTGCTACCACTTGCACCACAGTGCCACTTCCAGCTTTTTCTGTGTATGTAGTACTGAGGACTCAAACTCAGGGCTCCATGCATGCTAGGCAAATACTTTACTACTTAGCCATGTTCCCAGCCCCTAGGTACTGCTTTTGAGCATTTTTGTTCAAGGCTAGCACTCCACCACTTGAGCCACAACTCTACTTCCACCATTTTGGTGGTTAATAAGAATCTCATAGACTTTGCTGCCCAGCTTTCTGAGTGTCTACGACCAGCACCCAGCATACTTGATATTCTGATACATGTGTACATTGTGAAATGGTAACCATGATCAACCTAATTAACATATTCATCATCTTTCCTAGCTACCACTATGTGTGTGAGACGTTTGTTGGCATGCGTGTATATGTGTGTGCACTCATGTGTATGCATGCGTTTTTGTACTGGTGGGCATATATGTATGATGTGATTACGATCTACTCTCAGCAAATTTCAAGGGCACGGGTCAGTTTTCTTAGCTATTGTCTTTATGCTAGAGTGCAGATCTGCAAAATGTATTCACCCTAACTGAAACCTTATCCTCCTGACCAGCAATCCCCCACATTCTCCACCCTCCTCCCCCTGGCAACCACATTCTGTTTGCTTCTGTGAGTTGCACTGTTTTAGATTCCACATAGAACTAAGCTCGGTGCCAGGCATAGTTCACTGAGTATACTATCCTACCAGCTCATTCACGTGGCTGCAAATGACACAGGGATTCCTTCTGTTTCTTGGCAGTTTTCTTTTTGAGACCGTGTTCGGATGTGTAGTCCAGACCAGCTTCAAACTCATCCTCCTCCTGCTTCCATATCCCAAGTGCTGGGATGACAGATGAGGATCTTCTATTTTATTTTTTTTTTAAGGCTGAATAAGTGTTCTTTCTCTCTCCCTCTCCTTCCCCCCCCTCTCCTTTTTCTTTTTTTGTCAGTCTTGGGCTTGAGCTCAGGGCCTGAGCACTGTCCTTGGACTTTCTCAAGGCTAGGGCTCTACCACTTGAGCTTCAGCACCACTTCTGGCTTTTTTCTATGTGTGTGGTACCAAGGAATTGAACCCGGGTCTTTGTGCATGCTAGGCAAGGACTCTACCACTAGGCCAAACTCCTGGCCTTTCTTTTTCTCTTTATTAGTCTTTTAAATCAAAGAATTACAGATATTCTTTCTCCAGGAATAATTCTAATCTTTCAATCTGTAGTTTTGTAAATTGGGAAACAGAAAACTGGATCTTATTGGCTTCTAATTGTAGAAATAAAAGGCCTATAACAAAGGCAAACTGTTACTATGGTGCTGCACTCAGGTAGACCCGTATCCTGAGGCCCAGTGAGGCCCACTGTTGAGAATGACAAGGAAGGGCAAGGTGCGTGCTCTTTGTCATCTCTCTTCCACCACAACCGACTCATCACAACTGGATAGACACTTTCCAACATAATTTGAGAGGACACCTCACAATCTTTTTTTTTTTCTTCAGCACCACTTCCTGTTTTCCAGAGATTAATTGGAAATAAGAGTCTCATGGATTTTTGTGCTCCAGCTGGCTTTGAACCATGATCCTCAGATATCAGCTCCCTGAGTAGCTAGGATTACAGGCCTGAGCCACCGCACTTGGCTCACGCTCACAATCTTGATCATCCCACATCAGATATCTTTAAATATTCATGTTCTGATGATATTCCAGATCTTCACAGCATCTTCTAGTTCTACATTTTTTTTTCTAGTCCTGGGGCTTAAACTCAGGTCCTAGGTACTGTTCTTGAGCTTTCTCAAGGCAAGCGCTCTAGCACTGTTCCACTAGGCCAGACTCCCAGCCCTAGTTCTACTTATTAAATACAACTTAGAAGCTGTTTTCAGTGTGAAGTGCTAATCTTTTTATTAACATGATTTAGCTTAAATAGCACAAATAACCTCAAATTAATAATACCAATTAAATATCAGCTATTGAATGAGAACTTGATTCTTTGTGGTTTACAAAGTGCTATTGCAGACCATTTGTTCTGGACTCTGGGCTGAAAAACAATAGGACTGGAGGTGGCTTGGAGGTGGAGGAGGAGAGGGCATTGAGCATTGTGAACCAGGAAGAAAAGACTTTCAGGAAGTGTTTTCTTTATACACTCCTCAAGGACACAGTGAAAAGACAAACACATAAAGAGCAGAGAAATAGAAGACAGAGGAGAGAGAGAAGAAGGAGGGAGAGAGGGAGAGAACACTGACAAAAGTAACTGGAACTTACAGAGAACGCCCCGGGGACAAGCTTCAACTCATCATGCCACAGAGACCAGGGCAATAAAAGCCAGCACAAATCGGGGGTCAATGCAATAATGGCCAAAACTTATTAAGTGGTTACTATTCACTAGACACAATTTTAACTACTTTATAAACATTAATCTTTAATTTCACTTTCTAGCCCTATGAGATCAGGGCTATTGTGCCCCTATTTAACCAAGGAAAGACATTTATTTAGTGAGTCCAAGCTCTCAATCACTATACTCTCCTCCTTCTCCCTGGATGGCTGGGAAATGATTCTGCATTTGCAGTGGGAATTTTAAGCAATTACAGTCAAAAAGGTTGAAATTTTTCATGATCTATTACATTAGCCTTGGAAAAAAAGGAAGTGATCGTTCAAATGCATACATAGAATAGCTCACTATATGAAACACTTAGATCAAAATGGACAAGTTAAGGATAAGATGTCATTCTTGACAGAACCAAGAGGGGACCCTTCTTAGCGTGCTCCCAATTCCTGAGAAACTAATATAGTTAGCACTAGAATTAACATCTCCACTATATTTTAAGCAGCAGTCTACCTAGCATTATATAGCTACTCCCACAGAAGATTACCAGCTAATCTTTTCCTTCATTTTGAAGTCCTGAATAAAGAATCAGTGTCTAAAAATCATTAAAGTTCAGTATCAGAACCAAATGGGTCAGTCCCCCCCCCCCCCGAAGTGAGCCCATTAAACTCTATCTTAGCAAAGCTTATTTCCATGGGATTGTGCATGGTGTCACTTTTACCTAGTAACCTTTACACACCCTCAACAAAAGAATAACAAGGAATATGACATTATTCTCTCTTCATAAGGAAGAAAATAAAAGGTCCAGATATGTGAAGGATTATGCCTGCGTTCGCACAGCAACAATTCTAAAGCTGATATGAGAATCCAGGATTCCATTTTTTCTGAACCCTGATCCATTTGAGTGACCACATCACAGATGTACTACTATGCAACAAAACTGACTGGCTTGACATATAGTCTTGGATTTTATCCGCAAATAGCCACAGGTTCCAAGTGAAAACTGAAATAAGAAGGCAAAACTAGCCAAGCATTGATGGCTTACACCTGTAATCCTAGCTACTCAGGGAACTGAAATCTGAGGATCATGACTCAAAGCCAGCCCAGGTAGAAAAAGTTCATGAGAGTCTTATCTCCAATTAACTAAATAAAGCTGGAAGTGAAGCTTGATTCAAGTGGTAGAGTGCTAAGTACGCTTGAGTACAAAGGCTTAGGGGTAGTGCCCAGTGCCTGATTTCAACCAAGAAGGTTATTGGGAGGCCTAGCGTTTGGCTGCTTCATGAAGGGCTTTGCTTTCGTTGTATTTTCCTTCTTTAATTCACAAGGATGGACAAACAAAAAGAAAATGTTTCCTGGGACTCAGGGAACAGAATAAGGAATTAATATTTTGATATTCACTAATTAAATTTAATTTATTTGGTGCTGATCTTTGGACTTGAACTCAAGTCCTGGGTGTTGTCCCTCTGGGTGTTGTTGTTGTTCAGGGTTATTGCTCTACCATTTGAACCACAACTCTACTTCTGGCTGTTTTAGGTGGTAATTGCAAAAAGAGTTCCACTGTCTTTTTCTGCCTGGCCTGGCTTTGAACCACTATCCTCAGACCTCAGCCTCCTAAGTAGCTATGATTACAGGCATAAGCCACTGGTAAATATTTCTTTTGGCCAGTGCCAGGCCTTGAACTCAGAGCCTGAGAACTGTCCTGGCATTTTCTCAAGGCTAGAGCTCTACCACTTGAGCTAACCACTTCTGGCTTTTTTCTATGTATATGTACCGAGGAATTGAACCTGGGTTTTTGTGCATGCTAGGCAAGCACTCTACCACTAAGCCAAACTCCCTGGTAAAACATTTTTTTAATGAAAATTAGGGATAGTGATATGGTTCAGAGGTACAATCTTTGCTTAGCAAATACAAAGCCCAGCATTCTATCCCAAGCCCTGTAAACAAACAAAAATGTCAAAATCAAAAATGAATGCCCTCATAAAATAATGGAATCCAACTTTATGTCTGTACCACTCATCTCATTTCCTTCATATCAACTCCAGCCCTTCATCTGCTGCCCGTATTTAAATTCATGACATTTGGTTTAGCATGAATTTTTTGCATTACTTTTTCTTTTTAAAAAAATTGCACTAAGGCTGGGAGTTTGGCTTAGAGGTAGAGAGCTTGCCTAGCATGCACCCAGGTTGATTCCTCAGTACCACATACATAGAAAAAAGCTGCAAGTGGCACTGTGGCTCAAGTGGTAGAACACTAGCCTTGAGGAAAAAAAGCCCAAAGACAGTGCTCAGGCCCTGAGTTCAAGGCCCAGGACTGGCAAAAAAAATGCACTAAAATATAATTTTGGAGTGTGAGGGTTTTGTTTTTATATCCCTGACAAGGAAATCACCTCATAACAGCACCCTGTCTGAATCTCAAACTGGCAACAGAAGAGAAAGAATCACCAGGCCCTGGTGGCTCATCCCCATAATCCTAGCTACTCAAGAGGCTGCGATCTGAGGATCATGTTTAGAAGCAAGCCCAGGCAAGAAAGTCCATGAGACTGTTACCTCCAATTAACCACCTAAAAACTAGAAGTGGATCTGTGGCTCAAAATGGTATAGCACCAGCCTTGAGCAAAAAAGCTCAGGGAAGCATCCAGTCCCCTAGTTCAAGCCCTATGCCCGAAAACAACAATAACAAAAACCACAAATGGTGAGGGTTGACTTCTTTGTGCAACATGCACATGTTAGCTGTTCTCCAAGTTCACCAAAGAAGCAACTACATGGTACCCACAGGTCCATAAACAAGCAATCCTGTGTTCCACTCAAGCCTGGGGGAGACAGAAGGAAAAAAACTGTTTTTCCCACCTTCTGTGAAAGCCATGAGTGTTTCTGTCGTTCTTTTTCAAGGACATTTTTTTTTACACGATCAATTGAATCACTTGAATCAGTTTTGATCCGTCTTTCCAATCTCTGCTTTTCTGATGCAGAGTTATACCCACGCTGTTCCCCAGATGGCCGAAACCAACATCCAAAAGTTGGGCTTCTGTTCTTGTTACAGCCTCCCAGTGACTTCCATGTGTAGAAAAGTGTCTGAGACACTTACTTTTAAGAAAGGCTGAGCTTTTGTTTTTCTTGTAGCTCTTTCAGAAGACATTGACACTTGGGCCTCCAGCATAGAGGGACTTGGATACACTGGAGGGTATCAAATAAGGCATTGGGTGCGTGTGTGTGCATCTATTCATGCACTCTCACATACAATGCAACCAAGACGGTTCCCATAAACCCACTCTTCAACTGAAAAGATGGAGTACCCAAATAATAAACAATTAAAGACTGAGTTTTCTTTTTAAAGCTAAGAGGCAGGGAGAGATACAGGCCCATTCCTCTTTCTTAGGACCTTGCAAAGAGCCCTGAGTTCCTGGGACTCACCTTGAAGACCCATTATGTCTGGTATGTAATGACTTGAAGAACGCAGTATGACTGAATGGGTAGCTTTTTCTATCTCAGAGCTTCTCTGCTCATGTCACATCTCTCCCGTATCTGTCAGCCACCTGACTGGGCTCAGGAGTACTCTGTGGCATAAGTGAGACAGGGCTACTTGCACCAAGTGACATTTCTGTCCTCAGGTCTATTAGGAACATAAGCAGCCAGTAACTGAGCTCACTGAGCCATCACTGCTATCTATTCCCAGTCCCCTGGATGGGTGAGTGTCACCATTTGGTTTTTATGTGTATAGTGGTGGCCAAAGGCTTGTATGTGCTTCCTGCTCAAGAGAAGAATATGCAAGCACCGTGTGCAAGGACACCCTACAGGCATCCTGTCTTGGCAAGGCTTACTCCCTTTGGAAAAGAGTGGTCTGCCTGTTTTTCCATCTGGGAACAGCTAGGCTCTGTGTGTTTCTTAGGCAGTATTGATCGTTTTTCACCATAAGCTAAACCTAACCAATCAAAACCCCCAGAGACCTCTGCCAGCCTCAGGCTCATTCGGAGGGTGAGGCAGAAGGTAGAGATTGAGATCAGCGGGAGCAAAGCTGGCTCTGCTTCCAAACTTATCTGTGCCATAAAATTGGCTCAATTTCCTTTTCCTGAGGGGTGGCTGAGTTGAGCTTTGCTTTTGCATCTGCAACGTCCCCTTGCTTCCTTTAATTTTCACAGTCAGTACAGTGTCTTTAATTCCTGTTTCATCCATAACGGAGCACATTTTGTACCAAGTTAATAGCTGAATAAATGATTGCCAAAATGAGTGGGCGTTGTTTGCCCCCTCCCCTGAGCAAGGAGCTCACTTCCACACTTGCTTGGGAAGAAAGCTGATATTTCCAACCATAGTATTTGAATGGTATGCCTAGATTGTTCTTTAAAGATGCTATTTTAGTAAGGCTCCTTGTAGCTTGGCTCTTTCATTGCAAGTAACAGAAACCAGCTTGTCCTGGCCTTCACCACAGAGGGGAATTTGTCATAGGGATAAAGACCCATCTCATGGCAGGAGTGTGGCCAGGCTTTAGGAAGGCACTGGGAACTGGAGAGCTGCCAGAGCATCTCTGCCACATCTCATCTCTGCAGCTTTGCATGCACACTTTCCTCTCTCTGCTAACTGGTTTTTACTGCCTGTCTACAAGGAAAAATGTCACTGCCACTCAAAGGGCAGCATTCATCACTTTTACTCAGGAGATATGTTCACAATGACTAGTCTTTTTTCAGTGCTGATTCTTTGGAGAAATAATCTGATTGGTCAGATCCCATCAGTAAAAGTCAATGGCAATGGCTAATGCCCCAGCAGCCATGCATTCAACTGGGGTTTCCAGGTCTGCCTGACTTGGAGACACTGGTTGTTTGTTTTAAAATAAATATAGATCCAGACCTCACACTAGAAATCCTAAGAGAAGGACCTCCCCAAAATTCCCTCAAAAGCTAGGTGTGGCAATGCAATGGCTGTAATCCCAACACTCGGGATGTTGTGGCAGGAAGATCTTAAATTCGAGGCAGTCTGGGCTGTGTAGCAAGTTCTAGGCCTGCCTGGGACTACCTAGTGAGATGCTGTATCCAAAAGTAAATAAAAATAAGGAAATCAATCCTCAAGAGATTCTGCTAGGACAAATTTGGATTTGAGAGCCATTGAAATGTAAGACTTTGGTACCTATAAGTCTTTTCATTAAAGTCTAATGAGATATCACCTTAAACTGCCTACTTTTGTAGAGGTTATTTACTCTACTGCGAGAGTGGGTAATGAATGTATTTCTACAGAAATATGCATAGAACCTACCTTGTACTGTAAGCCATCCTTCCTGCATATGCCCTTATTTTCTCCATTAGAATAAAATAATTATTTTTACTTAGATTAAACTGATATATATGTATATATATGTTTATATATATGATGACCATGTATTAATGGATAAACAAAAAAAATTCCAAAAGTGCCTTTTTCTTATGTTATCAAATCCAGTGAATCCTAAGCTTATTTTCTCTCATCTGCTATGGAAGATGAAAAGATTTCTCCACCATATATATATAATATACATGTACACATACAAACAATGCATACTATATATGTATATGTATGTATATGCATACACACAGCATATATGTATATGTATGTTTGTGTATGTGTGCATGTGTGCTAGTACTTGGGCATGTGTACTGTCTCTTAGCTTTTTCACTCAAAAATAGCACTCTACCACTTGAGCTATATCCATTTCTGGGTTTTTTGCTGGCTAATTGGAGATAAAAGGATTTGTTTGCCTGTCCTTACTTTAAATTGCAATCCTCAGATCCTACTGAGTAGCTAGGATTACAGGCATAACTCACTACTACCTACTCCAGACATAATTTTGAGCATAAATGAGTCAAAAGTCAGGCAAGCTGGGCTTACAAATAGGTGGCTAACAGGACACTATATGTTATAGATAGACTTTCCAGACACCTTGTTTGCATGTCCGAAGGCAGGACCCAAGGCAACAGGAAACACCTACAGGCAGGAGTTTTAAGAAGACAGAAGGGAAATGAGAGTACTGTCTCTGACCTGGTATATTGTCTATATGTTTGTTTATTTGGAATAGGAAAGGAAAGGGGGAAAACAAGATGATTGGGAGGGGGTGGAGGGAGGGGACAAAAACATGAGCAGGGGTATCAATGTGCGAGAAGTAATGCACCTACTACCTGACAAATGTAACTACACATTATCCCGACAATAAAAAAAAAAGAAAGAAAGAAGAAGGCAGAAGAGTTCTAAAGGGTATCAGGAATGCTTTGTACTAATTCTAAGTGGAAAAGCAGAAATGAAAAAAAAAAAAAAGGAACAGCTAATCAGTGTTATGCATGCCCTTCACAATCAAGACTGTTCAGGGTTAGAATCTTAGAGAAGCACGTAGACATTAGGTCAAAACATCCTATTTGTGGGGCTGGGAATGTGACTTAGTGGTAGAGTGCTCGAAGCTCTGGGTTTGATTCCTCAGGACCACCTACACAGAAAAAGGTGGAGTGGCACTGTGGCTCACGTAATAGAGTGCTAGCCTTGCATAAAGAGAAATTCAGGGACAGAACCCATGCTTGAGTTCATCAAGCCCCAGGACTGGCAAAAACAAAAGACAAACGAACAAAAACAAAACCTCAACCTATTCCTGTAGAGATGAGGACTGCAAGGAAGTAGAAGCCAGTGCTTTTTCTTCAGATCCACAGCTCTAGAACTTTGCAGAGACTACAAATCTTGAAGCAGCTAGATAAATGGCTCAGCATTTGGGAACCAGAGGAAAGGCTGGTTGCAGCAGACCCAGGAAAGACCTCATAAAAGCAGAACAACAAGCAGAACTTGTTAGTTCATTTGTTAGCAAGCTTTCTTTCTAGATGCAAGTGTAATTTAATCTAGGCTTTCTTAAAGGGCAGAAAGCCAAGTGCACCTGACGTAAGGCAATGGAAGCCTGGGTATCCACAGAGAGCAGAGACCTGGCAGATTTGAACCTGAGTGGTGAGAGGGTGCTTCCTAAAGTGGGTGACAGAAAAGGCTGTGTGCGTAGTGGGAAGAAAGGGTGAAAGGTGAGAGAATAAACATGAGTCTGTTTTGTTGTGCTTTGCCTTTAGGGAGCTGGTGGCACCCACTGATCTATGCAGGAGGCTAATGGAGAAAAATATCCTAGAACTGGAGCTGGAAGCGACTTTGCAGAGCAGTGATGGCTGAATATTTTATATCACAGGGAGATGCAGTGAAGCAATGCCTGAGTATAGGGAGGCAGAACTCAGATTGCACAGACTCCACCTTCTTTCTGATTTCTACAGAGACTCATCTTTGCTTTGAGAAATTCCTAATGTTTATTGTACCCTATTTCCTTCTACTTTGAACAGCAAAAAATTTTCTCCTCAAGCCGGTTGCTCAAATAGACCGTTGAGAATAAATGAATTTAAACTAGTAGGATCATAAAAATTGTAGCAGAATATGGTCTTTCTTAGGAATGGGAAAAAAACAGATTCTAAGACAATGTAAGATTTTTATTACATGCTATCAATTTATATATTTGAGCAAAGAAGCACTTTATGAGAATGTTTAAAATTGTTGCACTGACACTTTCCTACATTTTCCCACAAAAGACCTTCCCTAGAAATCAGATGTAAAAAGGCAAATATAAGCCCAGTGTGGTAATTCGCACCTGAAATCCCAGGTAATGGGGAAGCTGAGGCAGTAGGATCAGCTAGTGTCAGCCCTGGCAAAGGTGAAAGTATTGCTTTTCCTGCAGCACTGGAGGGCAAGTTATTTTGGAAAATAAAATGAGCATGCAGAAGAGAGAGAGATTAAGGCATTCTTGTGTTGTGTGTGTGTGCACTGGTATTTGGCCTTGAAGTTAAGGCATCGTACTCTCGTTAGGCTATTTCACTCTACCATTTGAACCGTATCTCTGCCTCTGACTTTTTGCTGGCTAATTCAAAATAAGTCTTGGATTTGTCTGCTTGGACTGGCCTCCTGAGTAGTTAGGATTACAAGCATGAGAGTGCAGCACCCTGTTAAAACAATTTTTAAAAGCATCAATTTTGAAGATTGATGGCAATCTTTGTTATGAACCTAAGGAACTGGGTAAAATTGCTTTCAGTTACCATTCCTTTCTATCTTGGGACTGTTTCTAGTAATTAAAGACAAGTAAAAATGTAAATTGATTTTGGACCCTCTTACAGGAAGAAAAATAATTCTCAAAATACTTCTAGGACTGGTGATGTAGTTCAGTGGTTGAGTGCCTGACTAGAAAGCATTAAGCTTTGAGTTCAATCCTTAGCACAGTAATAGGTAAATGAGTCTCAAGTGATTGACCACTGGCCTCCAGCCTGACACCCTATCCATAACACAGGATCTGAATATTCTAAGTTTCTCTGGGGATGGAGGTGGTGGTGGCTGCTCAAGTGACCACTAGCTTAGAGATAAGCCAAGTGTAATGAATGGTCAGTTTGCACAGTGAGTTTCATTTCCTCTACTAGCATCCTTTGTGTGACAGTACAAATTAACACCCCGCTCCGACTTTTCCCAATAGTTCAGCCTCATATTTTCACAACTCAGTATTTTGGATCTCATTTGGTGGGTATTTGCTTCATGTCATTAGAATAAAATCATGTGTAGAAACTGCAACAAAAAGTTCAAGAAAAAGAAGAAATGTAAAATGTTTAGGTATGGACAACAGCATTAGATTTAGAATCTACTGTACATAAAATGATGCATGTTTTCTTTTAAGATGTTAATATTTGAGCCAAGCTGGTTGTTTTATCTACTGCCAACATTTAACCTGGAAAGTCTTAAATATGCAACGAAATGTAGTTTTCTTCTAAAGCCTTTTTATCAAAATAGAGTACTGTGCCAAAAGTTTTGAAGATCACTGCTCTGCTGAGAAAATGTAAGCAATGACCTTTTTCATGGTCAGTTTTGCTTTCTTTTAAACCAGCAATGTGTAGACAGAATTACAAGGAGTGCTTGCCATTTGTTTGCTTTTTCTGTCACCTAGAGGAAAAGGCACGTATAGACAGGGATCTAAAGCAGTACTTACAGTGCACAGTAACAGGAAAAGATAATTTTTCCAATTTCAGGAAAAAGGCAGAATTTATGGAATATGTTCTCCTATCCTACCCTTTATGCTATAGGTTCTGGGGATAAAATGTGTAAAAAAAAAAGAGTATACTGAAACTCTTGTTGGGCTACAAGGGGGAAAAAAAATCCCCATAGTTAATATGAACTTCTAAAGTACAAATTAAAGGCCCAATTAGAATGGCAAAAGCACAATGAACACATGAAGATGTGCAAGTAAGAGGGGATGCTGGAATCAAATCTTGAAAAAGCAGAATGAAGATAATAAGCATGGGCTAAGTTCCTGGAGACAGTGATAGGATAGTCTAGGTGTGATTGATGTACATTTGATGGGAAGGTCAATGACAAGAAAAACAGTACACTATTCACAATAGCTGAACTATAGAATCAGCCTAGGTGCCCATCAATCAACAAAGGGATACATAAAATGGTGTAAGCTGGCACCTGTTGCTCTGACATGTAAGAATCATGGCTCAAAGTCAGCCCGGTCTAGAGATGATTTTCAAGTATAAGAACATGTATGCAAGCACTATATCATCTTACAAAGACTAGCATTTTTACAGTTCCATGTCTACAGGCAGTTCTAAAATCAGCTTTTCATGGTCACCAAAGGGTGACTACTCACCCACTCATAAGCCAAACGTAAGCCTTTTGGCATTTGCCTTATGGACGCAACATAGCATCATTCTTAACACAATGAGAATTTGTGTAGGTGTGCATGTATGCTAGTTCTAGGACTTGAACTCTAGGGTCTGGGCCCTAACTCTGAGCTTTTTTGCTTAAGGTTGTATCATTTGAGCCACAGCTCCCTTTCCACCTTTTTTGGTGGCGAATTGAAAATAAGTCTCATGGCCTTGCCTGCCTAGTTTAGTTCAAATCACAATCCTTCACTTGAGCCTCCTGAGTAGCTGAGATTCCAGGCCTGAGACACTGGCACCCTACAATGGGAAATTTTTCAGCAAAGAAAACATTCCTTTCCCATAAAGATACAAAGTTTCTGTGTATCTGGTCATATGAGATAATATTTATCTAATTTTTTGTCTTATTTGTTCATAAATCTGCCTTTGGGAGGGTAAAGAGGGGACACAAATGGAGGGACAAAGGGTGAACAAATATAGCAGTGGTACTCACTAAACACAATAATAACGAATTACCCAACTTGTGGGTAGAGGTGGGAGGGAAAAATTGGGAGAGCACAAGGGAAGGGATGATGTTGTCCAAAAAAAAATGTACTCTTAACTGTAAACAATAATGACAAACAATAAACACTTCACTAATGGAGAAACACAGTTTGCTTTATTCCCTCACTCAGTGCTCTTTGTGCTCCAATTAAGATATCCAGACAAGGGTGGGGTTGTGGAGAAAAAAGAACCCTCCTGCATTGCTGGTGGGATTGTAAACTAGTTCAGCCACTCTGGAAGGGAGTGTGGAGATTCTTAAAGAACTGAAAACTGACCTTCCCTACCATCCCGCCATACCACTTCTGGGCATCTACCCTGAACATTATAACACAAGATATGATAAGGACACCTGCTCAGCTATGTTTATCTCTGCATTATTCACAATTGCCGGGCGATAGAAACAATCCAGATGCCCTACTGCAGATGAATGGATACACTTGCAGGGAAGTGGATGAATCTAGAGCGAATCATATTGAATAAGACAAGTCAAGACCAAAGGAACAAAAGACGCATGGTATCCTTAATATGTGGCTATTAGATCCAAACAGTACAAGAGCGAGGACTCAATATTTGCATACCCAATGCTATGGACAGGGTACTGGAAATATAAACACAACTACATAGACATAAAAACCTATGACTCTATAAACATAATGTCTTATTAGATTAATATGTATCTATGATATATAAACCCTTAGCCTAATTTTGATTATGTTCTAAAAACTAAGTGCCAGTGATTGTATAGATTCCCTTCTTGAACACTTGTTTGTTAAACATGTCATTTAAAATATGATGTAAAAATCAGTTAATAAATTCTTTAATAAAGATATCCAGACAAAAAACAAAAAAAAATGTACTCTTTACCTGACTTATGTAACTCCTCTGTGTATCACCTTAATAGTAATTAAAAAATTAGAATATAAGTGATGGGAGAGAACAATGGAATGACATTAATCAAGATGTACTGTACTGACAACTTGAACACTGGAACTGAAGTTTTTTCGTACAACTACTTAATCAAAAATTTTAAAAATAATGTAAGTCTTGGGCTGGGAGTGTGGCTCAGCAGTACAGTGCTTGCCTAGCATGCATAAAGTATGCCAGGTTTGATTCCTCAGTACTGCATAAACAGAAAAAGCCAGAATGGAGCTGTGGCTCAACTGGTTGAGTGTTAGCCTTGAGCAAAAGAAGCTCAGGGACAGTGTACAGGCCCTGAATTCAAGCCACATATATGCCAAAAGTCCCCCACCCCATCTATCAATCCCTCAGTTTTATATTTGAAATAAACGTATTTCAAAGAATGGTAACATTACTTCCTGATTATAACATTTAATACATACATTGAAAATTCTAACTTCAACTGCAGCAGGAAGATGTCTATGTGCTACAAAGGACAAAGAATATTGTACCTCAAGTCTACAAGGGGAGGAAACAGGACACAATAAACAATCACAACTCCATTCTTCCCAAGTCTGAAACTTTGTGTACTTAAACCATAGGGAGTTATCTCCTTGTACCTCAGGCTTCTGTCTGTGAAATGGAGGTGACAGTTACTTCTTTCTTGAAAATTCGTATTAAACTATTGATTAAACTGCTTTAACCCTCAATACTAATTGGTACACTATCACTGTGCCTTAATGCTCTGTTCTAGGTTGTCATGTTTATAGATAATTTCTAATGTATTGATGAAATTTACACTTTTACTGCAGAAAGTTAAAAACTTTTTGCGTAAAGCACTAGAGTAGCATGTTCAGCCTTGTTGGCCAGGTAATTTTTGTAGCAATTACTCAAACTGTCCATTGTGGTATAAAAGCATCCAGGAATCAAAGTTGAACAAATGAGAATAGTAATTCAGTTCCAATAAAACTTTATTTACAAAAATAAAAAATTTCATAAAGCTTTCATACTACAAAAATCTTTTGATTTTGTTCTGCTTCAAAAATACAGACAGACCGGCAGGGCAATCTGGCCCATGGATAGCAGTTTGCTGACACCAGCTCTACATTAACACACACATGGACTTTGGAGACATGGAGGGTTTTAGTAGATGGAAACACAGGTTTGTGACCCCAAAGTGAAAACTAGTATAATTCATTCATGAACATTAGACCCCCACTATGTATGACATTCTATCATGCACCATTGAAATCAAAAATGTAAAAGTCACAGTTCTAGACCTTGAGCTGCTTGTGCTTCACAGAAGCTTAGGTGTGGAAGGCCTTCCTTCACAGAACAAGATATACCCTTATCTGACTTCCACAAAGATCAAGTGTGAGCTCATCGCAGTCTCTTTGGGTTTCCACCTATATGCTAGGACACAAAGCTAAAGATCACACATGCTTTCTCCAATCCCCAGGAATTTTACTAACAGTCCCTTCTCTTCCAAACTACTTTCATATTTTGGAAATAACATTCAGTTAATGTACTAAAGGCCAATTCGACCATTAAAAGCTACTACTCAAATTAGTCTTCAGCAATAGTATCTCTGCAACTAGGTTACATGTTACTGTGGTTTTTTTCATTTTAGTCCAAGGAGAAGAAATCCATCTGTACCTACCAGGCAGGATAAGCAAGTTTACTTAAGGCTAAAAAGAAAAAACCAGAAAAAGCTTTTCATTCTTTCCTCTGCTTGATCAAGTTAAAGATTTTTATCCACAGCCAATATTAAGCATTTTACCCAGAGGAACACAAAACAGACATGAAATAGTCTAGAATATATTTCAGCTGGTTCTACAGATTGCAAATTTGAAAAAAATATAGCAGAAAGCACATATGTCAAACTCATGTCAGCACAAGTAAAAGGATAAAGCAAGGAAACTTAGTTCACAATTAAGGAAAAAAAAAAAGATGGTTTCTAATCCAAACTAAACCAGAGGGAAAAACACACACTAAACAATGATGAAAAAATGAGCAAAACAGAACTATCTCATTGAGCCAAGATACTGAGAAAGAAACAAGTTTCATGTACTTGGCAGAAAGAAAATAAGCAAAGAAATACACAAGTTGACTGCCCTACACAAGTTGACTTTTTCCTGCTTTTTCAAGATTTTCCAATTTTAGTTTCAAGAACTGAAGAGGTGACAAGGTGGCTATATGAAAGAAAAAAAAATCTAAGAAGTATGCCCATTGGACCTGCTAGTATCCATAATTGGACAATGATTTCTTCCTCTGCTCTGGAAGAGTAAGTCAGATGTACAACAAATTCCTTAAAACACAGTAATTCTTCATGGTATTCTACAGAGTGTGGATTCACAAACATTCCTATATAAAGCTACAAAATCTACACTTGTTTTGCCACAATCTATGTTAAGGCTAACCATATCCTGGAGCCTTCTGTTACCTACAAGTGATTCTTCACTGATTATATGAAAGTTTCAAGGCAGAAACTTTCTTAAAAGTAAGAAACTGGCAGTCCTGTTGTACAGAGAATTCTCATATCAAGAAAAAATGTTCACTTTCCTCCTAGCTGCCAGGCCAGGGTTCAAAATCTTTTATGAAATCCACTTCATAATAATGTTAAAATAATGTATTGCAGTGACCATCAAAGATTAAAAGGAATAGCAAACAATGTCAATGAAACTGGCCCATGGATAGAATTATCCAGAAAAAGTCAATTCTAAAAACACATACTTTCAGCCTATAAATAAGAGCTTTTCTTTATTGATTCTAATTCATTAAGAATGAATTCAATACTTAGTCGTCATTCACTAGGTAAAGTCAGACAAATCTAGTATTTTATTAACTCTGTTGGTGACCAATGGAGTTGTGCTTTGTTTTTGTGCGGGTTCTGAGTTTGAACAAGACCTGGGTGAAGGCCCTGAGTTCTTTTGCTCAGGACTACCACTTGTACCACTTGAGCCAGACCTCCCTTTCTAACTTTATAGTGGTTAATTCCCAGAGGTAGAGTCTCAACAACTTTTCAGCCTTGGCTGGCTCATAACCACATCAGTATGTTTCAACCTCCAGAGTAGCTAGTACACAGGTGTCCCACTACCTATAGTTTTAATCATTCAAACCTACATAAAGTAGAAAACACCTGGTTTTGTTAACTTCACTTATACTGAATAAAAATATAAAAGTAAATTGGTAGCATTAATTTTAAATTTATTTCATAGCATGGTTCTTAGATTTAAGAATTAGATCAGAATTACATCACAAAAGAGTAGAACCAAACAAGTCCCAAAATAGCAACCGATCTACTTATGTTGGGTTATAGGCCTGTAATATTTCGTTCTTTCTGTAATATTTCTTCTTACAGTTCATTAATCTTATTGGTAACCTTTTTTTTTTTGGTAAATTGTGGGATTTGAACTCGGCCTGGGCATTGTCCCTGAGCTCCTCAGTGCAAAGCAACTACCCAAACCCTGGAGCCACTCTACCACTTCCAATTTTCTGGAGATTAACTGGACATAAGAGTCTCTCTGGTTTTGTAGTGCCCAGGCCGGCTTTGATCTCAGCCTCCTGAGTAGCTAGGATTACAGTCATGAGCCACTGCTCCCAGTTGGTAACTAAATTTTTAACTAGACCCAGTAATTTAAGTTTTCTGACCATGAGCTGAAAATAGGAAAATGTTTATCAAATATCTTCTGAAAGTCAACACATTTAGTTTCCCCTCTATATTTGTGGGCTCTACATCCATACTGAACTTATCGGAATGCAGATTTTCAGAACAAGAAAGTTCCAAAATCAAAACCTGAATTTGCTATACCCTGAACACATGTTGAATCCCTCAGAATGAAGCAATGTACAGACACACATGCATGTCACAGCTTCACAGATTCCAAGTCTCAGAACAGCCCACAAAGTACAGCTCAAATCTGTTCATAATATTAGATGTCTTATACTAATATCTGTACCAATCATGTAGAAATCATTTTCCAGTCATTATTTCCTAAACAATACAGCACACACATTTTTACAGAGTACTCTCATTTTATTACATATGATAGGTAACCTAAAGAGTATGGGAAGACATGTGCATGTTATATGTAAATCTGGTGTCATTGTACTATAAGGGACTTTGGTTCCACATGTCATCCTTGAGCTTATCCTTCAAGGACACTGAGGAAGGATTGATTGCAGATGGAACTTCACTTGCAAACTTAAAAAGTCAAAAGAATTATGTTCCTAAAATCCTGAAACAGGGTAAGGTCTACCTTTCAATCTTTCCTGAATTAAACAAAAAGATTTAATAAAATGTTAATATAGAAAGTCACTCTAAATTTCAAGACATGGCACTGAAGGGACAAGCCAATAAAATTTTGCATTTTAAAACTAAAAGGAACACATTTCAGACATTACAAATTACAAAATTCAGTTCTAAAGCACGAATTGTTACGGTGTAACAAATGCTGCTTGTATCAAAAGTGCTGGTGACAAAAAAACTTAACACTTCCACAAAATCGGTTACATACATCTAATCTAATCAAACTATCATAATGAAAATTAAAATGTTTAATTAAGGTGCTTGAAGTTTGCACTTCAGGGCCCATTCAGTATGTATTCATCTGCTACCTCTTTGTAGCAACTCCAGGTAGGAATGATTCAAACTGCTGTTACTTTCTACAGTGTGGCATCTGTGGAGCCGGACTGCCCTCTATGGGTGAGGAAGAGGATACACTCATTAGCTGTCCTGAATGAATTTTCTCATTGATTCGGAGTTCACATCCATCTTGAAGCATCCGAACTGCTATCCGGGCGATGTTCTTAGAGTCATCAAGACCACTGTGAGGTCGCCCATCATAATCCATTCCTAATTTTTCAAGCATTATTGTCAGTTTGGTTTGGCTTCTGGGAACCTGAAAAACAAAAAGCTTAGTACATCATCATTTTTTTTTTTTTTTGATGGGTTATAGGGCATGAATTCTGGGCCTGGGCGCTGTTCCTGAGCTCTTCAGATCAAGGCTAACACTCTACCTCTTGAGCCACAGTGCCACTTTTCTGGTGGCTAATTGGAGATAAGAGTCTCAAGGCCCTTTGTGCTAATATTAAAATGATTAAAAAGGCAAATGTGGTATATATTTTATGACAGTAATGAAAAGAAAACCTTAAGATGCAAAACAAGAAGTTTGGGACAGTGACAGAAAAAGTTAACTTTACTAATACCAATTCATTCCATTATATTGCTTTTTGGTTTTCTGTGCTGATCCTAGCTAGGGCTTGAATCCTGGGCTTGGAAGCTTGGCTTTAGTGCTCAAGGCTAGTAGTGTTCTACCGCTGGAGCCACAGCTCCATTTCTGGCTTTGGTTGGCTTCAAACCTTGATCCTAAAATCTCAGCTTCCTGAGTGGCTAGGATTATAGGTGAGCCACTGGCACCTAGCTCCATCATATTAATATATATACACATATGTACACACACACACATAAACTTGAACAACAGAAAACATCCTCTCCTACATGTAACATACACATCTTTTGATTCTGCAAAAGGAAGTCTCAACAAGGTATCTGAGTAAAAGGTGAAGGAAAACAGGCCACTTTGTGATGAATGATTTGTTATAAGAGCTCCAAGATCCAGATCTACTTAGAAGAGTTTTTTTTTTTTTTTGGTCAGTCTTTGGCACCGACCCTGAGTCCCTGAGCCCTTCAGCTCAAGGCTACCACCCTACCCCTCAAGCCACAGCCCCACTTTCAGTTTTTTATTGGAGATAAGTCTCAAGGACTTTAGTTCCCGGGCTGGCTTTGAACTGTGATCCTCAGATCTCATCCTCCTGAGTAGCTAGGATTATAGGCTTGAGCCAGACATTTTTTATTAATCATAAACTGCTAACAAGAAAATGTTTGACTTCAAGTTAAACTATTCTCAGATGTCAAAGAAAATTGTTTTTGAAAATAGCATGTTAACAACAAACCTTAAAACTTTCACACTTCTGTTTGGGCTTCACAAAGTTAGTAAAAAGTCTCAAGTCCTGGGGCTGGGAGTTTGGCCTAGTGGTCGAGTGCTTGCCTAGCATGCATGAAGACCTGGGTTCGATTCCTTGGTACCACATACTTAGAAAAAGCCAGAAGTGGTGCTGAGGCTCAAGTGATAAGAGTTCTAGCCTTGAGAAAAATCCAAGGATAGTGCTCAGGCCCTGAGCTTAAGCCCAAGACTGTCAAAAAAAAAAAAAAAAAATTCTCAAGTCCCATTAAAAGCAATCTGGGGGATTAAGTCCCAGAGAATGTAATTAGAGATTTCCTCCTTGAACAATTGTTTGTTAAACTTGACATTTAAAATATGATGTAAACATAAGCCATATAATTAATCATTGTTGTTCTTAAGGCACTATGTTATCTCTCATCACTTCTACTGTCCCTTGGTTATCTCATATTGTTATACTATCTCACTTTGTTACCTGATATATCGGATATAATTGTATTTGGTCATCTGAAATTGGATAGGGAATGGGGGAAAACAAGATGAGGGGTGGGGGAGGGGGGAAGGGAAATGGGGACCATGACATGTGAAAGGGTATCAATGTGTGGTAATTAAGGCACCATTTATCTGGCAAATACCATGTAACCCTTCTATTAACTACAATAAAAAATATATTAAAAAAAAAAAGCAATCTGGGGGGAAAAAAGACTGTAGGATAAAATTTTTCTTTCCTTTCTACACGAGAATAGAGGTAGGTGAAAACTGCTTTCTCTGATCATCTGTTCAGCCTGAAATCTGACTTTGTGGATACAATCTGATTTTACAATAAAAATTCAACTTAAGATTCTGTCCCTGAAAAGGTTGTAATGTTCTGCCAAGAGTATTCTGGCATGCTCAGAAAAGAGGTATTTCTTTGCAATTCTCGACATTCATTCAAAATCCATAAGTGAGTCTCTTTTACCATGCATGTAGCAAGCATGCAGAGCAAGGGCAGAAACTGTAACTGGTAGAAAACAAAATCCATGTAAGTTTATCTTTTTTTTAAAATTTGCATTGCTATAGAAACAAAAGCCATATAATAAATGATTGTTGTCCTTAATGTACTATGTTATCTCTCATCTCTTTTGCTGTCCCTTGGTAATCTCATATTGTTACAGTATCTCACTTTGTTATCTGATATATCAGATATATTTGTATTTGGTTATTTGAAATTGGATAGGGAAGGGGGGGAAACAGGATGAGGGGTGAGGATAGGTGGGAGGGAGGGAAATGGGGACCAAGACATGTGAAAGAGTATCAATGTATGTGAATTAATGCACCTTCTATCTGGCAAATATCATGTAACCCTTCTATTAATTACAATAAAAAATATATGAAAAAAATTTGCATTGAATGACTGCATCTTTTCATCCTTCCTTCCTCCAATGTGCTCCCATTCTTTGACCCTCTTACCAAACAAAATATGTGTCATTTTATCTTAAATTCAATCCTGTATTGACTATCTGAATATGAAGAAATAAAAACAGAAGGAAAAAAAACCACAGTATAGAACTCACAGTAAAGAAGTCTATTGGATCTTTTACTTTAGAAATATTTTTTATGGGCTGGGGATGTGTTTCAAGTGATAGAGCTGATCTAGGTTCAACCCACAGTATTTAAGGAAAAAATTCATATACAAACATATATAATATGTATGTATAAAGAAATACATTTTTACAATTATGTAAATGTTGAATCTACATTTAAGTCAAAGACCACCAAAGAGAAGTTGGAGTTTTCCCCTAAAACCCTCTATAAAATTGTATCCGTGCTGCATTTTCTATTCTAAAATTAGCTTAATTTTTTAGAAAAATCCCACTTTAAGATAGGTGTTCATGGGCCGGGAGTTTGGCCTAGTGGTAGAGTGCTTGCCTAGCATGCACAAAGACCCATGTTCGATTCCTTGGTACCACATAAATAGAAAAAAGCCGGAAGTGGTGCTGAGGCTCAAGTGGTAGAGCTCTAGCCTTGAGAAAGTCCAAGGACAGTGCTCAAGCCCGGAGCTGAAGCCCAGGACTGGCACCAAAAAAAAAAAAAAAAAAAAAAAGGTATTCATAAAAATACTTTGAAAAACAATTTTTTCTTAATTTGTGAAACAATATTTATCTATTTCCACTATCAACCCTTAAGAAAAGTTGGGTGAAAGGAACTTTTAATTTTTATAAATGAAGGAAAGTGGGTACAGGTGTCTTGTACCTTTAATAGTACTCAGGATGCCAAAGACACCAGTCCAAGTGAAGTCTTAGAGATTGTTTCCAATTATCCACCAAACAGCCAGACTGCAAATGCGACTCAAGTGGTAAAGCACAGCCAAAAGCAAGCTAATAAGCAAGAGTACTAAACTGAGTTCAAACCCTGGGGGAAACCCCAAGTGCTTGTGTACACTATATACTGTTTTCCATATAATCTGCTTTGACTCAACAAAAAAGGAAGAAGTGAAGATATAGCTGAAAAAAGAATGTCCGTGAATTTGTAACTGTTGAAATTGACTCAAGGTTCATTAATGTCTATTTCTGTATTTTTAAATTCCCCATAAGAATTTTTTGTTGTTGTTACTGGTAATGGGGCCTGGGTGTTGTTCTTTGAGCTTTTGTCACTTCAGGCTAGCACTATACCATTTGAGACATACTGCCACTTCTGGTTTTCTGGTAGTTAACTGGAGATAGAGTTTCAAGGATTTTCCTACCTGGGCTGGCTTTGGACCATGATTCTCAGGACTACAGGTGTAAGCCACTACCCACAACCTTTTTTTCATGAAATTATTAAAAGAAAAATCCAATAAGAGGGAAAATTATTAAGTATAGTTAAGGGACTAGTAAACCATATCAAAGTCATATTGTACACCAATATGAAAAGATTCCTCAGCTCCTTAAAAATAAAACAAAAAGTAACAAAAAAACGAACAAGATTTTAAAAAAAGTAGAAGTAGTCTATATAGCTAATAAGTTTAATTTCATGGGTGATCAAACACATATGTTCTCTCATTTAGGATGTCATTGAAAGCATCACACATCCATCAGACTAACTAACAATAATGCTTGGCAATATCAGGTATCTACAAAAATATGCACCAATTTAAGATTCCCCATTACTAATCATTATGTAGTAATATCAATAATACACATAGCCTACAACCCAGTAATTTCATTCATAGGTTTATGCCCTGAGCAAATGCTCAGGGACAGTGTCCAGGCCCTGAATCAAGCCCTAGAACTGGCAAAAAGAAGAAAAAAAAAAGAGTTGGGAAGAGTAAACATTACAACAAAGTGGCAGGAGTTATTTTATACCTTTCAATTGTCAACTCAGTATGAATGGTCTCTTATTTTCCAGCGATTAAATTATAAATGTAATATGACTATCACAAAGATGCAGTGTGAGGAAGAACATCCAGGAATTCAACACACATCTCAAACTGAAAATTCATGTGATTTAGAAATATGAAAGTAGCTGTATACCAGTGACTCACATCTATACTCCTAGCTATACCAGAGTCTGAGACCTGAGAATCATAGAACAAAGCTATCCTGGACATACAAATTTAAGAGACTCTTAACTCTCAATTAACCAGTAAAAAGTCAGAGCTGGAGGCCCGGCTCAAATGGCAGAATGGCAGCCATGAAGCAGGTCCTGAGTTCAAGCTCAGGCACTGGCACACTGCGCACATATACACATGCACAAACACACACCTGCCCCGCCCCTGCCATATACATATACACAAGAAATATGAAGGTAAATTTGTGAAAAGTATTTACTTAAAAAAAATAAGGACCAGTAGTTCTGGTGAGGGCTGTCGGAGAAGACTGCCATTTGTTATAAGTCTTGTAGCATTATTTAAAACTTTTATATTATATGCATGTCTGATCAAAGTAAAATTAAAATTCAGTGGTAAACATGTTCTCTGAGCAATCCACATATAAATAAGTGGTTTGAATATACAGTTCCTCTATTAAAGTTAATGAGGAAAATAAGAGTAAAAAAAGGTTTAGCTTTGTAATTTGAACTGAAAATCTATGAAGCAGCAATTATAGAATATGTTTTTCTGTTAAAAATGTAGAACACTAAAGTATATTTTAAGACAGCAAGTGTATTTTATTTTTTTAAGCAAGTGTATTTTAAAAGATACAAAGTAAAGAAAAAATTTTTTTACCTTGTAAAAGTTTCCATATGATTTTCGAATATTGATCCACTTTTTAGCAAAAGAAGGATATTTGAGCCTGCTGAGTTGGCATTGCATGTTCAAGAACTTACTCATATCCCATGAACTTATAAATAAAAACAGAGGGAGAAATGTATACAATAAATGTTATGCCACTACTACACAGATAAGCATTTCAAGTCATTCTATTTGTTTTAATTTGTATTTTCCAACTTTCTCATATTCACCTAGTATCAAGCTTAGAAAATTACCCTTGCTTCCTAAAATATGCATATTCAAGAACTTACTCATATCCTATGAACTTATAAATAAAAACAGGAGAAATATATACAGTAAATGTTATGCCACTACTATACAAATAAGCATTTTAAGTCATTCTATTTGCTTTAATATGTATTTTCCAACTTTCCCATATTCACCTAGTATCATTAAGCTTAGAAAATTACCCTTGCTTCCTAAAATATACTACTTGAAAAATAACTTTAAAAAAGAAAAAGTCTCAGCATTGGTACCTCATGCTTGTAATCCCAGCTATTCATTAGACTGAGATTTGAGAATCATAGTTCAAAGCCAGGTTGAGCCTATTATTATGGTTTGTTTTTTGTGGGGTTTTTTTCCCCTCACAAACTATACTAGGCTCACTTTGTATGTGAGTGTGTGAATATGTCTGGAGTCTAAATTCAGTGCCTGGTTGCTACCTTGAGCTTTCTGGCTCAAGGACAGAGATCTATCACTTGGGCCACAGCTCCACTTTTGGTTTTCTGATGGTTAACTGGAGATAAACGTCTCATTGACTTCCCTGCCTGGTTTCAAACCATGATCCTAAGACCTCAGCAGCTGGGATTATAGGCATAGCCATAAGTGTCCAGTCCAGCATTCTTCTACTATGTAAAATGCTAAGTTTATCATATTAGTAAGTTCTTTGAGGGTATGTTTTTGAAATAAACACTTGAAACAAAATAAATGAGCTAAAACAAAATCTGTTGTGCTAAAACACTTTCCACCATACCAATCCCCTTACTAAAGTTAAAAAAAAAAGCCAATATTAAATGTTATATGTGGAAATTGTATTGGTTCACATATATATTATTCTTAAGAGGAGGAAAAGTCAGAACAGTAGGAAAAACTATTATTGTAAGCAAAAAAAAGCCTCAACTTATCTACTGTACAGGCAACTAGAATTAACTAAACTACATTTTAAGAAAAATTCAAAGTGTCTATCCCTAGGGTCCTATTTCTATGCATATGTTTAATACCTTAAAGCAATCTCCACATACCCTTAAGATGATTCCTGAGCTGTTATTTCTGGAGGTATTAATTACTGTTTCTGTTAGTGTTCTGATTACGAACTGCAAATTTTGAATCATCTATTCTAGATTTTGATGTTTTATTGAACTGTACATACTATCATGACAGTAACACGTATTAGTCTGAGCAAACCCAGAGCTCATTCATTTTTAAAATGAGGCTGATCAACATTTTCTCCAAACTTCTAAATTGTCATGTGATTAATCAATATTCTTCTCTTGCATGTAAACTCCTATAACAACCTATGCTGATATTTCAGTACAAACCATCCACAGTGTAAAACACAAGTGGTTTACAACTTACTTCTTCAGCCTTTACAGTGTTGTGGTACAGGAGTTGTCTTAGTGCAGTATATGTAATCCTTCTTTTAATCTTTCTGATTTTTCCCATCTAGTTATTTAACAAATGCTTTGGGGTATACACTTTGAGATCAGCACTATAGTAAACATTATGGAAGATGGTCCAAAAGGATTTCTAATTTCCTGACATATAAAGATTAAGTTATATATTATTAGAATATAAAGTAGAATGGGACATTTTCATAAATGTTATCAGACTTAAAAAAAGATTAACATGAATTATAGTGTCAGGTTAAAACACAAGGATAGCTCTGAATAAGCATATAGAAATAGTAAGGAAACAGTTTCCCAAGAAAGAAAAGTATAAAATACAGTGGAAAGGGTAACTGATATGAATTCATGGGCAGCATTGTCTACAGTAAAAAGGTGTAATAAATAGCTAGTGTATTAGGCTAAATAGTTATGGTAGGAAGAGATGAAAAAATCCTAAGGCCAAGGTAAAGACATGTAAGTAAGCAAATGTCAAGATTAAAACATGATTTCAAATAATTTTAGATTTATGTATTATTATTTATCTTTCTAGCCCTCTAATCCTGGATTAAACTATTGTTCTTTTCTCTCTTCTTCATCCCTAAGGTTTCAAGTTTTAATTAGAAAGAAGGAAGGATGTAAAAGGAGACATTATCTCACTCCAGGACTTTTAATAAATAATACTTCTATGGTTATTGTAAGATCTAAATAAATAACACCATCCTTCATTTTTAGAAGACTATAAAAAAATTATCCTCAGTACTTACCCATCTGTTAGTATGCAGTATTTATATTTTGTTCCTAATTCTTTCAACTTCATCCAGTCAATTACTTTTTTCAGCACTAGAGGGAAAGTATCAGCTTTGTCTACTTGATCCTGAGGACATAGAAATAGAATATGTAAAAGTCAAGGCAGCTACTAATAGTCCTATAAAATACCCAAACATAAATTAGAGGGTAGGAGACAATATAAGAATGTTTTACTTATACATGTTTTAAATTTCATGAATTCCTAGGCTTAGATCTACCTACCTTAAGTTTCATTTAAGTCAACTAAAAACTGCCCACAGTATTAGGGACTGCTTTTAATTGAAATATATAATCTCCCCCGACCCTACCAATAAGATTTTAGATTATCCATTGTGGTTCTCTTTTTTTTTTTGGCCAGTCCTGGGCTTGAGCTCAGGGCCTGAGCAACGTCCTTGGACTTTCTCAAGGTTAGAGCTCTACCACTTGAGCCTCAGCACCACCTCTGGCTTTTTTTTTCCACCTATGCATGTGGTACTGAGGAATCAAACCTGGGTCTTCATGCATGCTAGGCAAGGATTCTACCAAGCGGCCAAACTCCCCAGCCCTCATTGTGTCTCTATTTTTTTTTTGTCCGTGGCTTTTATTTTATTTTATTTTTATTTATTTTATTTTATTTTTGCCAGTCCTGGGTTTGGGCTAAGGGCCTGAGCATTGTCCTTGGACCTTCTCAAAGCTAGCACTCTACCACTTGAGCCTCAGCACCCCTTCCGGCTTTTTTCTATGTATGTAGAACCGAAGAATCGAAACCAGGTCTTCGTGCATGCTAGGCAAGCACTCTACCATTAGGCCAAACTCCCAGCCCCTGTGTCTATTTTTATGGATTCTTTTTTTTTTTTTCTTTCTGGTCAGTCATGGGGCTTGAACACTGGGCCTGGGAGCTGCCTCTGAGCTCTTCAGCTCAAGACTATTGCTCTACCACTTGAACCACAGCCCTACTTCCAGTTTTCTTGTGGTCAATTAGAGGTAAGAGTCTTTGTGTGGGTCTGGAAGCATGGGCTAGTGGTAGAGTACTCGCCTAGCATGCACAAAGCCTTAGGTTTGACTTCTTGGTACCACATACACAGAAAAAGCTGAAGTGGTGATGTGGCTCAAGTAGTAGAGCTCTAGCCTTGAGAAAGCCAACGATAGTACCCAGGCCCTGAGTTCAAGCCCCAGGACTGGCAACCAAAAAAAAAAAAAAGTCTTTTGCGCCCAGCCTGGCTTTGAACCACAATCCTCATATCTTAGCCTCCTGAGCAGCTAGGATTACAGGCATGAGCCACCAACTCTCCTGGCTTTCTTTTTTTTTTTAATGGATTTTTAAGAGTAAAGAGCAATGTTTTTATCACCTGAAAGCCATCATCTCCTGAGTGATCTCTAAACTACACCAAACTATCTGAACTTCCTAAAATGTAACAACTACCCAATCACTCACTCTCAGAAAAATGCCCTCCAGACATTCTCCAAGGCTTTCAAGATAAAGGACACAGGAGGGCTGGGAGTTTGGCCTAGTGGTTAAAGTGCTTGCCTAGCATGCATGAAGACCTGGGTTCGATTCCTTGGTACCACATACGTAGAAAAAGGCAGGAAGTGGTACTAAGGCTCAAGTGGTAGAGCTCTAGCCTTGAGAAAGTCCAAGGACAGTGCTCAAGCCCTGAGCTCAAGCCCAGGACTGGCAAAAAAAAAAAAAAAAAAAGAAAAGATAAAGGACTCGGGAGACCCTTAATGACCTGATTGTCTCTGTCTATCTTGACCATTTCATTAGTCTGTATACATTTGAGCCATCCTCTACTGCATGAAATTCCACTGGTTCATGTCTGAATTGACCAGTTCCCCCTTGGCCCTCTACCTACTTATTCATCACATGGTAACTAATATGAAACATGAAGGTTCCCCTCAGGACAGCCTGTATTTCCTCAGTCATCAATGGAACTCTTTTATAGACGTTAAATAACCTTGACTTGTAACTCTAACTTTATTGTGATCACATCTTTCTGTTTCTGAGTCCCTAGTTCCTTGTACATATTACAGAAGTCACTCAACCATGAATGAAAGAATAAGTGAATGAAAAAAGTAAATAAAGAGCATACTCATTAAAATACAACCAAGTCATAAAAATAAACAGGCTGCAGACACATTCTAAAGCTTATCCACAATTAGACCACAATAACACTTAGATAATTCTCTATTTTACAAATAAAATATTTAAGATGCATAATTATAACTCCTTAAAAGGAAAAGTTAAGTAAATGATACATAATATAGAATTTGCTTTTTTTCTTTTCTTTTTTTTTTGCCAGTCCCGGGCTTGAGCTCAGGGCCTGATCCCTGTCCCTGGACTTTCTCAAGGCTAGCACTCTACCACTTGAGCCTCAGCACCATTTCCGGCTTTTGTCTATATATGTGGTACCAAGGAATCGAACCCAGGTCTTCGTGCATGCTAGGCAAGCACTTTAGCCACTAGGCCAAACTCCCGGCCAGAATTTGCTTTTTTGTTTGTTGCACAAAGCCGGTTTCAAACTCCTGAACTCAAGTAACCACCCCACCCTCAGCCCCCTAAGTGCTGGAAGTATAAGGCACCTACCACCTTGTCTAACCATGTATTTGTCTATTATAATATAGAAATCTTTACCAAGGAAGAAGAACAACACATAAAATTATTCTAAGAGTAACTTCTAAACTATGTAAAAAATAAGTCTCAAAATAAGTCCCTTTTAACTCTTTAAATAATAAGATCACAACCTGAGTAATTCCAGTAAGACCAATGCAGAAATCAGACAGCTGCGTATTCATCTCTGGCCTCACATACTGTTGAAATGTGTCTTCCTACAAGGGAAGGGCAACAGTTAGTATAGCATAAACTACAGTGCATGACACATTCCACACAAGTGCTGTGACTTTATAGGTACTCATGGTACAGATTTACATTTTTTAAAAAAATTTTATTGTCAGGGTAATGTATAGAGGGTAATGTATACAGTTACATTCATCAGGTAGTAGGTGTATTACTTCTAACACATTGATACCCCTTCTCATGTTTTTGTCCCCATTTTCCTCTCCTTACCTCCTCCCAAATCATCTTTGTTTCCCCCTTCCCTTCCCTATTTCAAACAAACAAATGTATATACAATATACCAGGTAACAAAATCAGATATAGTAACCACATGAGATTAATGATAAGGGGAAAAAAAGAGGAAAGAAATAACATAGTACATTAAGAACAGTAATCACAAAGATAAACTTCCTGTTTCCATATCCTGGAGTTCATTTCATTTAGTCTCATCCTATATGATCTATGTGCACAGCTTTTGAGCTATTGTGATCCTCTGCTAGACGAGTCCTAGATATGCACTAATTATTACAAATGAGGGAAACCACTGAGCCTATTGTTCCTTTGGGTCTGCCTTACTTGACTTCATATGATTTTTTAAAGAATTTTTAAGGACTCATTTCCCATAACAAAGCCTTCTGATATTTTGATTCAAAGTATTCTGCTTCATAACTTAAAAAAATGAAAATATTGCAGCTGAAAACAAACCTTTAAATCAAAATTGAAACGAACATTTCTTGAAATAAACTGAAAATTTTGTACTACTTTAAAACTAAAATCTTATTAAAGCAATGTATACTTCAAGACACTAAGAGCTGTTTAAAAATAAATTGAAGAATTTTTGCCATAAACAGTTGGACAGAAGCTTTCTTATGGCATAAAAAAACAGTATATTAGTATAAGAGTATACTAGAAAACAATAAATAAATCCTAAAATCTAAATAACAGACAACTAAGAGAATTGAAATCAATTTGTCCTTATAGTCCATTTTTCCATTTACTTCTTTTTATTTTTTGTCTGCTTATAGGTCTCAAATTCAGGGCCTAGGCACTGTCCCTGAGCTTTTTTTGCTCAAGCACTCTACCACTTTGACATTTTTCCTTTTAGTTTACGGAATTTTAATCTGCTTTAAATAAGGAAATAATAGAAATAACAAAATTAAGAGACTTTGAAAGAAATGCCTATGCATTTTTGTGCATGAAGCTTTTGCATATTTACTGCCAGTGTGTTGGTAGCCACAAAGGATATCACAGAAATGACTCTTGGATAGATATGATATGCTCTTGCTCAGACATTATAATTCTAGAACAGGTGATTCAAAATTTTTGCAGTTTGTAATCAAAGCACTAACAGAAACAGTAATTGATACCTCCAGAAATAACAGTTCAGGCAAGCAGCTAAAGGGTATGTGGAGATTGCTTTAAGATACTGTGAGAGAACTGTATTATTTGAGGTTATTTACTCTGCAGTTTACTGAATTAAGGATACATTGACAATAATAATCCACAGCATATATATTTTATATTTAGTTCTTCTACATTTTGCCAGTCTTGGGGCCTGAATTCAGGTCTGGGCACCGTCTCTGGGCATCTTTTGCTCAAGGCAAGCTCAAGGTTACATTCTACCACTTGAACCACAGCTTCACTTCCAGAAGTGGGGGTGGGGGGCAGGATGGAGATGGGTTGTGGGGCATGAACTCAGGGTCTCGGCACTGTCCTTGAGCCTCTTTGTGCTCAAAGCTAATGCTCGACTGCTTGAGCCACAGCACCACTTCCAGTTTTTGAGTGCTTAAATTGGAGATTATAGAGTCTCCTGGGACTTTTCTGCCAGGGCTGGCTTTGAACAGAGATCCTCAGATCTCAGCCTCCTTTGTAGCTAAGATTACAGACGTGAGTCATTGGTGCCCGGCTCACATATATATTATTTTATATGGTTTAGAAACGAAGATTGTAGTCGTTCCATCATAATGATGGCAATTTCTGTTAACTAACATTCATAATGATCAGAGTGCAAATTAGGCTACAGAAGTAGTCTTTAACTCTGGTTACATATTAAAAGGAAAGAGAGAGAGAGAGAGAGAGAAGCTTTAAAAGTAATATGCTGATGTCAGAGGCCAGGTACCACCAAAGTGAATTGGTATCTATGAAACCAGGATCAAACATTAAGATTTTTTTTCTTTTGTTTTGTTTTAATTTCCCAAGAGGTACCAATCCTGGGGGGAAAAAAAGAGAAGCAGTTCCTAAAATTACCTATTACAGCTTTTCTGTTAATATAGTCAATATAAAGTCAAAACAAAAACAAAATACTCACTTGAGACTTCTAGTTCTAGCTAAAATAGCAAATGCAATTCTCCAACTTACAAGAGACATCAGAATAGTTACTCCTAAAAACAAAATTCACTTACTATTTCTAAAGTTTGAGTATTCAATAAAACAACAGGAAACTCAATTATTTCATGTATGAACTCAGGTGGATTACCCTCTTCACAAGTAGCTTCAAAGTCAATAATACAAATGTAGTCATAGTAACTGTCTGCACAATTGCTCTCTTTCAACATTAGTTTCTGCTTCTTATAATAGTTTTTCAGTCTCTTCTTCAGAACATCCTTTACTCCTCTAAACAGAAAATAAAATACAATTTACATAGGCAAATTTTACATTCAGTAATCAGAGGCCCCCCCCTCCACCAATTTGTGGAGCTTGAACTCTAGTCCTGGGTGCTGTCCCTGAGCTCTTCAGCTCAAGGCTAACACCCCTATCCCTGGAGTCTAAGCGCCACATCTGGTTTTCCAGTGGCTAATTGGAGATAAGAATCTCTTGGATTTTAGTGCCTGGGCTGACTTTGAACTCAGATCTCAGCCTCCTACCAGTACCCAGTTCCTTCATTTTTTTTTTTTTTTAAATGCTGGTCCTGGGACTTGAACTCAGGGTCTGGGCTCTGTTCCTGAGCCTCTCTGTACTTAAGGCCAGTACTCTACCACTTGAGCCACTTCTGGCTATTTCTGTTTATGTGGTACTGAGAATAGAACCATGGGCTTCATGCATGCTAGGCAAACACCCTACCGAATTCCTAGCCCTCAGGTTAGTTTTAATTACCTGGTTTCAAGTTTGAATTCTGAAAGCTTAGCTCTGAGTTCTTCCTTACTCATTCTGTTAATACAACCATTTGTAAAAGCAATCTCTTTGTAAACTGGGTCACTGAAGTCACTTGTGCTGGAGGTAATGAATTCAGATCTATTTGTTTCTTGGTCATCAATACATCGAGGCTTTTTCTGTAAAAGCAAAACCAAAAAGGGGGGGAGGGATTTTCAATTAGTACAAATACATATTTAATGACTCAAACTTCTGAACCTTCTTTATGCTAATCAATGAAAGTATCTATTGAGGCAACAAGAGGCCAGGATAGAAAGACGAAAGATGTGTTTTCAATATAATTTGCTCTGCTCTATTCTGAGTCATGAGGTTCCTTAAAGGCAACCAGGCTAAGGAAAATGAAGATTAATGTTAGAAACAGTCACTTCAGTACAGAACTCAGCTCACAATTTACTAGCAGCATAACCTTGTGTGGGTTATTAGTTTCTTTATCTATTAAAATAAGGTATAATTATTTCAAGTGGTATTTGGTAATGATAAATAGTATTTAGAGGCAGCATTATTACAAGTATGAAATGAAATTATGTGTAGCAGGCTCCTAATACTATACCCAGAAGGGACTAAGGAAACTCTATTACTACCATCACAAATATATCACCAACTGTGAAACAGATATTTGCAAAATAGCCCCAAACTTACAGAACAGATATACATATGTGTGTATGTGCGTCGTGGTACCAGGGCTTGAATTCAGGGCCTACTACTATAATTGGAAACAGTCTCTCAAACTTTACTTCCAGGGCTAGTTTCGAACTGTATCCTTACCATTTCAGCCTCCTGAGAATTAAACTTTACTACCAGGGCTGGTTTTAACCATATCCTTACAATTTCAGCTTCTTGAGAATTACAAGTGGCTGTAATTTGGCCTAAACCAAATGAATTACAATACTATGAATGTGTAAGTCAGTAACATCCTGAGAATTTTTTAATCTAATTTCATCTCACAAAGTTAATAAATTGTTCAATATTAAAAAAAAGACAACAAGTTTTATTCAAAACTTCTAGTACTTAAAGTAATTTAACCGTTTCAAACTCACAACTTCATTTTTGTTTTTGTTACTGGTTATGGGGTTTGAACTCTGGGTCTGAGTATTGTCCCTAAGCCTTGTCTCTAATGCTAGGCTAGGCTCGAGGCTAGCACTCTACTACTTTGAGTCATTCTGTTTTCTGGTAGAGATAAGAGTCTCATGGACTTCATCCACAGGCTAATTTTGAAACGTGATCCTCAGATCTCAGCCTTCTGAGTAGCTACGATTACAGCCATGAGCCACCAGTTCCTAGTCAAAGTCACCACTTCAGAAATAACAGATATAAGGGTTATTCAGAACTATAAGTACTATATTATAAATGTTTTTCCCTTTAAGCATTCTCCTTTTCTTTGTTTTGTTTTTTTAAAGTCTTGGGGATTGACCATGCTCAATAAGTACTCTACCACTGAACTATATACTCAGTTCCCCTTTTTAGTTCTTTTGGCAGTACTGAGGCTTGAAGTAGGGGCCTTGAACTTTGCAAACACTCTGCCATGTGAGTCACATCTCCAATCCTTTCTCTTAAATCAAACTCTATTAAGGAAAAAAAAGAAAAAAAAAATGACCTCATTCTCTTTTCTCCATGATTAGATCCAAACTACAAAATATTAAAGATTTATAAACTAAGCATCACCTATGCTTCAGAATTTTCCAAAGTACCTTTATACTATTCATGTCTGTTAACTTACAATCGACTACATTGTCCACATGTGAACTTCAGGGATTGAAGAAGAGACAGAGATAGGTTACAGCTCAGATTGGGAACTGATTCTGTTTATTTAGGGATTACTTCTCAATCTAAGCGATCAATTTAATGAGACATACATATCCACGAAATCAAGCTAGGTTTTTTGTCACAATATTCGCTCCCATTAAAGGGAGTCAGAGACTTGAAGGGACAGAAATTTCAATGTGTGAACTGCATAATCAGATTCTTTACTAACATCAAAACAAAACAATGAGTTTATTATGTATATTAGTCTTTGACTATGAAAATTAACTCTCAACTATATATTACACTTACAACTGATATCTGACTGACATTTAAATTTAAGAGTTTAATCCAGATAACTATTCTGTCTTTAAACTTATATTACACTTTAAGCTTTATCTTCTATCAGGTTATCATTTAGGTCAGTTGTCTACTGAAACTGATGTCTCAATTATTTAAGTAAATTTTCTTTTTGGGTAAATCCTTTCTCCGATTCATTTGAATAATTCTTATCTAGAAGTATAACTGCAAAAATTACACACCTAAACACTTAGGCCTTCTAAACACGCTATCAACCATGCCTTCTATACAGACTTGCTTCTGTTCCTAGTGCCAACTCTAACCCTTTTCCTTCACTGAAGAAAAGTCCATTGCTTGGGGATTTGTGCTTCCTCCTAAACTTCAGGTCTACACTAATAGTTATAAAAGATGCTCAAGTCAATTTGCTAAGGAGAAGAAATACCTAATCTCCAAATGTATTATTCGGCTGCAAAAGCACATCAGTTAGCTGAGTACTGGTGGAAGATGGCTGTAATCCTACTCAAGAAACTGAAATCTGAGTTTGAAGCTAGCATGAGCAGGAAAGCCCTCAAGACTCAACTCCAATTAACTACCAAAAAAGCTGGAAGTAAAGCTATGGCTCAAGTGGTAGAATGCTAGTGAAACAAAGGAAGAAAAATAAAATCTTTTTCTCTGTCAACATTTTCAAAACAGATGTTTTGGAAATGTTACCAAAATTCTGTTGCCAAAATCAATGCATTACCTCTAATAAAAATTTCAACATCTGTTATTTTAAAAATAACTTAAACAGGGCCGGGAGTTTGGCCTAGTGGTTAAAGTGCTTGCCTAGCATGCACGAAGACCCGGGTTCGATTCCTCGGTACCACATACCTAGAAAAAAGCCAGAAGTGGTGCTGAGGCTCAAGTGGTAGAGCTCTAGCCTTGAGAAAGTCCAAGGACAGTGCTCAGACCCTGAGCTCAGGCCCAGGACTGGCAAAAAAAAAAAAAAAAAAAAAAAAAAAAAAACAAAACTTAAACAAACTGCAATTCCTCCGATATTCCTGATATTTGAACTTGTTAAAATACAAAAATCCAATTGCTTCTGTTACAAAACAAGTAACATAAATAATAAAAAATTACTAGCTAAGTTAGTAATAATAGAGACCCAGCCTAGTGAAGGTGAGGGCTGTTATGACAAAAAGAAAAGTAACTTTCAAAATGAGAAAAAAAAGTTATACTTATTTAGTAGGAGCATCCAATGACAAGCTTTAAAAGATAAAATAGTCACTAAGTCCAATTTGGAACAGTGGCTATATCCCGACGTTTCAAGACTTTTGAATATACTGAAGTACCTTCATACATCTCGTACAAAAATTACACTTAAGAAGCCAAGCACTGATAGCTCATGCCTATAAATGCTAGCTACTTAGAAAACTGACATAAGAAGGTCCTCATTAGAAATCAGCACCTGAAATAACATCTCCCAAACGACTTTCCAATTAACGAACAAAAATCCTACAGTGGAGGTGTGGCTCAAGTGGTAGAGCATCAGCCTAGAGCAAAAAAGCTAAGGGAAAGGGCGATCTTAAGTTCAAACCCCAGTCCCTGAATTTCAAAAAAAAAAAAAAAAATCAAAATTTTTGAGAATTCTTTTTAAAGCTGACTTAGATGAAGTTACTGATAAAACTGTATCCGCTTAGGAGGGAAGTGGGGATGTTTACAGACAGGGCATAGATCTATGGAGCCTCGAGCGCAAAAGCACAGGGGGCAGTGCCCAGGCCCAGAGTTAGAGGGAGCGGGGACGGGGACGGGGACGGGGGAGGGGGAGGGACGTCCTGCAAGGGAGCTCTTCCCGGGTGGGTAGCCGGGGTTCCTTCAGAGACATCACCTCTCCGGCAGCCGACGAGGCGGGGAGGAAGGGAGGTAGAACGGCGACAGTACACAGAGAACGCCTGCTGCAGAATTCTCACTCCGAACTTCCCCTACGACTGTTTCCTCACACCCGGGGTGGGAGGGGGGGAGCGCCGGGCCCCGAGCTGGGGGGGGGGCAGGGGGGCGGGGTTGGGAGGCCCCGGGGTTCGCGGGCTCCCGCGGGGCGCGGACCCCACGGCTCACCTCGAGATGGCCGAGCCGCGGCAGCTCCTCACGCGGCAGCGTCTCCGGCGGCGACCCGGGCTGCGCGGGAGCCAGGGCCTCGCCATCGCGACGCCGTCGGCTGGGCTCATCCCCTTCCATGCCGGCTTCCTCACCGGAAACCAAACACCACAGCCGCACACTCGCTCGATCTCACTCCGCCGAACGCCTCAGACCTCGCTTCTTCTCTGTTGAAAAATTACCGGGTTTTACGTTCCCGCGGCGGGAGCCACACAAACTCCGACGGACACCTCCCACTTCCGGGAGCGTGTGGCGTCCCTGGGCTGCGCAGGCGCAGTGGGCGATCGTCCGCTAATGCGCGCGTGCGCGCAAAGAAACGCTGGTGCGGCCGCCACCGTGGGGCGGGGCTAAGAGGAGCTAAAGGCGCACGCGCAAGAGGGGAGTGGGCGCGGTCAGCTCTGGGTCCTGAAAGCCTGAGCTGAGGCCAACACTGATGATTCTTCTGTGCTTCATCATCGTTTCTAGTTAAATGAAGGACACTATGCAATCTAAAGGAAATGTGTTTAAGGCTTTTTCTATTTAATGCATTCTGCAGTCTTCTCAATTATTTTAAAATATTGACTTCATTGACTTTTTGTATTCAATGTTGCTTTGAAAATTCTAATGTATGATTTTGTACATTTGTTCCTTCTCCCTAGAGACTGCGCATTTTCTCTTTGTGACCTGAATATTTTCACTTCACCCAAACAGCTTAAGCCACGCTTCAGGAGACTTCGTTGCCCTTCCAAGGTTTTCCTCCCAAATAAAACCTGTTGGTCTGTTGAGTTGGCTTTCAGCATATTTTATTTTCTTAACGATGTCACCTTCAAAACAGGAAGAAGAGGATGCACTGGGGCCTTTTTGGTAAGAATACAATCTAAAGGCTATGGGCATGGTCAAGAGGTACACTGCCTTAGAAAATTCAAGGCAATGTTTAAATCTCAATACTGCCAAAATGGGGGTGGGGGATGGGAGGAGAAAGTAGAGGAAAAAATAAAGGACAACAATCCACAAGGCGGAGTGTAATGATACAGACTTACAATCCTAGTAACTGGGAGGCTGAGACAGGAAAACTCTTCAGTTCCAGCCAGCCTGGAAGACATGGTAGGATATTGTCTCCACAACAGCAACAATAACAGAGTTAAAATCTAAGGAAGTTTATTTTGCATACTTTATAACAACTTACATGTTAAAGAACTCAGATTTGTTTTCAAGAAGAGTGGAAAAAACTCACTTAGAATTTCTGACATATTGAAAAGTGGGAAGGTTATCCTATGAAGAATTTCAGATATTTGCTACTTAAATTATAAGCAATTCATTTGGAGTTAGACTGAGAAATAACACCCAAATTGAGAAATAAAAAAGATAATGCGAATGTTAGAAATAGAATATATATTTTAAAGCTATAGTTCATATTTACATTTTGGTTCAGTTTCCAATGTCTCCTATTATATGAGAAAGTCATCAAGTTATTTGAAAAGTTAGATATGTGTCCCTGACCTGGGTAGAATGGCAAAAACTTCATGGTGCTTATATCAGACAGAGGCAGACCAATCCCTGTGCTTATGCCTGACTTATGCCTTGAACACATTGTGGTGGGGGGAGGGGAGAGAAGAAATGTATTCTCAAATAGGGAGATGTATTGAGGTTCATTGGTTATCTGGTTGAATAAGTGTATTTCTTGAAGTGCCACCAGAGGGCAGTCGATGAAAAATTTGCTCTATTTGATGTACAAAGGAGAGAAAGTAGTAATAAAGGAGGTAACAGATTTCCAGTTCCAATTTGAGGGGTAAGAAATTAATATGGAGATTTTCATTATTTTAAGATAGTAGGAAATATAAGTGAATGAACTTGAGTTTCACAAATGTGTATCAATAATACATAGCTTTGCATCACAAACATTTATTCAATGTTCATTATGCTAGGTGACATAAGTAAAACTAAAATAATACATGATATTGATGTGTTAGGTTTCTTATATTTCCTGGAGAAAAAAGGCACACATAAACACAGATTAGAATACATTTCATTTCATGCTATACTCCAAATCTTTGAAAGGATAGAATTCATTCTGCTACAGATATATGCATAAAGAGAAGGCTTTACAACACTAGACCTTACAAAAAAGTAGATATTTTGACTTTTCAAGTTAAAGTGATTGGTATAATTGCATTTAATTGCAATTTAATTTTGTTCTTTCTCAAATCCCATAAAAATAAGTGTTTTATTTTAAGATCTGAACCCACATGGAACTAGATAAGACAGGAGACAACAGTAACAACAGAAATCAGAAATCTGTAAAACAGAATTACAAGCTGATGTGAGAAAGCTAAAAACCAGTAATGCATACATTCTAAAAAGTCTTCAAAAGGTGGAGTCGCTGGGCTTTTTAAGTATTTCACAGAACATATCTTGGGTTACTTCCCAGAGGAGGACAAAAAGCTTAAGGTAAGAATCAGGGTGAGAGCTGTATGAAATCAGAAATGTTTATTCTCCATAAAGATTAAGAGATCATGGCCAGTAGTTTGGCCTAATGGTAGAGTACTTGTCTGGCATGCATGAAGACCTGGGTTTGATTCTTCAGTACCACATACAGAGAAAAAGCCAGAAGTGGTGCAGTGGCTCAAGTGATAGAGTGCTAGCCTTGAGAAAGCCCAAGGACAGTGTGCAGGTCCTGAGTTCAAGCCCCAGGACTGGCAAAAAAAAAAGAGATCAGCTTCTAAGCTCCTCTTACCCCAGCTGAGCTCCCAGAATGCAGTAGCCAGAATTGTCCCTGTCCAGATAGAAAACTGGAAGATTCATGACAATACATTTGTTCCTTGGCTTTGAATCCAGTTATAAACTGTAACTTGAAAATATCATAAAGCAATAAAGCACTCATCAACCTTAAACATGCTTGCAACAATTGTTGGATCAAACAAACTAACAGAGGTTAGTTCCTTTTTTATTAAAGAATTTATTAACATTGATTTTTACATCATATTTCAAATGACATGTTTAACAAACAAGGGTTCAAGAAGGGAATCTCTATGTACAATTATTGGCACTTAGTTTTTAGAACATAATCAAAATTAGGCTAAGGGTTTGTATATCATAGATACATATTAATTTATGAAATAAAACATATCTATAGAGTCATAGGTTTTTATGTCTATGTAGTTGTGTTTATATTTCCAATACCATGTCCATAGCATTGGATATGCAAATATTGAGTCCTCGCTCTTTTTTTTTTTTTTTTTTTTTTTTTTTGCCAGTCCTGGGCTTGAGTTCAGGGCCTGAGCACCATCCTTGGACTTTCTCAAGGCTAGCACTCTACCACTTGAGCCTCAGCACCACTTCTGGCTTTTTTTTTCTATGTATGTGGTACCGAGGAATCGAACCCGGGTCTTCATGCATGCTAGGCAAGCACTCTACCATTACGCCAAACTCCCCGCCCGAGTCCTCACTCTTGTACTGTTTGGATCTAATAGCCACATATTAAGGATACCATGCACCGTTCCTTTGGTCTTGACTTGTCTCACTCAACATGATTTGCTCTAGATTCATCCAAGGTTAGTTCCTTTTTAAGTATCAAATACCTACGTAATTTCACAATGCTACAAGTACACTATTAAAGAAAAGCAATAGTTGTGTTGGTACACGTCCTCACCATTGTAAAGCTGCAGAATGAATCATCATTCCTTGGCTTGGGAATGTCTACATTGAAGATGCTGATGCTAAAGTTTCCAGCAGCCTCCCCCACCTCCCCCTCCAATGACATGCAAGCACAAGAACAGGCATGTTCAATCCTACTCCCTCCAAGATTCCTTTTGTTTGTTGTACATATAAGAGGTAGAAAAAAATGGGACTCTTGCTTTCACGGTTTTAAGTCAGGAAGACAACAGACATTAAATACCAACTGGTGTTTCAGAATAGTTACTCCAGAGAGCTTACAAATAGGATTTGCAAACTCATGACACAATCTTTAACGCCTTCAACTGAGTGAAGTGCTGTCAAGCTTCACTTAACAATAGAACACTTTCTCAGAAATTGTTTAGAAGAATTCATCATCATGCAAATATCAAATGAAATATAAGTTCATTGCTCCAGATGGCTATACATTTTAAAATATATAAGGTGTAATGGAGTAAATATACAAATTAGTAACATTATTCATCATTCATTATTATTATCAACAAGCATTATACACTGTACATGATCAACCTTACATGCTATTTCTCCTCCTCCTCCTTCCCCACCCCCTCCCCCTCCCCTCCCCTCCCCCTCCTCCTCCTACTCCTCCTCTTTTTCTTCCTTCTTCATCCTGGAGCTTGAATTTAGAGTACTATCCCCGAGTGCCTTTTTTTTTCAAGGCTAATACTCCACCATTTGAGCCACCTAAGCCACTGGGTCTTCTGCTTCTGTGGTTCTGAGGAATCAAACCCAAGGCTTCAGGCATGCTAGGCAAGCACTCTACCACTAAGCTGCATTTCAAGCCCATCTTCACTTTTTTGTGTGCCAGCCTTGGAGCTTGAACTTGGGGCCTTGGCACTGTCCCAGAGCTTTTATGCCCAAGGCTAGCACTCTACCACTTGAGCCAAACACCTGCTTCTAGATGGTGTGTGTAATCAGGTTTTTCATACCACAAACACGCGAGCAACTTATGATGCATGGATGTCACTATGTCATTATAATCTCACAAAACAGGTTGTATAAGCAGCTCATGTTAACAGAAACATCATAATATAGCATATGCCTGCCTATAAAAGGATTTTGATTGAAAGAACAATATGTTCAGAAAGACTGTAAAAAAGGCTGTAAAAGACCCCTGTCTGGTGGGTGTCAGTAGAATGTGGAGGTATGCTTGCTTCTCCATCTCTAGGCAAGAACTGCTTCTCTAGGATCCTGGAAGGCTTGATTGGTGTCTCCTGCTGTGAAAAAGCACAGTTAATTGCTACCTGATTTGTACCAAAAGGACCTCGAGGAAGAGAAAAGGACAGAGCCTAGATAATAGTAGCAAGTGAAGGAGGTTTATTGCTGCTATGAGATCAGCTTGTGTTCACAAAGTCTGTTGAGAGAAAGAATCCACTCACTGTGGACTCAAGGAAGGGGAGGCTGACCTGGAGCCGCCACCTCTTCCTCTTTCTCCTCCTCCTCCTCCTCCTCCTCCTCCTCCTTCTCCTCCTCCTTCTCTTCCTTCCTTCCTTCCTTCCTTCCTTCCTTCCTTCCTTCCTTCCTTCCTTCCTTCCTTCCTTCCTTCCTTCCTTCCCTTCCTCCCTCCCTCCCTCCCTCCCTCCCTCCTTCCTTCCTTCCTTCCTTCCTTCCTTGCTTCCTTCCTTCCTTCCTTCTTCCTCCCTCTTTTCCTCTCTCTCTCCCTCTCTCTAATACTGAAGCTTGAATGCTGAGATTGCTTTTTTTCAGTACTCTAACACTTATGCCACATCTCTACTTTCAGCTATTATTTGCCAGTGCTGGGGCTTGAACTCAGGGCCTAGGCACTGTCCTTGGGCTTTCTCAAGGCTAGAGCTCTACCACTTGAGATATGACATCACTTCTGGCTTTTTCCATGTATGTGGTATCGAGGAATTGAACCAGGGCCTTCATGCATACTAGGCAGGCACTCTGTCCCTAGGCCAAACTCCTGGCCCCTACTTTCAGCTTTTTGCTGATTGGAATCTGGATCCTCAGAGCTCAGCCTTCTGAGTAGCTGAGGGTGACAAGCGTGAGCCACCAATGCCTAGCAGCTTGGAGCCTTCTCCAACCCCAGACAAGGCGCTACCTGGAGGAACATTGCAATACAGATTCTGTTCTGTGTGGATAACTGTATGCATAGGTATGCTTGCACAGAGAAATGCTTAGATAGCAACCAATGAGCAGCAAGAAGAAAATAATCAACATTGCCTTCAATGTGAGAAGTATGGTGGGCAGACTGCAGTGCTAGGGAGAGGGAAGAAATCTGAAGTGCCAGGAATACTGGCACCTTTAAATATTGACAAGCCAAAAGGTCAGATGCCATCTTCCACTGCATCATCGTACAGGAAGTTTCTTACCCACTTTGCTTTTCCTCCCAATTCAACCAAAAAGAAGCTCTGTTTTCCAAATTGGGAGAACAATCATGGAGATCATGTGGTGTATGTGTGTGCGTGCACGTGTGCATGTGTACACACACACGTGCACACACATGTGCTGGTACTCAGTCTTGACTGCAGGACCTTGAACTTAGGGTCTGAGTGCTGTTGCTTACTATTTTTGCTCAAACTAGTTAAGCTACAGCTCCACTTCTGTTTTTCTGGTGGTTAAATGAAGTGAAAAGGCTCATAGACTTTCCTGCCCAGGCTGACTTGAAACCCTGACCCTCAAATCTTCGCCTCCTGAGTAGCTAGGCTTATAGGCACCCAGCTAAGCTTGGTGGCTTAAGGTGAAGAAATAGAGGATATCGTATCCCCAAACCTGGTTTCTCTTCAGAAGACCCTAGACAGGGAACCTGAGTGAAATCAAAAGCTAATATTATTACTCCTACTACTGTTATTATTATTATTATTATTGGACTTGAACTCAGGGTCTTCTCCGAGCTATGCCCCTCAGCCACATAAGCTTTTTTATTTTTTATAGGGGACCTGACATCCTAAATATCAATATGACGATTGTACAATTTAAAGTGGCTTTAGAAAATTTTAATTATTTACAGATAATCAGAAGTATAATGAAACCACTTGATTTTTTTTTCATTTATGGGTAGAGAAGTAGTTCTTCAACTGAATAAATTTTGAATTTTGAATAAATAAAAGCTCGTCCTTATGGTGTCCCATGAATCCTGCTTTTTGAGTATATGTGAGGTATGTCTACTGTTAACCCTGTTTTATAGATGAGAAGATGAGGCACTGAGAGACCAGACCCCTTACTTGTGATTGTGCAGCGATGAAATGCTGGAGCTAGGATTTGACTACAGACCTACAGCTCTTAATAGCCATCCAAGCTCAACATGGTGGTGCACTAACTCCTATCATCCCAGGACTCAAGACTCACCTTGGCTACACAATAAAACTGGCTCTCTAGTGAAACAAAACAAAAACCAGGTAGCCAAGCCATACTGCTTCATCATGACTACAGAGAATACATAGCTGGAACCATAGGACAACTTGTCTTTATGAAATGTATCATGATATACTTGTTTTCTTATGACAATACCCTTCTTTACAGGTTCACAATACTATGAGATTTGGTGATTATTAGCCTTGAAGAACTTAACAACCAGTAAATAATAGGTTATCATAATAGCTCAATGACAGATAATATATTATTATTATTATTATTATCATTATTAACTTTCCATGGATAGAGAATCTGAATCATTCAATGTCCTTTTAACAGAACAGAAAGCAGTGAAAAAAATTCAGGGAATGATGATGAAGTTGACATGAAAAGTTGGAAGGGCAAAAGGGAGAAGCAGATTACCACCCAGAGGTTAGAAGATGCTAGATCCCTGGATGAAGCCACTAAATATCCTGACCCAGTGTCATTGGGAGGTCTGAATCCCCGTTGCATGACAGCTACTGCCACTGATGGAGCTGATAGAACATGGGCTTTCCCCTTTCCCCCACTGATGGATGAGTCCTAAAGTGAGAGGACAGGGAAATATGCAAAGAAAACAAGAAAGTCATAGCACTAGGAGAACCAACAATCTTGTTTGGCCTGGATGCAACTACAGAGCAAATGATTATTTGGATTAGTGGTAGGCAGGACTAGAAGCCAAGTATCCCCAAGAACATGCTCACTTTTGACACCTACTGCAAGTTGAAAGGTCCTCAAGACCACAGCCATTTTAAATAATTTATTAAGAAGATAAAAAAAACAAATTGACATACTTTGATTTATTGCTACTCAAGAGTACAGCTTAAAGGAACACAGGGAAGAGACATATAGGCAGAGTTCAAGAGAATTCTGAGTGTAAGCAACACTTTCTAGTGGAGGCATCAGAGGTTACTAGATCTTTCCAGGTATGATGCATGACGATTACAATGGAGTCATACCAACCAGAGAAGTTCACCAGAGCCTTGATATCCTGTGCTTTTATTGGGGCCGTTAGGTAGATAAGACCACATGCATGATAAACATTTTCTCAGTAATCTGGATGTGGATCTGATACTGGATTACATAAATAACATAGGCTCTATGGTATGGCCTAGGCCCCCATGTGAAGATACTGGTTTTAGGCAGAACAAGCCTTCCAGGAGCTAAGAGCAAAGGCCAACATTCTCTTGACAGATTGGCTCTATGGAGTACCAACTCTTTCTTGTTCCCAACATGTTGATGGGCTTGTGTGTTTGTTATTCCAAATCCTTATTTATCTGTAAATCTATTTTGTAGTGTAGCCCAGTATGTGAGTCAGCTTTTATTTCTGTGACAAAATGCCTGAGATAAACAAATCATAAGAAGAAAAATAAATTACTTTGGATGACAAGTTGAGTGGTTTTAAAGCTGTGGTCATCTGGCTCCATGGCTTTTAGGTCTATGATGGGGCAGTAAGCATATGACAGAACAGAGCTAGTCATACCATGGCCTCCAGGAAGTACAAAAAGAGAGACAAAAGGGACTGAGGGGTTACCATTTGCTGTCAGGGCATGCTCCTGATAACCTAAATTACTTCCTTCAGACCTCACCTCCCAAAAGCTGCTCTGCAACCTAATACCGACATTAGCTGGGCACTAAGCCAAAAGATGAACATTTGAAGACATTGGCAGTCCAAACCAGAATTACCAGTATTCAGGAAGGGAATCTGACAAGTAATTGCATTATTGTTTCAGATCACAAAATGAAGTCATGTTTTTGCCTATAAGCACATTTTTATTTATTATAAATTCACTTTGTACAATACTTAGTAATATTTAAGAGACACATTCAGTTTCCCCCATTCGTCCATAACACATGTTATTAATTTAAATTAGTTATATGGTAAAACATGAGTTACAAGCAAATTAATTCAAAAGACATTTATGTGGTACTTTGAGGATCAAATACATATTAAAATATCAGTAAAATTTTAAAACCTATGCTAGAAGGAAACAAATTGCCTGCTTCAGATTTAATGTAATTTTTGTTTAGGGTATTAACATAAAATTGATTAATTATAATTACTGTGTTTTATTTCTCTTATGATTTGTGAGGACAAATTTTAATCCTCTAAGTATAGATTTTTCTTATACACAACAGATGGTATTTATTATCAATGAATAACAGCTCAAATTAGATCTAGTATACATTATATTTTCATTGTTTTAATATCAGCTTCAAAGAAGTTGACTATATAAAACCTTTGTTGAAATGAATTCATGTATGGATCTGCAATGATCTCCTGGGAGTGACTTTGTATAGTTATTATAGTAATAATTCTCCACAAATTGTTGGATTCTCATATCCTTACCTTTAAATAATGACATTTCCTGTACAGCAGTACCTCACTCCTATAAACTTACATACTTAGGAAGGGGAGCTCAGAACATCTTTATTTGAAACAAACTCAGGCAAGTAAGTCCATGAAATTTAAACAAAACAACCAGCAAAAAATCTTGGCTGAAAGTATGACTTGAGTAGTAAGCTGACTCCATGCAAGTCCCTTGAGTTCAAGCACCTATATCTGACCCCATCCCCCCAAAAAAGGTATTTGTGTATGTTTAAAAAAAAATCAGGTAAGTTAAAACTGCATGTGTTGTTACAGTATTAGTCAAGCTGCTATAATAAAAAGGTTACAAATGACATGGGTTAAAGATCTTAAGGGTTCCTTTCTCCCTTATGGAAAAGTCTGCAGGTCTACTTCTCCATTGGGAATGAAGCTTTGTTCTGAATGTTGTTCTACACTTGTTCTCCAACCTAGCTGTCGCCTCTTTGTATCCTCCAGGGAGGGGCATTTATCACTACTGTCTTAGGTCTTTTTCAGGTTCTGATATTTGGAGGATTTGCTTTCTTTCCATGATGCTGGCCAAAAGCACTTGTTTCTACTGCTTCTGCCCCTCCCCTCCTCATCCTTTTCCTTCTCTTCTCCCAAGTTTTGAGTTCCAGAACTGACCTATTGCTGAGCCATGCCTCCAGAACTGTTTCTCACTTGTCATTTTTAGGACAGGGTTACTTCCCCAGGCAAGTTACCTGAGCTACTTTTAGACTTTCCTTCATTGCTTATACCCACAACCATCGGTCTCTAGGCCTTTTCTGCCCAGGCTAGTCTATGGAGATCCTTCCAATCTCAGCCTTCCACAAGGTCTGGGAAGGCAGGTTTGTACCATAACACCTAGCTATGGGTTGAGAAAGTGTCTTGTGACTGCTCTGACTGGACTGGTCTTGATGTTCCCCCACCCCCAGGCTGTCCTCAAGCCATGATCCCCCTGCTTTCAGCTTCCCAAGCAGTCAGGATTACAGGTATGAGCTACCAACACTGGGCTTCCTTTCTCTCTCTATTTCTCTTTCTCTCTCTCCCCCCACCTCTTTCTCTTTCTTTCTTTTCTTTCTTTCTTTTCTTTCTTTCTTTCCTTTCTTTCTTTCTTTCTTTCTTTCTTTCTTTCTTTCTTTCTTTCTTTCTTTCTTTCTGTTTGTTGAGAGATTAATTAATTAAAAACATGGAATTCTGTGAAAGAGGATTAACAAGAGCCAGAGGTTGAAGGCTGGGAATGTCAAAACTGGATCTGGGACAGATCCAATTATGGGCACTATAAATTCTATTAAATTCCCTCCATTAGCCTAGTTTCAAAGGAAAAGTTCTTGAGGAAAACAAAATCATCTTGAAATATACAATCTAAATACAAACATTTTAGAATGTGCACATCTTTGGAGGCAAAAAGACTGTGTATGAATCTTTAATCCCCTATTTTTATTCTGTTCAAAAAAATGACCGTAAGGGTGATGAGGGCAGGTGCTTCCTGAGTACTTCCTGTCCAGTGCCAGCTCAGCGATTGCTACCTTCGTGCTCGTCTCATTTGACACCTCAGTGATAAGCCATTAGTCTTTCAAGACACCCCAGTGATAACACATTAGTATTTCAAGACTGTCTTCTGGTTGCAAGACAAATGTTCTCAAGTGTAATTGTACATAAGAATATTGAGCATTTTGTTTGTTAGTTCTTTCCTTTGATGCTGAGATCTGACCCCAAGGCTTCACATGTGCTAAACACACGTTCCACCACTGAGTTAACCTTCCCCCAGATTCTGATTAGGTTTTACAAATTGCTGACACAGAAGTCAGAATACCATGATGGGTAGATATTATTATAAGTTAAGCTAGCTACAGTCAGACTACATGGCACAGAGGTTAATAATGAATTCCTGTAACCCCAACTACTTTGGGTGGCAGAGGTTAGAAGGATGGTTCTAAACTAGTCCCAGGGGAAAATAAGTAACATCTGCATATTCAGATTGAGGAGGTTTTTAAAGGGGAATTGAGGTGGATTATATAAGATTTTTCAAAGAAACTTTGGCTACAAGAATCAATGACAAGGGTTACATCAGTTCAAGATTAAACAGTTGTTAGAAAATGTCATTGCAAAACATTTTTCCTTCTTTTTTTTTATGTTTCCTGAAGTTTGAACTCAGGGCATTCTATCACATGAGAGACACCCCAGCCCAATGTTTTTGTAAAGTTGTGGTGGTCTTTCTGCAAAGATATGTTCTGGCAAAGTTTTTCTGTGAATAGCTCTTATTAGTCTCAAGCATGCAGGAGATTCCATCCTCACAACTTTCTTACTTTAGTTGTTTTTTTGTTTTGTTTTGCTTTGTTTTAAGGTTGATAGAAGTGACTCCATTTTCATTTAGACATCTTGTATAGGTCAAAGATGGAGACAGAAAAAAAGAGATTACCATTGAAATGAAAATGTGTTGACCCATTCAATATTATGAAACTGCAATAAATGCATAATTACCTTGCTTTTAATTCAATATTGTGTGGGTCTTGAACACAGATTTAGGAGAAGGAAAACAATAGAAATTTAAAAGTTATTCTCACAATACTCTTCCTAGGGATAGAAAGATAGATAGATAGATAGATAGATAGATAGATACATACATACATACATACATACATACATATTTCTATATATGCCTATATCTATATCCATCCTTATAATCAAGGTGTAAAACTAATAGAATCTGTGACAGTTTTTCAGAAGAACACAATAAGAATGGTTTTGTTTTTTTTCCAATCCTGGGGTTTGAATTCAGAGTCTGAACACTGTCCTTGAGCTTCTTTTGGTCAAGGCTAGCATTCTACCACTTGACCGACAGCACCACTTCCAGCTTTTTCTGTCTATGTGGTTGGTACTGAGGAATTGAACTCAAGGCTTCATGCCTGATAGGCAAGCACTCTACAACTAAGTCACAGTCCGAGCCATCTATGTTTTTTTTTTAAATAGATGCCCCCAAGTGGTCCCAATATGAAGCCAGAATTGGGAATTACTGTCCCCTCTCTTCCTCCTCAATCCAGCATACCTGCTTTCCCTGCATGTCTTCATTTTGCATGCTGAAGATAGATCTATAGGATCTGTCTGTGAGTCATGGTATTTGCAGGCAAACAAGTGGTCCTTAGTCCCTCTGAAGGGATGTTGGTGCTTTATCCATGTTGACAGGGTTGCTGTAGATAGGCAGCTGTTAGGAAATGGAAAAGCTGAGAACACTCTACCTCATTTTTCTCATTTCATTGAGCTCATTGCTTCTCAAGACTTGGTATTGGTGTTACTCCTCATGAGTGAAAACCTAAGGCAGCCCCCAGACTGGTCACCAGCTGCAGTTACTGAGTGCCTACAAATACTCAAGGCTGGGCTCTTTCTGTCTATGAATTAACTGCTCATTTCAGTCCTTGCCTTCAGAGCCAGGGACTAGAAAATAACTTCCTTTTCATCCCAGTCAGTTTATAACTTTGGATTTTCGGCAATTTGTCTTTCTTTCTTTCTTTGATTCAAATCTCAAGTAAAAAAAATTCTGATACTGTTGGAGCCCAAGTTCTGTCTTTAAGACCAGTTATATAAATGGCAGCAGAGGGCTGGGAGGATAGCCTAGTGGTAGAGTGCTTGCCTAGCATGCATGAAGACCCAGGTTCGATTCCTCAGTACCACATACATAGAAAAGCCAGAAGTGGTGCTATGGATCAAGTGGTAGAGCACTAGCCTGGAGGAAAGCCTAAGGACAGTGCTCAGGCACTGAGTTCAAGCCCCAGGACTGGGATATGGTTCAAAAGTACAGCATTTACCTGACATGTACAGGCCCAGTTTTGTACCTAGTTTACAAATGAATAGTATATTTTTATCATAATATTCTGGAAGCACTGTTGCCATAAAATAGTTCTCTCAGTTTCATAAGTTTTTAAAGATTAAATAAGGAGGGTTATGTAAGGTACTTTGAAACAACAATCTGTAGCCACAAGGATCAATAAAGAGGGTTGCATCAGAGAATAAACAGATGGATATTGGACAGATGTCCTCACAGAGGTGTTTTTTTGTGAAAAGTTGAACAAAATGTTTTTTTGTACAGGATTATGGTTATGTCAAAAAATGAAATTTATTTATGATTATCTGGGCCTTGAATCCAACTTTAAGCAAAAATATAATTTGCTTGATTTTAACATACAGTGAATTTTTGTGAATTTATCTATAGTTCTAAAGACACAAAATTGTCTTTACTAAGTTGTTGGCCATTTCAGAAAAATCTCATTGCTGATTTGAAACATTTTGACTATCTATAGGAGATATCTGCAGGTGTCACTTTCATGGTGACTCTACATATCAGAATGAGTATATATGTGCTAGGTTATGTTTCTTCTCTGCCCTCATAATACATTATTGTTAATTACCTTTCTTTTCTATTCCCCTTAAAGTCTTATTAGGACATTGTTCAGTTTTTTAAAAGTACTCAGTTGAAAATTAGGTCACTGATAGAAGCTATGCTTATGATTATAAAAGTTGGAAGCCAAGCTACCCTTCAATATGTGAAAGGATAAATTGTGGCATACCCAGGCAGTGAAATATTATTAGTATAATAAGCAAGTTGGTAAGGCACCAGTGGCTCATGCCTGTAACCCTGGCTACTCAGGAGCCTGAGAGTTGAGGACTGCTATTCAAAGCCAGCCTGAAAAGCAAAGTCTCAGAGAATCTCATCTCCAATTGACCACCATAAGAACCCAGAAGCAGAGCTGTGGCCCAAGTAGTAGAGGCTATCCTTCAGAATGAAAAAAAAGTTCAAGGACAGCATCTAGACCCTACCTTCAAACCCCAGAACCAGCATTATAAAAAGGAAGTGAGCCATCAAGCCATGAAAAGCCATGGAGGACATTTTAAAATATAAACACACATTGCGATGTGAAAGAAGACAATTTGCAAAGGCTGATGATTTCAACTATGTGACCTATCGGAAAGGAAAACTGTAGAGGCAATAAAAAAGATCATTAATGATAGGTATTAGGGAAGAGGGAGGGAAGAATAGGCAGAGTACAAAGAATGTTTAGAGAAGTGAAACTACTATGTATGGCAGTATCATGATGCATATGGGTAGATTGATAGCACAAGCGTGAACCCTAACGTAAACCATATGCTTTGAGTGATGCTAATGTGTTAGTGTGGGCTTAACAGTTGTTCTGGTGGAGAAATATTGATAAGGGATGAGCATCGGGAGTGTATCTTGGAAATCTCTATGCTAGTCAATTTTTCTGTGAACTTAAAACTCGTATAGGGGTTGGAGGCATGGCTCAGTTGGTAGAGTGTTAGCCAATGAGAGAAAGCATCAGGTATCCAGCTCTAGTCCCTTCTCAGACCTAATAATAAAACAAATTACATAAAAAAATTGCTCTAAAAAAGCTGGATGCTTATCCTAGCTACTGAGAAGGCTGATATCTGAGCATGACAGGAAAGTTCATGGGAGTCTTATCTCCAAGTAACTTTCAAAAGGATAAAAGTGGAGCTGTCTTCCAAGTAGTAAAGTGTTGGCCTTGAGCATAAAAACTCAGAGACAGCATGCAGGCCCTGAGTTCAAGCCCTAGGATTGGTACACACATGTATGCACTCATGCACACACACACACACATACACGCGCGCGTGCACATGCACCTCTAAGATTTAAAAAGTGAGTTCTATTATATACTTTAAAAAGTTGTTACAGAAAGTTGAATTGTGATCCTTTTGTCTGCCGCAGGCCATTTGGATATACCTAACATAATCAGGGGCCATATAAAATTATCAATAGTGGCAAGCTGACAGCTAACAAATAGCATATGAGAGCACACATGTCTGTCTGTCCCCAAATGGTTTTGTGGGCCTCATATGGCACCCCAGTGGGAGATTCCCTATCTTGTCAGAGAAGCTCCAGAGTGATCTTGAATTGAGCTCAGCTCATCATCTAATACAAAATCAAGATAAATTTCAAAGTATTTGGTGCGCATATATTTTCCAAAAGTCTATGAAATAGTAAGTTCCAGAATAAATGGAACACTACATAATTGTGTAGAACACATATCTCATTATGAATACATTTTGCATTCTATGCACTACATTATGTATATGTACCATTAAGGATATGAAATAAATCACATGAAGTCATATGGAATAAATACTAGCTCTGAATTCCTATTTCCCCCAAACCCAATTGAGAAGGGTCCATTGTCAAACAATTTCAGCAGAGTTTGCACACTAAATTTCAGCATTATTGTCCTGCTGGCTTTTCTTCATCTCCTCCTAGCCAAGCCCTCCTTTCCCAGCCCTAAATGGAGATCCCCGCCCATGACGCCAGCGCCTGGCCTCCTTAGCAGGCTTCCTTCCCGACCCCAGAGGAGACCTGATCTTGTTTTGTTATGGTTGCCATAGGATCGACTTGGTCCCTCAACACACACAAGCATAGAGCTGAAAGGCACATGGAGGCCTTCAAAACTTCAGATACCTAGGAATGAAAACAATCCGTGCAATTCAAATGGAATAAATCCCAATGCCCCCGAGGGAAGTGGGTGTTTATTTTTAGTCCTGAAGCACCAGCTCCAAGCTGTAGAAATAACAGAGTTCTGTGAGCCCTGTGAGCGTGTGACATGTAGGTCACATGGCCAGTGTAAGGTGGAGTCCTCTGCATGTCTGGTTAGTCACCCTGCTTATTCACCGAAAGGAGCTGGGCAATGCAAGTTTAGAAGATGCTGCAGCAAGGATCTGCTCACACAACTTCTTTGCCATTTCTGGTGCTCTGTGCTATGAACCTGTATACTGGTGATACTGTGGGGTTGGTGGAAACCAGAGACAGAGGGAGATAGGTGCTACTTAGTATGCACCCTGGGGAGACCTAGGCATGAGGGTCTGCCTGTCTTGTCCTGGGCACCTTGCTTGGCACCTAACTAGGGTGGGTAATGCACCAGGCCAGCGCTGTCAGCCTCCTGCCATGCAGGTGCAGCAGGAGGTCCCCAGTAGGCAGCTTCCTTGGGCTCCCTCTAGAGCGAGGAGAACCTCCAGCAGACAAAATCCACTGTGCTTTGGGAAAGGAAGAAAAGCATCCCTGGGCTATACCTTGTAAAATCTAGGCTTGCGTCCTTACAGCCCCACCGTGTGTATGAGATGCTAGTTTTTGCTTTCCATGTACTACTCTAACTCTAGTCTTTGTGTATTTCTTTTTTTATATATAACTTTTATTGTAATTAATAGAAGGGTTACATTATATTCACCAGATAGAAGGTGCATTACTTCACACACATTGATACCCTTTCTCATGTTTTGGTCCCCATTTCCCTGCCCCCCACCCCTGCCCCTCATCTTGTTTTCCCCCTTCCCTATCCTATTTCAAATTTTTTAGAGGCGACAGCAAAGAAAATGAATTTAAACAAGAATTATGCTGATGGCTCACCCCTGTCATCCTAGCTACACAGGAGGCTGAGATGAGGATCTTCATTCAAAACAGTCTGGGCAGTAAAGTTCATGAGATTCTTAGCCCCTTATCTGTAACTAAACACACACACACACACACACACACACACACGCACGCACACACACACGCCAGAAGTGAAGGTGTGGCTCAAGTGTAAAATGGTAGCCTTGAGCATAAGATGTCAGGGACAGTGCCCAGTTCCAGCTCCAGAACCTGCACCAAAAAAAAAAAAAAAGGAAAATTCTGTCTGGTAGATATCACATCTATAAAATTTACGTGCTGTTGTTTTTTGGTTTTTCATAGGGCTTGAATTCAGGGCCTTGAACTTTCACATGGCTTGGCTTTTTTGCCCAAGACTCATATACTACCACTTCAGCCACCTCTCTACTTCCTCTGTTGTATTTTTCTATGTGATTATTTTAAAGTTTGCTTTGTTTTTCAACATGCCTTTGGGCACTGGAGATGTGAGTTGTTCCACCCTAATAGAATTCATATATCATCCCCCAACAATAACATTTCAACTTCTTAATTGTCTAATTAAGCAATTTTCAAAGCCTACTTGTTCTCTTTAAAATTCTTTGCAATTATCTAGTCAATTTTTCTTTCATCTTGGTAATAATATTGCAGCAAGGAGGTAACAAAAACACATCTCAAGTAGTTGGCAACCACCAGGGCTTTCATAGTTCATTTTCAGGGAGAGTGAGAGACTCATGTTTTTCTAGCCAAAGCACCTTGGCTCTGCCCTACACACACAGAAATCTCCTCTAGTATCAGTCACATGGGCTATGGTGAAGAATTAGGTATGCATATGCATATTGGGAATACTGAAGTTTGAACTCTGGACCTTCTGCTGGCCTGGCATTCTATAACTTGCTCATACCCTAGCCCAGTAGGGCTATTTGTGAATTCTATATAACTATTGATATTTACTTGTTTTTGAATAAATTTGATGCATTTCTTTCTGTCTTAAATGAGGCCTGGTTCATAAAGAGAAGTGAGAAATCTAAAGACAGAAGAGAGATGAGTTCAATCCAGATTTTCTTCTGATGGAATGAGATGACCCTCATTTTTGCTTGTGGGGCTAAGAAAAGGGGTCACTAAAAGGGTTGAGAGAAAACTGACATCCAGTTATCAGGTTTGGGGCAAAGGAGACAACTCCTACTGTGATTTAGGTAGCTGAGTAATATTTCCTCAGCTATTGCTGCAATTCCCCTCGGAAAAGGGTACCCTAAGGTTCATTTGTTACAGGTTTAAAGCTTGATGGAGACAGTGGAAACTTTAGGAATGGAAGACAATGGAAGGTATTAGGTCATTGAAAGAGCTTTGCGAGCCGAGTCTTTCTCTTGCTCTCCTTCCTTCCTAACCATAAGGTGAGCAGCTTCTACCACACAATCCATCCACACACGGAGCATGCTATACAGCCTCAACATAGACCCCAAAGCATGAGACTAACCAGTCATGGGTTGAAGTTGTCAAAACAAAACTTTCATATTGTAAGTTGACTTATCTCAAGTAGTTGTTAGAGTAGCTGTTAAAGTAGCAGCATGCTATTACTAATACAGTGCAGAAGGTCTTTGCAAGATGAAAACAGTGCAATAACCTGATTGCCCACAGGCATAGTAAATCTGCTGGGTACAAGTATGATCACGTCTACAATCACATCAGAGCTCTGTTAACCTGTTAGTTTCTACCTACACAGCTACAGGATCTCAGTCCCCACATTTGAAGTCCTCCTAGCTATCAATGGATTACTGGATAAAAAAAATGTATTGTGTATACTAAATGTATGCATTGCTAAATGAGCCCACACAGAAGAAGAAAATATTATGTGCAGTTTTCCAGGTATCTACATTGGAGGAAGCCATAAAGAACGGAAGTAGGATAGGGGTTGCCAGGGGCTGGGGATGAAGAAGAATACAGGGTTATATTTAATAGGGACACAGTTTGGGGTGGGGAAGATTAGGACTACCATTCTTTCTTATGCTTCCCACATAGCTGGCATGATAGGCATCTACTATCGTATTTAGCTATTGGTTAAGATGAGGCTCTCTTAAACATTTTATGTGAACGGGCCTTTAATTGTAACCCTTGTGAGCGCCACTTCCTAAGTAGCTAAGATTACAGGAATGAGCCACTGTGCCTGGCTTCCAATCTGTTCACATAAATTCCTGTAGTGGATTAAATTGTATCGTCACCAAACCATGTTCAAGATTAATATAGGGAAATCGGAAGAGTTCCTTTGCAGATATAAATAAGTGTGAATGAAGTAACACTGGCTTAAGGTGGGGACTACTCCAATGACTGGTGTCTCCATAAGAGAAGGGAGCAGAAAATTTGAATGTGAATACAAAGACCATAGCGAGGAAAGCTGCACAATGACAGAGACGGAATAGTGCGACTATATTTAAAGGAATGCCTAGGACTGCTGGCACTACCAGAAGCTCAGATAATTCCAAACAATTCTCCCTTGGAGCTTTCAGGTTGAATCAGCCTTGTTAACACCTTGATTTCAGATGTTAGTCTTTCTGAAATGAAAGAACTTCCTCCCACTAATTCATTCATTTATTTATTTATTTTAGTTTGGTTTAACTTGGTTGTTTTTTTTTTTTTTAAATAAGATCATACTGTGTTGCCCAAAAACCTGGGCTCAGTGATCTCCCTGTCTCAAGTAGTTAGAAGTACAAATATTTACAATAATGTCGAGTGTGTTTCTGTTTTACTGATTGTGATTATTGCTTATGTCAGCCCTGGAAATATATTCAAAAGCATGTAGCAAAGAAATCTACCTCTGTATAATTAACATGAGCTAATAAAAAACAAACCATGGCAGAAGGCTTTCTCAGAGTATGTCCTAGAAAAATACATTGCCCTTAACTTCTCATTACTATTACTACTACTATTACTCCTGCTGCTGCGGCTACTAGTATTTCTGTTATTATTATTATTTTAGACTATGTGGGGGAAGAAAGTAGTAACTGCATAACCCTTTCTCTCCCTTCTTTAGGGAGAGAGTTGGAATTTTGATTAGGCTAGATGATTAGCTCTGAAAAAAGCCTATTTACTTTTTGAACTGAGGTATTGAGCTGACCGTCTCATGTCAGAGATCAGATTTCAATCTTCTCATGTTAGACTTCAGAGAACAGAAACCTCAGGACATATGGTTAAACATTGATAGATGTTACCATTTTTGCCCCTGATTATTCAAAACACTTTTGCCCCATTGAATATCAGCTATCAAGATAGGGAAGCAATACTTCTTAGAATTTCATACAGCTAAGGATGCAAGCTGAAATTATTTCTATTATTGAGTAAATGAATACATAGTTTATCCCTTAATGAAATCCAGTAGTAGGAGGTAGAACCATCCTAGGGATGGAACCCAGGCTCGCATATGCTGGGTAAATACTAGTCAGTAACCTCCTCAGTTACCTCAAAATGTTTTTTTTGTTGTTGTTGTTTGTTTGTTTGTTTTACCTTTGCAAGGTTTAAATTTTCTAGTAGGAAACATCTTACTTGTAGAAATGGAGAACTAGGATTCTTAGGTTTCGTTAAGTTGAAAAGCTGGAATAAGTAAACAAAGAAACCTGACCAGTTTTTTTTTTTGTGTGTGTGTGTGTTTTTGTTTTAATATAACCTGTTTTGAGGACAAAAGCTAAGCGAATGCAGCAATGGTAGTCCCTGGACACTATGTTGAAAATGAACTTGTGGGTGGGGATAGGATAGAAAAAACTGGGAGACAACAAGGGAAGGGGTGACATAATGACAATGATCAAGCTCATATACACACCCTTATGTGCACACACACCCCTGTATCCACACACACACGTGTATATATTATTATCAAGAATTTTGAGTAGAAATGAATACATGCAGTACCAAAATCCTGCTGCTTTTTTTTTTTTTTTTGAAGTTAAACAGAGTTTTATTCCGCGCCTAGCATCGAGAATCATACTGACCGGTCAGGGCCGTCTCTAAGATGTGAGAGAGCGACCCCGCCTAATCTTACAGGCTACTTTTATAGACCCCAGCCATGTGGCTGGGCTGGCCATACACAGGTAGCCAATGGAATTCAACATGGTTGACTGATGGCTGGGGCAACCACTGACACCTTTGCTGTTTGAAGGGGCCTATCATCTTGGTGGGCTTCTGGCGCACTGCTCTGATGACAAAGGAAGGGGAGGGAGTTTCCTGGCAGGCCAAGGGGGGTAAGGTGGGGAGGAATTGGGGCAGTCCCTTTCATTCCCCCCTCGTTTTGGAAAATGAGTCAAATATTTGACTCTTCCTCCCACCTTATATCCTCCTGTCATAAGGGCCATATTGAGTCCTCAGCACTCAATTCTCCTTTGTATAAATGATCATTATGCTGTTTACAATGCAGGGGCCAGAAGCAATATTAGTAAAACTAAGGATTCTGCAATTGCAGATATTTGGGATGTCATCATGGAGACCAGCTGGATAAGCTTTTATACACCATCCTTGGGACCCCTGCTTCTCTCTTGCTCAAGTCTCCTTTTTATATCTGCCAGGTTATCTTCCATTACTCCATCATGGTTTGCCCAAAGTGACATTCTCATGCTGTCTCCATCTGGGAGTGATGAATCCAGTAGCCCTTTCCGGGTACTTTCACAGTGGTTGGAGTCCTGGGTATCAGAGTGCAGGTACACTTGAGTGCCAGGATGTTAGAAACCAGACGATGAACATGTCCCCCAATCAACCTGTAAGGCCTGTAAGAACTGGATTGAATCATGGTTAACACTATCAGCTAGTTCAACTTCCCCAAGTTTTAGGGGAAGGTCTTCCTCCAATGTGGAAAACTTTACATGTGGAGAGTTCCCATTATTAAGACATACTTCATACCATCTGCTACATACTCATACTCTCTGGGATCTGGCATCCTCCCTTTTAGAGCATTTAAGACAATTCTTTTCAGATCCTTTCTTTTCTAGAATTCCTTTCCCACCTCCAGGATATTGAAACAAAAGCCATATAACGAATGATTGTTGTCCTTAATGTACTATGTTATTTCTCATCTCCTTTGCTTTCCCTTGGGTATCTCATATTGTTACAGTATCTCACTTTGTCATCTGATATCTTGAATTTATTTGTATTTGGCTATTTGAAATTTGATAGGGAAGGGGGGAAAACCAACACAGGGAGTGGGTGGTGGGTGGGGGGAGGGTAATGGGTACCAAGACATGTGAAAGGGTACCAATGTATGTGAATTAATGCACCTTCTATCTGGCAAATATCATGTGACCCTTTTATTAATTACAATAAAAAAGTCTCTGCAAAAAAAATAATAAAAAAATTCCTTTCCCAAGGTTTCTTTACTGTCCTATCTCTCTCTTCATTTGACCATAGCCCTCATTCACATTTAGCACCTCTCACCCCTAGACTTCTCATCACAGGGTGGAGAATTCCCCTCACGAAGCCATAGGCACCAAGATGGCTATGGCTGCAAAAGGCTAGGTGCAGCCTTACTTTATTTTCTCTCCCATCACCTAGGGGACTTTGAGCTTAGCACAGATACAGTGTCCCACCACCAAGGGTTTAGTTCCAGTCCTCTCAGGAAGCAGCTGTAGAGATGTGGAGTCAGGCTGGACAGGATGTATAGTAGCAGCCTTGTCTCTTGCAGCAGCTCCGATGGAAGTCACACCTCCTGAGTTGCCTCCAAATTCCTGCGTGCTGGATAAAGAAGCTTAACCCAACGCCTGACTTTGGTGAATTCTCCCAGTGGTCTCCTAGTTGCTTTTCCTGAGCACACTTGTTTTTGTAGGCTGGCACCCCATTGGTATTCAGGACAGTATAGGGTTGAGATTTCAAAGTAATACCTGGGTGACAACTTTTAGTAACCAGATTTCCTTTATATGGGGCTAGGATTCTCTAGACAGGTATAGAAGACTTGAGCCTGTAGCCATTGCCATTCCCCACAAGTGCTGTCTCCACTCTTGCACATCTGTTACTACTCTTCCCCATACCTCTAATTTATCCTGTCTCACTTTCCAAAAATGACTCTGGTCCCTTCATCTTAAGGGGAGTTGATGGGCGAAGATCCATCTTCTGTAACTTCTTCAAGCTGACTCAAGGGCATTGTCTCTATACTTGACCAATCCTGCTTCTTTTACTGTGTGTGTCTTATATAACTGCCTCCTGACACTATCCTCATCCCCATATTGAGGTCATACTGAATATACTGCCAGCCTATTCCATTAGCCTTAGCACCGGTCTCCAACAATTTCCAAAATGAGGTAGATAAAACATACATCTGATGGTATGATTTCTAAGATATCCTTCAGTTGTACAAACTCTTCTTTTCATATTCAGGTACTAAGAAACACTTTAGATATTAAAGATACATTAGTGAACAAGATCAAGTTCATACACTCAAGGAATTTAAATTCCAATTAGGAATACATTGCATCCTTTTAAGCCTTGATCTTTTCTGCTTTCCATCATATTGCCTATAAGATCCTTGTCTTAGTTTCAAATGGGATTCAACTTTTTATGCTTCCTTTCTCTTTCTTTCTTTCTTTCTTTCTTGCTTTCTTGCTTTCTTGCTTTCTTGCTTTCTTGCTTTTTGGTTGGTTGAGAGGCTTGAACTCTGGGGCCTGGGCAATGTTCCTTAGCTCTTCAGCTCAAGGCCACAACCCTACCCCCTGAGCCATAGCACTACTTCCAGTTTTCTGGCAGTTAATTGGAGTTAAGAGTCTCATGGAATTTAGTGCCTGGGCTGGCTTTGAACTGCAATCCTCAGATCTCAGCCTCCTGAGTAGCTAGGATTACAGGTGTGAGCCACCTCACCCAGCTTCATTTCTGCATTTCTCCCTGCTCCCAGAACATCTTACGTACAAGTCTCTCCCTTAGTACTTGCTACATTTAAATAGAATTGTGTGTGTGTGTGTGTGTGTGTGTGTGTGTGTGTGTGTGTGTATCCTAAAGGGATACACACACACACACACACACACACACACACACACTTAAAAGCTCTTTCCTTGAGAAAGAGCCTTTGTCTGCCAATGTACAGTATATGAAAGTAGAAAACATAGAAATTAGGGTTTATAAAATACAAATCACTATGATATTTGGTTTCTTTTATCAGGATAGAAGCAGGAAGTGGTACAACAAAGTTCCCTTAGTAGGGTCAGAAGGAATGTCTAGGAAACGGGGGGCTGCAGAAAGGGAAGATGGGCTATAGCTCAACAGTATAGCCTGTGCTTTGTGTGCTCCAGGCCTTGTAATTCATTCACTTTGTCTGCAGTCCTGTACTTCCTGATTTTGTAAAGCACTTCAAACTGGAGTTTGAACGCAGGGCATTGCACTTGCTAGGAAAGTGCTGTGTCACTTGAGCCACACCCAAAGCCATCTTTTCTTTTATTATTTCTCAACAACTATTTCTCTGCATTCCTGTAGGGCTGGATCCCAGTTCTCCTATATATACTTTCTATAGGGCTAGAATAGCAGGCATGTGCCGCTGTAGCAAATTGTAATTGTTAAGATAGTGGTCTTATGGACTTTTTGTTTGAGCTGGCTGGAACCTTGATGCCTCCCAAGCTCCATCTTCCAAGAAGCTAGGATTCTAAGTGTGAGCCACCAGACCCAGATCATTTGTAAGATTTTGCTTGTTTATTTGTCAGGATCACAATAACCAAATGCACTCCAGATATAGCAGATTGCCACTGTTGTTCAATGCTTAGGTTTGGGACTCTACTGTCACAAGTCCAGGGAAAGAAGTTCAGGAACCTTGTCATATAAAGTTAAAGTGGTTTGAAAACTAGAGCACATTTCCAAGCCATACTATTTCACACCTTCACTAAGAAAGAGCCAGGCTGAGTGATGGCAGGGAAAATGTGGACTGGAGAAGGAGGAAGCAAGAGGGACAGACAGACAGGAATGAGACAGAAGAATTTGCTATACCTTCTCTGCTGTCTCTCTCTCTCTCTCTCTCTCTCTCTCTCTCTCTCTCTCTCTCTCTGCATATAATATATATATATATATAATTTATTTTTTGGGTCAGTCTGTCATGGGGCTTAAACTCAGGACGTAAGCACTGTCCTTGAGCTTTATTGCTGAAGGCTAGTATTTTACCACTTTAAGCCCCACCTGGCCACTTCCAGTTTTCTGGAGATCAATTGGAGATAAGAGTCTCATCGATGGGGGGTGGGGGGTGGGGAGGGTGATGGGTACCAAGACATGTGAAAGGGTATCAATGTATGTGAATTAATGCACCTTCTATCTGGCAAATATCATGTAACCCTTTTATTAATTACAATAAAAAATTATATATAAAAAAGAGTCTCATCGACTTTCCTGCCCAGGCTGACTTCAAACCACTATTCTCAGATCTCAGTCTAATGAGTAACTAGAATTATAGGCGTGAGCCACTGGCGTGTAGCAAGGGTACATTTATTTTGGACAATGTCACCCCTTCTCTCACACTCTCCCATTTTTTTCCCAGTTGTATAGTTCATTTTCCACCTAGCGTCTATATCTAGCGAGCACCACTGCCGCGTTTGTTCACCCTCTGTCTTTCCATTTCTGTGCCTCCCCTTACTCTCTCAAAGACAGATAAGTGAACAAACAAGACTAAAAAAAAAATCAGCAAAGAAAAAAAAATCCCATTTCCTGGAGCGGGTTTAGATAAGTACTCTTTTGTATAATCAGAGGCACATAGACACTGCACGTATGTGATCCTCTCCTAAGAGGATTGTCCTTTGTTCTCGCTGTGTGAATGCCTGGGATCCTGTGTGATTTATTATGTCCTAGTGTGTTTTAGTTCTAGCTTCCACAGATGAGCATAAACATGCACTGTTTGTCTCTCTGAACTCGGCTTACCTCACATAACATGATTTTTTTAAATTGTTTCTTGATGGTTGTGTAAAATTCCATTGTGTAGGTATCCACTCATCTATTGTAGGGCATCTGGGTTGTTTTCACAATTTGGCTATTGTGAATAATGAAGTCCATTATAAAAGAGGAAACAGAATAACTGTTCTTACCTCCCTTTCGCCTTCCCCAAACTGCATAATGCTTACCACTATTTTTCTCCTGATTCTAGTGTTCCTTTCTCAGTCCCAACCAGAACCAGAACCTTCCACTTCCTTGTCTCTCTCCCATCCTGCTCACTTCCCAATACAAAACAAAGGTCACAAAACTATAGACCTAAGGCAGAGACTTGATTTCTCACCAATGATAAAAATCTCTTTTAACCCAAACATGTGTCTAAAATCTATTTAGAATTCATGAAAAAAGGCTTTCTTTAACCAGAATGGTGTTTTTTCTTTATCATTTCTTTAAAAAGCTATCTTTGATGCACAAACAAGCTAAGGGCTATTTACAGCTACCTAAATTTAGCTTTTTGGGTCAACCACCTGTGAGAACATCTTACTACATTTTTATTTTTAATTTTACTGCAAAGTGCTACATTCAGCCAGCGGTTCCGAACAGTAAGTTGACTATAAAGTGTTTGGCTTTCATGCATTAATTATCTGTGATTAACCTCATTCATGGGAATTGAGCACGGAAGAACTATAACTGAATTATAATTTGTATCAGTTCCAATTATATCCAGCTGCTTTCTCTTGTGAAAGGATGCTGCAAATAGATAGTTGGGGTTGGTGTGGCAAGGTACTCTGAATTCATTCATATTTCTGACTCTCTTAGGTTGTCAGCTCTGGCATTTCTCATGGTTTAAGAAAGTGAATGGTGCTCCAGTCATTTCATTCAGTTTCCAGGCTGGTAACAGCAAAGGAAGAATAGACATACAAACTTGCTTTATAAAGAGACTTCTAGAAGTACTGCACAGTGCTTTCAGTTCCATTTTTGGCACATGCTTAGTTATGAGACCAATTCAATTCCGAATGTTCCTAGGAAAGGTGGTCTTTCACTCTGCCTGAAATAAACCAACAATAGAGTGGGGTAGATGTTGCTAAAGGAAAATGGAAGATGGGCTGGGAAAAGAAAATCATATTTCCCACCCATCTTTTAAATAAGACAATGATTTAATGTGAAACAACTCCTCATTCTTTAAAATAGTTACAAGAGCTCTCAATGAGGAAAATCCACATGACAGCATGTGATTTCCTTCCTTCCTTCCTTCCTTCCTTCCTTCCTTCCTTCCTTCCTTCCTTCCTTCCTTTCTTCCTTCCTTCCTTCCATCTATCCTTCTTTCCTTCCTTCTTATTTTATTTTATTGCCTTTACTGGGGCTTGAATGCAAGGCCTCCTATAATTACTTGACCTTTTTTTCCCCACTCATGGCTGATGCTGTACCACTTGAATCATGCCTCCAATACTAGCTCTTTTGCTGGTTAATTGGGGATAAAAGTTTCACAAATGTGACTGCCCAAACTGGCTTCAGACCACAATCCTCCAGATCTCAGTCTCCTGAGTAACCATGATTGTCAAAGTGAACCACTGATGCCTGAATGTCTCCTCGTTCCCCCAAGAAGAAGAAGAAGCCGTGATAAGTCATTCTCCCTGCTTGAATGATCAGCCAGTAGAGTAAGCAAAAATTAATACAGCTCTGTTAAACACTAAAATCTAGACTCTCTCCAGAGTTCTCCTTAAGGACTGGACTAACGGACTGGACTCCAAGCCTCATCAACTGAGAAGTTCTGGATGAAGTTGTGAGCCATGCTGATTCCACTACTTCAAGTCTCTACTACTGACATAAGAATTTTAATTTTCGATGGTAAGTGGGCACCACAGACTTTGATTCCTGTGGACCCCCACACATCGCTCTTATTCCTCTGTCTTGCTATAAAAACACTCCTCCCCTTTTCTATGTGATGGGTTGGTGCTAAGATTTAAATATTAGAAGTTCCCCAAAGGCAGATGTGTTAAAAAGGCTTGGTCATTAGGATGGCGCTAACATAGGTGGTAGACCCAGAATAATAGCTCCAATTGATTATGCACACTAGAACCTCTAAAACAATGGTTAAAATAAAACTTTCCTTGATCAGCTAATTGCCTCTGCCTCTGCTACTTTGTTATAGCCACTGAGAAGCTAATTAATATGGTTAGTTTGGGCTGCCAGGGGAAAAGTTATTTGATGGCACAGCAGGGTTTATCAGAACTTTGGTTCATTGAGGACTATTTGTTTCAGTCACTTATTTAAATATTTTTCTAGAGACTCTTTGAGAAAGAGGTGAACTAGGCTGATAAATCTATCTCTGACACCGACATAGTGAGTGACTATTTCAGTGACAGAAGACAGACTTGGTTAAGGATGCCAGGATGTGCAGGAGCGTGCGTGTGGGGGTGGGGGTGGGGGGAGGGCAACTCTTGAGTCTTTGAGAAAGGAGTTAAGATGAGGCAGGGAGCTTGAACTGCTTCTGACATTTCATTTCTTGTCCAAAGTTCAATCTGTACAATGAAAGGGCTTTTTCCTCTATCAGTACGCTAGGAAAGGACAAGGTTCTCCGCAGGAAGAGAAAGTGGGTGTTAGGATATAAACAGCCAGGGTTGGCTGTGGGATTGTCCCTTTGGCAGACTCACCATTATCCCTGGATAATCACCTGGACTGTCATAGTCTGCAGTAGATCAGCACTTCGTAAGCCATACCTGGCTGGGTCTATCCCAGGCCTGTGCCGTCACCCATTCATTCCTCTCTTCATCTCTACAATAACTCTTCACCAGCACAATAACTAACCAGTCCACAGCTATTCTAATCAAATCTCAGGAGTTCCAGAAAACCCCCCAAATATACTAGATTGCTGTCTTCTGGGGCTCAGAAATTTTCTATTATATACATTTTTGCCTTTTTGGGGCCAAGAAAACAAAGGCACTGTAAAGTCAAGTTATTTTCCCAAAGTTGTAGAGTATGTAGATGACAGAGCTAGGATTTGAAACTGGCTTTGACTGGCAAGTCTTCCCAGGCTCTTTACACCATGGAGATTGTTTTCCCTTGGTGCAGGAACTTGGGCCAACAATGGATTGTAGCCAAGGAGTAGGGATCACTGTTAAAGCTGAAGCTTGAATGCCAGGGAAAAGCCCTCCATTTAAAACACATTTCCCCAGAGTTCACAGTTCCCAGCAAGCAACTCTACTTAGAACAATTTGCATTGAGGGGTAAATGAAGCTTAGCATTCCTAACATGTACTAGATTTTTTTTTAAAGAGTAACTTGTTAACCTAAGAGAGTTCATGGTTGCTAGAAAGATTTTTTTTGGGGGGGGGGAACCATAAGTAAATATTTATTTACTTGACCTAAACCCAGCACAGAGCTCATGGTCTCTCTGGAATTAGAAAGTTTTAAAGATCTTAATGGGGGAATATTTGAGGATAGGACTATTTTAAGTTAGATCTTTGGCATAGAAAGGGATGTTTGAGCATCTAGTATCATTTTCCTGAAACAAAGGAAAATAAGATGACTTTCCATAAAACAAATTTAAGTATAAATATGGTTTCATCTAAAGTACTGCATGATAGCTTGTAAATTTCTTTGACCACATAGTTCAACTTCTACCAAACAGGCTTTGAGGATGCAATGATGAGAACACAGGTCTAAATATTTGGTATACATTAAGCACTGATATAACAGAGTCTGTGCTGAAAGCTTGAAATATAAAAAGAAAAGTAAAGTGTAACTCTTAAAAACTCAGTCTATGGTAAATATACAAATATGTAGGTGTGAATTATGTGGGTGCTGAGGTGGCTCTGAGGTGTAAATAGCACACTCTCTGAAACAGATAATTTCAATGAGACTTGAGGGATTACAGGCTTAAGGTTTTCCTAGGCAGACACTCAGGAGCTAGGCAGAGAGTAAGTGAAGATGGCTGGAAAGCCTACCTCAAGTGACTCTAGGAAGCCAAGGACTACAGGAAAAGGTGCAAGCTGGGGGCAGGTTTGAGAGAACTCCCTAGAGAGGTTTTGAGCGGATAACTAAGGGTGGATTGCTGAGAGGAATCAGCAGAGGTGAGCAAATGCGATGAGCTGACAGCCACTAGCACAGTTGGGCAGCAGCTCCAGTCTGGAACTTTGAGGTCAGGGTGGAAGGCTGGAAAACGGCTCAAGGGAGACCATGAGCTTGAATGAGTGCCTCGTACCCGTGCACTTTTTTAACTTAGCTGTATTATAAAAAAAATAGCAATAGAACAAATGATTGCCAAAGTTTGGATTGGAGGATCACTGATGGATACCTTCACCACAAGCAGAAGTCTCAGTGTTATTTTATTTATTGATTATTTTTACAAAGTTGAGGATCTCACATGGTAGGGCTGTGCTCTTTTACTGAGCTATTCTACACCCTCAGACTGAATGTTTTCTTTTGTTTGTTTCTTTTTTTCTTCTTTTTATTAAAGAATTTATTAACATTGATTTTTACATCATATTTTAAATGACAAGTTTAACAAGCAAGTGTTCAAGGGGAGAATCTCTATTTACAATCACTGGGACTTAGTATTTAAAACTTAATCAAAATTAGGCTAAGGGTTTGTATGTCATATTAATTTATGAAATAAAACATTATATCTATAGAGTCATAGGTTTTTATGTCTATATAGCTATGTTTATATTTCCATTACCATGTCCATAGCTTTGGGTAGTTTGTTTCTTTTTTAAGTTTTAATGTCCCTGAAGTGAAATTTGAATAAGTTAAAGGTTTTGATGTTGTCATCATAGTTGATGCAAGTTCCTTCTTGTTGTTTTGGTTGTTTGTCCCTCTCTATAGATAACTGCATCAGGCATTTCTGAAGGAGCTGGGTGACAATCAAGGTTAATGTAACACTTAGTCCTTGCCTCTCCTTTGTGGGTTCTAATTCAGTGCACGGCCTCTGGGCTTCCTCTCAGCTCTGCCAAGGAAGCTGGCTCAGCAACCAGCATTGACTTGTTGGTCTCCTAGCAGTCTCCATTGGACCACAAGGTCAGAATAGCCTGATTCCTCTTTGCCCAAACACAGGGAAACACAGTGAGGTGTCCACCTGTTTTTAAGTGCAGATGTGCAGAGTAAGGAGTGGGAATGTCTCTCTCTCCTCCCATCGAGCCTGCCAGACACACATACATACCACACACACACACACTAACAATGACACAGCATGACACAGCACTGGCACAAGAGTTCTCCTAGTAGTTTGTCTTTTTTAAGGTTTCTTATCTTTGTGGACTTAGTTCTGTACATCACATGTCCTCAGGTTATGTCTTAAGTCTCTGTTCCACCTGTGATCACAGTGCATGAGCTGAAACAGATCTTGGGCTCAACTTTGCAGTGCAAGCAACCAAGGTTCAAATGGGCTAATTGTTGGCTACACAGAAATTCGTAAGGATGTTGAACACAAGTCAAATCTCACTTTGAGCCAGGGCTTTCCCCTTAGGCCTCCTGGAAACTTTCTGTTAACCCATGTAAAAGTGAAGTAGGTGAAAATAGAAAATGAGGAAAGTCCAGCTAACCATTTATTAATGATGCAAGTAAAATTGCCTGATGGAGGGAAGTCTCTATTAAACCATATTAGTTAGACTGTCTAACTAATGTGTTAGGTATATCTTTCTTATTTCTGAAGCTTCCACTAAAACAATGGCTCAGAGAAAAGCAAAATTTTCACTCAGAAAGAGAAATTATAGACTGTCAGCTCTTGCCAATTATAGGTTGAGAACTCTGAGCATTTAAGCCTTCAGAAATTATGTAAGATAATAGATTAACATCTCTTAGCACTTATAGTAAGAGTCCAAGAATCTGCACATACTTTACAGATATTAATATAATCCTTCCAGAAAATTGGAACCATATTATGAGAACTACTTTTTTATTTTACATATTTGTTGCACACAATTCATCTCTCTGACTTTTACTTACCACCTTTCTGTGTTTATATACAATAGTGGATTAAACTACCCTGCCTGAGCAGTGGTCCACCCCTTAGCCCTTTTGTTTTGTATTTTGTTTTGAGATTGTGCCCCTATCTGGCGAGCCTGGTACTCTGATCTTCCTATTTTCACCTCCTGACAAGCTGGGGTTACAGGAGTGAGCCACCATATCCAGCGACAAATCATCTTTTACTAAAACTGCTTTGATCTAAGTCTAAACTAGCCAAAACAAAGAAGCTTGAAGTGCCTTATATAGAAAAATTTATCATGTTAAAATAAGATCTCTTATAAAAAGTGAATGCTACAACTGTACACAAAGGTAACCAACCAGTCAAGATCTTTGCACTGAATATGGTGTTTTGACCCTTTCTAAAGATATCAGGAGCTACATACCCTACAATAACAGAAACTTTAACTATCTGTCTTTTGAAAATAAGTTCGAATACAGTTTTCTAATGCCAAATAGTTTGCTATAGCAGGACTTCTATTTCCTAACTAATCTAAATTGTGACAGATTTTGTGTGTGTGTGTGTGTGTGTGTGTGTGTGTGTGTGTGTGTGTGTGTGTGTAGTACTGGGGGTTTAAACTCAGAACTTTGTGCTTGCCAGGTTGGCACAATATTACTGAGCCACACTTCTGCTTTTACCCATTTATTTAATTTTAATTTTTAATAAGTTCCCTTCCTGCCCTGTGTGTGCATAAACTTTAGTCTGTGTACTTTTATGCTACTTGGTATTGCTAGAATTATTGTTGTCCACAACTGGCTCAGCTTCTTTCCATGAAAGTTTCAAACACTTTTCTGCCCATGCTGGCCTAGAACTATGATTTTTCTTAATCTCAACCTCCTATATAGGCTGCAATGAAAAGCATATAGCATAATGCCAAACTATGAATTGAGAAGGGATCTCGATTTTTTTTTCTGCCCAGCCTAGCCTTAGATCTCAGTCTCTAGTAGCCAGGATTGCAGCAGTGAGACATCAGTGGCTGGCAGTGAATTGTGACACATCTTCACTAGCTAGTTTTGATTAATTACAACAAGAATCTCACAACTATTATTTATACCCACTTTTAAGAATTCATCCTGAGGAAAATATGTGAAAAGGAAAAAAATGCCAGTAAGCACAGTTGTTTATAAACAATTATTTATGATAGCAAAAGCATGAATAAGGAACAATTAAACAATGAAGAGCCATGACCACAATTCAATTAAAATAATATGTAGCAATCCACTAAAAATGATACACAGGGGGCATCTAAGAAGCAAGCACATGTGAATATGATGCTCATAATTACACACTTCAGACCATACAAATTGTTTTTGCCTTACATTATCTCACAGATTTCCATAGTAGATCGGTTGAAAACACAAATAACTGTCTCTGCCAGGTGTGATGGTTCATTCCTGTAATCCTAGCTACTCAGAAGGCTGAAATCTGAGAATCAAGGTTCAAATCCAGTCCGGACACAAAAGGACCAGAGATTCTTATCTCCAATTAACCTCTAGAAAACTGGGAAGTGGGGCTTGGCTCAAGGTTAGGGTGGTAGCCTTGAGCTGGAGAGCTCAGGGACAGCGCCCAGGCCGAGTTCAAGCTCCAAGACCTATAAAACAAAACAAAACAACAACAAAAAAACCCATCTCCATTTTATGTCATCACATAATACAATGATCACATAATTTAAAGGTAAACAGTTCAAAATTGGAAATGTCATAACATTTTTCAAAAGAGCTTCTGCATCTAAAAAATGTGTTGATCTTTATTCATATATGTGTATGTGTTCTTAAGGACACTCTTCAAACTCTGAATACTTGTAGAATTTTTTTATCCTAATTGTAGATGCTGTGTTCTTTAGCATTCTTATGAAATACACACTTAGAGATTAGCCAGTGCAGATGGGTGGCTCAAATTTGTAGTCCTAATTACTCAGGAGGCTGAAATCCGGATGACAATGGTTAAAATTCAACCCAGGAAGAAAAGCCTGATAGTCATTTAACAGGTAGAAAGAGCTGAGTTGGTGGTGCAGAGCACTGGCCAGACAAGCAAGCTGAATGAAAGCCAAAAGTCCTAAGCCCTGATATTAGCACAAAACACCAACCAAAAAAAAAAGTAAAAAGGCATAGCCAAACATAAACACATGGCTTTCATATGTGACCTACTATATTACCAGGTCCAACACTGCTATTGTCAAAAGTGAGATATTCCTCCTTCTCTTCCTTTCCTTCCATCATTTTTTAATATATTTTTTATTGTAATTAATAGTAGGGTTACATGATATTTGCCAGATAAATGGTGCCTTAATTCCCACACATTGAAACCCTTTCACACGTCACGGTCGCCATTTCCCTTCCCCCCTCCCCCACCCCTCATCTTGTCCTTCCATCATTTTTTATGGGGGTTTAAACTCAAGGTTTCAAACCTTCAAGCACTGGACCACTTGAGCCACATACCTAGCTCTTTTGCTGTTAGTTTTTTTTTTTGTTTGTTTTGTTTTTTATTGTTTGTTTTTGGTGCCAGTCATAGGGCTTGAACCTAGGGCCTGAGCACTGTCCAAGGCTAGTGTTCTACCACTTGAACCACAGTTCCACTCACAGGATTTTTTTTTTGCATAGTTTATTTTTTTTTTATTTTTTATTTTTTTATTGTAATTAGTAAAAGGGTTACATGATATTTGCCAGATAGAAGGTGCATTAATTCACATACATTGATACCCTTTCACATGTCTTGGTACCCATTACCCTCCCCCCCACACCCCCCATCCGTCTTGGTTTTCCCCCCTTCCCTATCAAATCTCAAATATCCAAATACAAATAAATTCAATATATCAGATAACAAAGTGAGATACTATACCAATATGAGATAACCAAGGGACAGCAAAGGAGATGAGAGACAACATAGTACATTAAGGACAACAATCATTCATTATATGGCTTTTGTTTCAATATCCTGGAGGTCCTTTCAATTAGCTTCACATTATATGGCCTTATGTATCAAGATTTTGCTCTACTGCAGATCTCTGCTTGTAGAGCCCAAGGTTTCTACTGATTATGACGAATGAGGGAAACCATTGAGCCTAAGTTCCTTTGAGTCTGGCTTACTTCACTTAATAGGATTTTTTCTAAGTCTTTCCATTTCCTAACAAATGGGGCAATGTCATTCTTTCTGACAGCAGCATAGAATTCCATTGTGTACAAATACCACAACCTGTTGATCCACTCATCAACTGAGGGACATCTAGGTTGGTTCCATATCTTTGCTATGGTGAATAGTGCTGCAATGAACATTGTTGTGCTAGTGGATTTAGTATGCCCTTGTTTCTGGATGGTTGGGTAAATGCCAAGTAGTGGAATTGCTGGGTCATAGGGGAGTTCTATGTTTAGTCTTTTGAGGCACTGCCACACTGCTTTCCATAGTGGTTGAACGAGTTTGCACTCCCACCAACAGTGTAGTGGTGATCCCTCCTGGCCACATCCCCTCCAGCATCTGTTGTTATTCGTTTTCCTGATCCTGGCCATTCTAACTGGAGTGAGGTGGAATCTTAGAGTTGGTTTGATTTGCATTTCTTTTATGACCAGAGATGTTGAGCATTTCTTCATGTGTCTATAGGCCATTTTTGTTTCTTCTTCAGAGAAGACTCTCTTTAAGTCTTTGGCCCATTTTTAATGGGATGGTTGTTACTTTGGAGGTTAGTTTTGGAGTGATTCAATTTTTTGAGTTGTTGATATATTTTAGATATGAGGCCTTTGTCCGTTGTTTGGTTGGTGAAGATCTTCTCCCATTCTGTAGGCTTCCTGATTAGTTGACTAGCTATGTCCTTTTTTTTTTTTGCATAGTTTATTGAAGATAAGAGTCTTACAGGCTCTCTTGCCTGGGCTAGCTTCAAATCGCAATCTTCAGATCTCAATCTCCTGAGTAGCCAGGATTACAGGACAAAAAAGGAACTAGTATCTGACATAGCAGAGCTTATGTACCATAGACAAAATCCAGCCTCTCAGAGAATCGAGCAACACAGAAAAGATTGGAAAGATAGATCTGGAGAAAATGAACTACAGCCAATGGGTATCATCAATACAGCCCTATTATGGGAAAGCTTGCCATCCTTCTATGCTTCTTGGATAGAATTCTATGATTCTAATATAATCATTGCAACCCTTGTAATACAGAGTTGATTGCTATTAAATATATTCAAATTGTTGTGTAACCACCACTACCATCTATTTCCAGAACATTTTCATCATCTCAAAGTCAGAGTCTGTATCTACTAAATCATAACTCCCGTAGCCTCATCCCTCCAGCTCTGGCAATCACCACCTTCTCGTTGTCTCTGTCAACCTGCTTATGTCTGGAGTTCCACAGAAGTGGAACTCTAAAGTATTAGTTGTGTTACATCTGTATTATTTCACCTAACATAATATCTTCTAGGTTCTTTCCATGCTGTAGGATGAGTCAGAATTTCATTCCTAACTTTTTTTTGGCCAGTCTTATGGCTTGACCTCAGGGCCTGAGCACTGTCCCTGAGCTTCTGTTTGCTCAAGGTTAGCATTCTATCACTTGAGCAAAAGAGCCACATCTGGCTTTTGTGTGTGTATGTGTGTGTGTGGTGTTGAGCAAGAGGGCTTCATGAATGCTAGACAAACAGTCTATGACTGAGCCACTTTCTCAGTACCTTTCATTCCTTTTTAAAAGGCTGATTAATATGTGTGTGTGTGTGTGTGTGTGTGTGTGTGTGTGTGTGTGTGTGTGTAGCTCACATTTTGCTTATCTAGTCATGTATTGAAAGACACTTACTTTCCACCTTTTGGTACTATGCATCTTATAGACTTTGGTGTACAAATTTTTGAGTTCTGTGAGTTTCACTTTTAACAGAAATTCCATTTTTAACACATTCAGCATGTGTGCTATAGTTTAAATCTGACTCTTCTTTTAGATACATTAGAGCTCAAAAGCCCTTGTAAAGAAATTACACAAATGAAATATTATAGTTTTGAAATGTGAATAGCTATAAACAAGGAGAGAGGCTTAAAAGGTGGCAGTAGTGGGATAGCTCATAGATAGGATATAAATAGCAAGGGCCATAACCACATAGCACATCCTGTGTTTCTCCTTTTATAGATATTAGTTCTAGCTTCCTGGAACTGAAGATAAAGAGAGAAGACTAGATTAGAGTGTTCTTAGGATAAGACTTAACTGTTAGAAAAATTATCTCAAAATTGGCTTAAATTCCTCCAACCGAGTCTTTGGATTTAAATAAATTGTGTTTTTACTTAAAAAGTAGATTTTGGGAAAAACTCTATTTATGGGTTACAAAAAGCACTGCCATCATCTGGCATCAAGGAACTTTGAAAGACATTCTGTTTTGTCTCCAAATACTGTTGTATTTTCCCCCCACACCCTCACTGATTTTTCTTAAACATTAAGTCAAATCAACTTTTCAGTAGGTGAGATATGACAAAAAGGATAGATAATCAGATGAACATGTAACCACTGAAGGCAGTTTTTATTTTACACGTACAAAGATGTAAGAAGAGTGAAGATGTAACTCAAGCAAGTTTCCAATGCAGCTTTGCTCTTCACTGTTGCTAGGTAACCATTTGGAAATGGACACCTAGCAACGATTAACCACCATCTTGCTTTTCTACCCTGTCTATAAACAGCAATCCTAATTTCTAAACGCAGAAAAACATCGGCAATCTAGGGTGGAGGAGGAAGATAGAGAGAAACTTATGGAAATAATTAGAATAAAATCATGCTATTCATGGATACTTTTAAAAACTATTTTCATTATTTTAGATTCCAAGTTCACAATTTCCAAACCAAATTCATTTGTGTTGCACTCTCTATCTCTATCTATCTATCTATCTATCTATCTATCTATCTATCTATCTATAATTTTTTTGTGGGTCATGGGGCTTGAAATCAACCTGGGCTCTGCTCTTCAACTTTTCAGCTCAAGGCTACCACCCTACTCTTGAACCAAGCCCCACTTCCCATTTTCTAGAGGTTAATTGGAGATAAGAGTCTCAGATTCTTTTGTGCCCAGGCTGGCTGTGAACCTTGATCCTCAGATCTCAGCCTCCTGAGTAGCTAGGATTACAGGCATGAGCCACCACGCCCGGCTGTTGCTCTATATTTTTACAGGTTATACTTCTGGGCTTTTTCTCCAAATTCAGAAATGTGTGATTCTGACATAAAAACTTAGCAAAAGCTAATTTTAAATGTATTTTATTCTTTTTTATATTGTAAAGGTGATGTACAGAGGGGTTACATGTATTTTCTCACAGTTTTTTCCTCCTGTCCCCACCCACGAGTTGTATAATTATTTTTTTAACATAGTGTCCCTGAATACAAAAGCGAAACTTTTGTTGTCAGCTCATTTATAAAACATTTTGTGTATGGCTGGACACTAGTAGCTCACACCTGAAACCCTAGCTATTCAAGAGGCTGAGATCCGAGTATCACAGTTTGAAGCAGCTCAGGCAGACACTTATCTCCAATTAATCACCAAAAAGCCAGAAGTGGAGTTATGGCTCAAGTGGTATTGAGCTAGCCCTGGGCACAAAAGTTCTGAGTTTAAGCCCCAGGACCATCATACATAACATACACAACAACAACAACAATAACAAAAACTCTGTTTTGTGAAGATGATGACCAAATACAAATCATAACACTCAGTATGGGTTATTCTGTGCTAAGGCATAGTCTTTACTTCATAGCCACCTCTCATGGATCAGAATTGGATGCTTGAAAATATTCAGGATGTCTCTCAAGGAAAGTTATATCAACAAAAGCTTGCAAATTGTGGCAAATCATGGCATTCTTTTTTCTTTCTTTTCTTTCTTTGGAGATCATGGGGCTTGAACTCTTGGCCTGATCTCTGTTCCTAAACTCTTCAGCTCAAGACTAGTGCTCTACCACTTGAGCCACAGTGGCACTTCTGGTTTTCTGGTGGTTAATTGGAGAGAAGAGTCTGATGGACTTTCATTCCCAGGCTGGTTTGAACCTCTATCCTCAGATCTGAGCGTCCTGAGTAACTAGGATTATATGCATGAGCTACCAGCACCTAGCTTTCCATAATGGCATTTCTTGTTTCCATAATGTCTCAAGTCTCCTTTTCAAAATAGTACTTCTTCTTCCCATAATTCCCTGGTTCCAACTCCAAATCCTACCTCAGTAATGAGGTAACGACTTTTGCAAAAACTGCATCAAATCTACTTCTGCATTCCTCTGCACATGGACACAAGTGATCTAAATTATGTCTCTGCTTATGCTCAGTGGCAGAGATGAATAAGGAACCCTAGTTGGCTCATGAGCCCTAACTTGCCAATTCTGTCCCTGTGTAGAAAGAGAATTAGAAAAGAATAAAGGCCATGGATGTCTGGTTCTGAGATCTTTCTATGGAGAGTCTATGCTTTCTATCTCAGCTTTTGAGGGAGGTAGGACACAGGTAAGGAAGGAAGGATATGTTAGGATTAAATATACTTGTGACAGAAAAATCCAAACTAAGTGTGAATTAAACAAAATACAAGTTTGTTGTCCTATAAATTTAGCTTGCTATGGATGCTCCCTAATCATAAGAAAATAGACATTTCTACTCCTCAGTTCCATCATCTTATAGACTTTGTCTTCCATCTTATAGCCTCCAAGGTGGGTGCTCCATGGCAGACAGCCCCTCCTCATTCCACCTAGCAGAAGAGAAGTGATAAGATCCTTTGTCTTTACCATTAGTTCCAATTCCATTTCCAACCATTCATTTCCAATCTTAGAAAGTTGACATCTTTTTTCTCATCTTCTTTATCGAGGTTGACTTACTCTTAACTGTATTTTGTTACATTCTGCATTCCATCCTGGGATCCCAACACCTCCTGAAGGACTTACAAATTTATATACATGAAGGCTCCTTCTTTGTTCCATGAGATCCTATGTGTTCCTACATACCATCTTTAATATAAATAAAATACATTATTTAAATGTCACTTTAATAATCATATTTTAGCCAGGCACTGAATGGCTTAAATCCTAGCTATCCAGGAGACTGAACCTGAGGATTGTGATTCAAAACCAGTCTGGACAGACAAGTCAGACACTTATCTTCAGTTAACTGGCTAAAAGCCAGAAGTGGAGGTGTGGCTCAAGTAGTAGAATGCCAGCCTTAAGCAGAAAAGTCAAGTGAGAGAACTAGGCCCTGAGTTCAAGCTTCAGTGCCAGTACAAATAAATAAAACAGGCAACTAAATCTGCATGATGATAGCAGATAATAGATTAAAGGGCACAGACTTAAAAGGCATGGGGAAGGGCTAAATAAATGAAAGTCCACCCGACGTTCCTTGTTTTTTTTTTCTTCTTGTTAGATTCCTGTCTTTGATCCATCCACCCTCTCCATTTGCTTTCCTGTTTCACTCTCTTGCTCACAGCTTGTGATGAACTCTTTAAGGCTTTTCCTCTTGCTTCTCCTAGGATGGCTGATGACCGAGAAGGACAGTAGGAAGGGAAGAAAATGAATGTTGTAGGGCATGTTAGCAGGGAAAAAGCACCCACTGGTTTTGTAGGCAGTGAGATAAGATTCAGAATTAAAAAATAAAAGAGGTCTTCCAACATGAAGATCACTAGCAATCTTCTCTTACCTGTCTTTCCCAAGTTACACACCTGTTGGATGATACCAGGCTCATGGCCATACAGAATAATGTCTTTTAAGCACTCTAAAAATGACTAGTTTAAAGCTGTCTCTCATGGGCTAACAAAATTCTGAAATGCTAACAGCTAGCCTGGAATCGAACAATTCTATCAATGAGTGTGGATGATGGGAGCCACCTTTCTTCTCCTGTTGGAGCAGGGAAGGAAAAGAAGACTGCAGTGATATGTGGGTTGATGGATGGAACTGGAGACATTCCTATCCATGCCCATTTAGATTGTGAGAGATACAATTGTTATCTGCAGAAACATTCATGGATATGTAGAAATGTATAGGTTAGCATGTGCAGATATATTTTCTTCCTTGTTCAACTAGTAGACAAAGACTCAAACTTCTACAGGCATATCTAGCATCTACCTCTTAATTTCTAACTAATTCTCCAGTGAAAGGAAGTTGAGCTCTGAAGAAATGTCTGACTCTAGAAGAGGAATAACACATACACAGCAAAGGCTAGACTGTCTGGAAGAGCCAGAAATTAAGGAAGCACTCTTCTCCCCCAAGAGAAGAACATAAAAATCCCCAAATAACACACACACACACACACACACACACACACACACACAATTAGGACTATATTCAAGAGACAAAGGAACCAAGAGAAAGCGCTCCCAGTGGTCAAAGATGGCAAAATTTGATCATGAAAATAAGTAAAGAACTATTGAGGTATAGCCCAAAGTATGAAAAAAAAGCATCAAGTCCATATCGATAAAATGAATAAGCACTTCAAACAGTTTATGTAAGGAGTTTTCCTCAAGGAAGTGCACCACAATTCCCTGTCCCCTAAGAATGGACTGTGAAAAGACTTCCTAAAGGTGTACAATGGAGGCTGTGTGTGGAGGTAACTTTATAGTGGAAAACCAACCCAGATGAACACTGTCTTGGTTTCAAGATGTTGTCAATTGAAATAAGGCATACAGAGGCCATGTAGAATACTATGACAATGACCTTCTGATCAGGAACATTCAGTTAACCCCAGTCCAAAGAGAAAAACACCTGACTAGTTCCACAGAGACATAAGATAAATACCTGGCTAGAATTCCAGATTGTGATGGACGTTAACAGAAAGACAGTCTGAGAGTCTGTTCTAGTCCAAGCAGAATCTGAGGAGACATGGTGACTAAAAGTAATGTGGCATTTGGGATAGAGCACCATGCCCAAACCATAGATAAAAAGGGAATATATATGGATGCTAATCATTTTGCATTCGCATTTGTACAGTATTATGTCATTGCATCAGTAGTCCTACAGATGCCATACTCCAGTAAGATGTTAAGAAGCTTATTGGAAACAGAGATGAGAATCAGTATCTCATTCTGGAACCTTAGCTCCTCAGGAGGCTGAGATATGGAGGATCAAGATTTGAGGCCAGACTGGGAAGAAAGGTTTGAGAGATTACATTTCCAAAAATAATATTTAATAAGCCATGCTGAAAACATAGTTCAAATGATAAAGTTCCAACTGAGTAAGTAAGGTTCTCAGCTTAACCCCTGGTACCACCAAAAACAAAAAAAAAACAAACAAAAAAAGGTGAAGGAACTGGATAGGGAGTATATGGGAATTTTCCTTTTTCTTTTCTTTTTTTATTTCCAATCCTGGGGCTTGAATTCAGTGCCTGGGCACTGTCCTTCGACTTTCTCATGGCTAGAGCTCTACCACTTGAGCCACAGCACCATTTCCATCTTTTTCTATGTATGTGGTACTGAGGAATTGAACCTGGGTCTTCGCACATGCTAGCCAAGCATTCTTTATAATATTGTACACATCTACAATAGTTTTTGAAAGACTGGCATATGAAATGGACCTGGAACATCATAACTATCCAGCACTGGTGGCCTAGCACAGCGGTGATTTTGGTACATGTCCTCAAATGCAGAGAACAAATGACTTCATTCTGCAGAGCAGACTAACATTATTGAAAAGATCCCAAATCCTTGTGGTGCAAGTTCCACTTCAAAAGAAGGAATACAGAATGTTTGTAGAAAGAAAAAAAAATCAGCTTTTTTTTTTTTTTTTTTTTTTTTGCCAATCCTGGGCTTAAGCTCAGGGCCTGAGCACTGTCATTGGATTTTTCTCAAGGCTAGAGCTCTACCACTTGAGCCTCAACACCACTTCTGGCTTTTTCTAAGTATGTGGTACCAAGGAATCGAACCCGGCTCTTCGTGCATGCTAGGCAAGCACTCTACCACTAGGCCATAATCCTGGCCCAAAACCAGCATTTTAAGAGAAGTGTAGAGCGAGGTGATAAATACAGACTTACCCATCAGAGAATTGGGAGGGATACGTGAGCACAGAGCCAAAGTTGAAGCTGTCTCACTTCACAGCAAGTAACATAGATGCAGCAAACTGATGGATTAGTCACACACCCTCTCTGCTTGTGATTACAAAGCCACACTGTTTTTTAGGGGCAACACCCAGTGGGCCAGATTAAACAGGAGGAATTAAGGGAGTATACAAGCCAGGGTGCTGAATGATGACACCAGCCTGGCTGCTTCTGAGAACTACACCAAATGCAAGCCTCTAGGCCTGGAGCAAAGCTGGAGGAGAAGGCCAAAGTAATCAAGTGACAAGAATGGAGGCCCATAGCCAGTTAAGGGAGAGGAGGGCTGGGAATACCTACAAGGATAAAAGTGCTGAACCCTTACAAGTGGTAGATTTTCTAATTTTAACTCTTAACAATCTCAATGGCCATTGACATTGAATTTGGCTGCTTTTTTATTCCTTGCTTCTGTTTCAGCAATTCTTTCTTCATTTGCATCTAATTTTCGGTTACCTTCATTATCATTCGCAATTAAGCAAGCTAACTAAATATACACCATGTGTGAGAACTGAACAGCAAACAAACTCATGTATGATATGGCTCTTCATGTAGAAAGATGTGTACTATTAGAAGAACCAGTGTGTTCCTATGATGCTCTGGAGAAGAACTTTTATTTTTAATTTAGTTTTTATTATCTTTAAGTAGGAATCACTGTGATGCATTGTGATGAGAGCCATCCCTTCCACCATTCTCTTTCTGTCTATCCCAACTCAGCCAACCCCCTCAAATTTCCTAGTTCTTTTTTATTGTATGTACATTGCATATTATGACTATATTTGCTCATCATTTCTTTCTCCACTCTCTGCCACTCCTCCTTGAGTACAACGCCCCTCAGACAAGATATATTTCAGCTTCCTGGCATTCATTTGGTTAAGTTTTAAGTTAATTGTCCAAAGAAGTTACACTAGTATAAATTTAGTCCATTTAATCATGTGTATTAGCATGCAGTATTATATATGTTTTCACGTATAGTTTTTATTTTAGATCTACCCTTCTGTAGAACTTTAAGGTATGAAAAACTATTCACTTTCATGCAAGATTGGTTAATGATGAAATCATGCTACTGAAATTAATGTAGACATTTTTCATGCTTATTTCATTCAACATTATGTCTGAGGTAGTTTGTATTATGCATATAGCCACATTTGTTCTGTGCAGCTCGTGTGTCATGTCAAAGTTTCATTCAATAATAACCACATTTCACATTTTCTTATCAATATATATATTTTTGTTTGGCAGTCCTGTCCTTGGACTCAGGGCCTGAGCACTGTCCTTGGGCTTTCTCAATGCTAGAGATTTTCCACTTGAGCCACAGTACCACTTCCGGCTTTTTTTTTATGTATGTGGTACTGAGGAATCGAACCCAGGTCTTTGCACATGCTAGGCAAACACTCTACCACTAGGCCAAACTCCCAGCCCTCATTATATATCTTTATAGATATGTATCTATAGAGATATTGTATTGGTGTGTGTGTGTGTGTGTGTGTGTGCATGTATGTGCTGGTTTTAGAGTTTGAACTCCAGTGCTTGGTGCTTCTTTGCTCAAGGCTAGTGTTCTGCTCGATCATTTAAAAACTCCAGTTGCAGCTTCTAGGCTTAAGTGGAGATAAGAGTCTCATGGACTTTCCTGAAGCACTGGCTTTGAAACACTGATACTCAGGCTTCTGAGTAGCTAGGATTACAGGCCTGAGCCATCAGTGCCTGGCTTAGCTATATTTTTAGGATTAGACCTCACACTTTATCTTAATATGTGTCACCTTGATAGCCTTTTCAATTTAATCCAATTTAACATTAATCACAGTTTCTGAAATGAGACCCTTCTCAGAAATCACCCTAGGGTGAGAAGCATTATAAAGCATTGCTAATGACAACACTGAAATAGTTCAAAGTATATAGAACCAAACAGATTCAGAAACTGTTTTATATTCATGGTACTCTAGCTTTGCCTCCTTTTGGGGACTCCAGTATCAGGTCTTGGAATGGGAAACCCTTGTACTGAGCCTTTGTATGAAACCCTATAATCTGGTTAAAACAACTTAAAAGTTTTCCTCATCCCAGGTCAATTAAGCCACAATTTCTAAGAGCAATATCCAGGAATCACTATTTGTAAGGTTTCTAGAGAATTTCAAAGTACAGTTTAACTTGAGAATTACTGTTCCTATTAAAAAATTCCTGCCCACTGCCAGTGGCTCAAATCTATAATCCTCAGGAGGCTGAGATCTAAGAATTATGCTTTAAAGCCATCCTGGACAGGAGCAATTGTGAGACTCTCATCTCCAATTAACCATCCAAGAACTGTAAGTGGAGTTGTTTCTCAAGTGGTAGAGTGCTAACCTTGAGCAAAACAGCCCAGGGACAGCATCTAGGCCCTGAGTTGAAGCCCCAGGACAGACACACACACACACACACACACACACACACACACACACACACACACACCACACAAATCATTCTTGAAAACTGGGACTATGTGATATTAATTATAAGAAAAATCAATAGTAAAACTCGTCGGGGAATCTCTTTTATAGACACTACACAAAGGCTTTCCCCCATGTTTACAGTAGATCTGGGCTAGTATAACCCTTGTTAAACTTAGGGACAGACAGCCTGTAGTGAGAGTACTAACTCATAAATTACTTGCAATATTACTTCATATATTTTTGCTGAGACAGCAACTTTCTTTGCATGCTACCTGACACAGATTGAGGAATGCAATCTTGAAATAGAATTTACAGTGACTGAGTCACCTACTGTTACAAGGAATCATTGTTCATCTGCAAGACGTGTTTCAATTTGAGACTAATAAAACACATATGGATGTTTTTTAAAAGCACAAGATACAGCTAAACAACTCTGAGTAGTCAGGTTATTGCTTATCTTTTTTGCTCAAGGTTTGTGTGCTACCACTAAAGCCAGATTTCCAGTTCTAGCTTTTTGCTGGTTAACTGGAAATCAGATCTCAGCCTCCTTGAATAACTAGGATCGTAGGGTCTGCTCCTGGCCCTGGGCAAGACTAAATATTTTTATTTTCTCCTTTTACACGTAATCATTCATGGCCAATATTATTTCTTCTCTGGTTTTTCCTCACCAGGTTATCCTAAGGCACATGATAGATATCATTGCATCTTCAAATGTTTCATTGTGTACTACTAGAAATCCAAACCATCAGAAAATACTTCCTTTATGTTATTGTATATCTGGATCATGTTCAAATTTCCTTCATTGTCTCACATTTCTTCCCTTTTGGCCAGTTTAGGCACCTCATATAAGCAGAATCATCCATGTGTTCTTTGATGATTTCATTTAGTGTAAAGTTTTGAAGGCCCACCTTTATGCATTTATTGTGGCAACACCACAATTTTAAAATAAATTAAGTAAAAGACATTGATGTAATTGAACTCCTTCCTTTCATGGCAGATGACACTGACCACCAGGATTGCTGTTGGGCTTGACCCAGACAGCCTCAGAGAGAGGCAGGGAAAAGACTTCCATCCAGTTGCAAAGCTGTATCTATAATCACATGGTTATGAAAGTTCCAGAGAGAGTTCATCTATAACTTAGGTGGCTTGGTGTGAGATGCCCATGTGTTCCTCACCAGCCAGTCTCTTCTGCACCTGTCTACTTTTCTCCTAGCACATTTTTGTGTTTAACTTGGACAATCTATGTCCTCCATTTTGAGGGTCCTATCAGAAGTATGATCTAGATCACTAGAACCTTTTCTTTCATGCTAATTCTTTCAGGCTCTTTTCTTTACCTACTGTTAACCTTGCTGCACAGACATTTGTTCCTAACCTCAAGGTGTGGCTAGACAGGGGATGGGGTAGATGAGTCTCTGGCAGGCTTAAAGTTAAGGAAAAGCAATATTTACTCCTCCTTCTTATCCTCTTCCTCCTCCTCCTTCTTCCTTCTCAACTAGAAGCAGAGCTCTGAGATGTTTTGTATTATAATATGAAGCAACCAGATTCCTGACATTGTTGAGATGTATTTAAAAACTCCCCAGTTTTACGAGTCTCATGCAATTAAGTTAGAGAAACTGCACATGTTGGGTAAGGGTTGTGCTAAGGCCAAGGAGGAAGTTTAGATTCCAGGAAAGAAGGGGGATTTCCTTATGTGATTTGTTCTCAAACAATCACAGATGGAAACAGAAATATAGCACTCAATGTAACAAGAGCTTTTTACATCTGCTTAATAATATTTATTTTACATGTATGTCTTATGACATATCATTTATTCTGATGATAGAGATAAATACTTCAGAAAATTAAGAGAACATAAAAGGAAGAAAATAAAATTCCTGTAATTCCAACCAAAAGAAGTCATAGTAACTGACAATTTGAAACATATTTTCTGTCTTGTACACAGAATTATGGATATAGCCACTTTGCATCTAAATAGGGCCATGCTTTATTTGAAAAACTGTATGTAGATTTTTTTCCCTGAGACAGTATTTTGCCATGTGTACTCATGTTGGACTTGTGTACTCATGTTGGACTTGAAGTTGTTAGGTAGTACAGGCTGGTCTCAAACTTGCGATCCTTCTGCCTCAGTCACTTAAGTGCTGGCATTATAGCTATGTGCCACTTGTATCGTGATATTGTCAACAAGGTACAGTATAGCATACATATTTTTCAGCTATTAAATTTTCCTGGAAATCATTATTTTCTTACTTAACATGATGTTGGAGATAGAACTGAGGGTCTTGTGTAGCTACAGCAGAGCACATGTTTTTTCATTGATTTACAGTCCCAGTTCTAGGAAATCCTGGTTTTGAATACCTGCACAGTGGATTATACCAAGCTTCCAACATTTGTCTACCCATTGCTCTAATATCAGAATTGCAGAGTATTATCAATTTCCCACGAAATGTCCTTGTACATGCATCCTTCCTGCATCTTCCAAATCATTTCCAGGAATAGAACTTTGTACTTTTTTTCTAAAAGGCTTTTCCTGTGTATTAAGTGTTTTGCTTATGTTGTACAAAAGCATCTCTTTGTCCTGTTTTATTAATACTAGGTAGTTATAAACCGGTGGCAATTTGATTGACTAAATATGGCATCTACTATGATATGGGTCTGATATGAGCAGGTCCCCAACGGTCTCCTGTATTAGGAGCTTGGGTTTCAGTGTAACCTGATTAAAAGGTTGTATGCCTTTAAGAGTTGGGCCTAGTAGAAGGTTACTAGTTCTTTCGGGGGGGGGGCATTACATTTGAAAGAGATTAAGGTAGTTCTTGTGGGATCCTGAATTCATTTTCAGGAGAAGTTTGTCATAAAAGACCAAGCTAGCATGCATTCCTCAGTAGATCTAGTTTTCTGTCTCACTCCCATCAGTGATGCTATCTACCATGTCGTCCATACTAGAAGCAAACCAATGCCATTCAGAACTATGAGCTAAATAAACCTTCTTTCTTTTCAAAATTCTCAGCCTCCAGTATCTCACTACAGTCACATGAATGGACTAATAGCATATCCTATTTTAAGTTGTACCACTAAAATGAATCTTCTTTTTCATATGTTAATTAGCTATTTGCTTGTCTTCCAATGGAAAATGTTGCCTACTTTTCTATCACAGTAATAATCTTTTGCAGATTGAGTTGTATGAACTCCTTGTATAATCTGACTACAACTTCAGTCTTTATCATATTTTTTAGCTTATATTGACACTTTTTCCTCTGCTATGTCCTGAGCCACATAATTTGAGCTAAATTGCTTTACAAACTAACCTCTGTCATGGATAAGACTGTACATTTTTCTCAGCGATGGATCCAATTTTAGTTTCAAAAATGATGCAATACAGCATCTGGCTGCTGATAAGAGACATGATTGGTGTCCTGCGAGATAGTCTGAGGCTGACTGACAGCAGTCTTAGATGTCTGGCTAAAATTAGCTGCTTGCACTCCCATCTCTCCTCTCTCTCTCTCTCTCTCTCTCTCTCTCTCTCTCTCTCTCTCTCTCTCTCTCTCTCTCTCTCTCTCTTTCTCTCTCTCTCTCTCTCTTTCTCTCTCTCTCTCTTCTCTCTCTCCTCTCTCTCCTCTCTCTCTTTCTCTCTCTCTTTCTCTCTGTGTCTCTCTCTCGCTCTCTCCGTTCCTCCCTCCCTTCCTTCTTCCCCATTCCATCTCTCTTTTTTGTTTTAGCTATTTCTTGGGTCTCAAGTTTATGTCTGGGTCAGCCCGGACCTCAGTCTTCCTACTTATGTTTCTCTCTGGTGATATGTGCACCATTGTATCCAGCCTTATTGGTCAAGATGAAGTGTTGCTAACTCTTTGCCTGCCTGGGTGCTGGGATTATAGATGTGAGCCACTGCACCTGGCCTCATCTCCTTTTCATAAGGCAATCTGGCCTGAAATTTCTCTTCTTACTCTTATTGTACTTTGAAAAGCTGTTAAGAACTGAGCCTGCTCCCACGTGCTGTTCCTGGCTGGAGGACTCCAGTCTCATGCCATCTGCCTTGGCACAACCATTTTCTTTGATGTATTGGAACTTGAAGACTCATTTATGAATAAAAAAATTTCCATGCTATAATGGTTTCAGTTTCACAGGAGGCAATAAAGTAACAACAAGGGCAATCTAGCCAAGATGGAATATTTATTATAATGTTCTAGGGTGGGCACAGGACTCACAGAAAGCTTGACTTCTCTTGTCTCCAAGTCTCAAGTTCAAATGTTTAGGAGAAGGACTTTGGATGAGTTTCAAGTAAGTGCTGGCCTGAGGTCAAATGCACTGACTGGCCATGGAGCCACATGAAATAATGGCTGCTAGGCAGATTGGGGAAAGGTCACAGAACCATTGTGAATTATAGGTACCAGAGTCGGGCATCATGCCCTGTAATCTGTATCAGATACAATGTTGTATACAGGAGATTCAAAAAGGTAAGGCAATTATCTATTCGAATGTTACCATGTGCAAGAAAGTGACCACTGAAACTTGAGAGCAAACCTGGGAGTTTGTTTGTAGGTAAATGCAGTTGTTCTGTATCAACACAATCTCAACTATGACAATGGCCAATAGGAGAATATGTCACATTATGACCAGTTCAAGGAACCTGAATACTAGCATAAGCCTCCTGTAATCTTTCCAGCTAATGGGGATCATATTTTAATCTGTATATCATATTAGATTTGCTAAAAAGCTTAAGAAACCCCACTAAAGAACAACAGTAATAAATTTTATTTCATGCTAGAACAAATCACAAGACCCCAAAGCATCCATTTCATGTTCAAATTGTAGTTGTGCGAATGTTAAATAAAACATTAATATAATTACATTCAAGAATTATGCAGACAATGGAAGGACAGTCCCTCCCAGAGGAAGGGCAAGGCTTCCTCAAATTGTTCCTTAATACCTGAGCAGCCACTGTAGCTGGGAACAAAAGGACCAAACTATCTTTCGGCTATTTTTGCAGGTCCGCTGAGAATTCTGCAATATATAGTCTCTCCTTAACATAGAGGACCACAGCCAGTCCTGGGCTGAGCTCAAGGCCTGAGCACTGTCCCTGGACTTTCTCAAGGCTAGAGCTCTACCACTTGAGCCTCAGCACCACTTCTGGCTTTTCCTATGTATGTGGTACTGAGGAAGTGAATCTGGGTCTTCATGCGTGCTAAGCAAGCACTCCACCACCATTAGGCCAAACTCTCAGCACCAAGGACCACAGATTTTGGTCAATAACAGCAAGATAAAATGTTAAACCTCCATAAATGAACAAAAACCAAAGTCTTCTCAAGTCATCTTGTACTCAGCCACCTTCTACACCATCACTCACAGATTTGCGGGGCAAATGAAAAACATGCCAACCATGAGGCTACCATGATAATATGCCATCATTTATATTTATGTGGTAACTTTGGCTTCTCTGTCATTTAATAATTACATGGCTTTCATTATGGTACAGATCAGGGATGTATCCCAGGGTTCTTGGGTTAAAGGTTCAGTCCTCAATTTGGTGCTGTAGGGAGGTGGTCATATCTTTAAGAGGGATAGTGGGATGTCTAGGTCATTGGGAGAGCATGTCTTTGAAGGAGATATTGAGACCTCATGCTCTTGCTCTTGCTCTTGCTGTTTTCTTTCTTATCCATGAAATAGTTTGGTCTACCATGTACAGCCAACCATGATGTGCCACCCCATATCCAGAGGAACAGGGCTAATGGACCATCAACTGTGAACCAGAAAAAAAAACAACAACCACCAAAAAACACCTTTCTTCTTTATAAGCTGATTATCTCAACTAGGTCTTACAGTAGAAGAAACAGTGATAGCTGTGACTGATACTTTCATAATGATGATGACACTATATTACTACTACTACCAAAACTCAAATTATAGTTCTTTAGATGGGCTGCATCTTTGATGCTATAATTTACAATGCGTTATACTGTGCTCTTGTAAACATATAAAAATTTTAGAATGTCAGGGTTCAAAAAGGAAAGCCAAGCTGTTGGCATGGCATGGCATGGCATGTTAGAGTTCTTGTCTAGTAAATGTGAGTCACAAGATTTGAATTTCAGCATCATCAAAAAGGAAAGGAAAGGAAAAAAAAAGGAGGGCCCAATATCCATGTGCCATATATTTAAGAGAGAAGGGTTAAGTCAATTTATTTTTTAAAAATGGGACAATATTTTCAGAATTGTACAGATAGAAGCAAGGAGTTGAATCATTTGTCACATTGTCACCAAATCTTATAAAAAGTTTAGTCACTGAAACCGATAAAGGGAAATCAGGTTCCATACATGGCACACAGGGGCCTGGGAAAGTTCAGTAGAAGCTGAAACCCATGGACTTCAATGTACATCCCCTGGATGGCAGTGAGCTCTTGAAAGAGCTTTGTACTACCCTCGAGGCACCATCACAGAGCTTCAGTATGGAGTGGCACCTGTCCACAGCTGACCAGCAACGTTAGGCAGGAAGTAGAAGACATCCCCTTTTCCCTACTCAGGAATGTGCTTCCATATAAAATACCCAGTGTGCTGTAGTTAGCTTCCTTTGTAATAACTACTTTATGTACGTTTCCACATATCTTTCACTGGACTAACAGTCGATCTTTGTTTTCTCTGAAGGAACATACTTACGCTATGATTGGAACTGAGAGGGGTAAATGATGGAATGGGAAAGTTCTAGAATATTAGGTGATATTGCAGCAACTCCTTTGGCCTTCAGTGAAAGCAACTGTCTCCTGCAGCATATCCTCAGCTGAAAGCACTTCCAATAAAGGCTAAAAATACATTGCAGTTTATTTTGCTCAGTGGGGAACCTGTGTGTTCCCACTTGACCTGAAAACAGAAAGCTCCACTATGAAATTTAACGCTGCCTATTCCAAGACAAATTTGCTTTCTGTAGGCCAAGGGAAAGAGAAAACAACAGACATACTGCCTTTGCTCTTTGTAGGAGTCAGCGTCTTGAGCACATATTTTATGCTCCCTGCTGATAGGTAACAGGCTTACAGGCTTTGACCCTATGCTGATATGACCTGGCTCATATTCAAACCCGGGGATACATTCAAGGCAGACATGCAGTTTGAGGAAAGAAAGTGTCCTGTTTTAATTCTTAAAACAAAAATATTAAACAAAAGATGGTAGACTCTGGATTAATCATAGTTTGATATATCAGCCTTTCATCTATCTGTTCGTCTGTCTGTCTGTCTGTCTATCTGGTGTTCATTCTGGGGCTTGAACTCAGGACTTAGTATTTGTTCTTGCTTAGTTTTTTTCTGGTCACGTGTACCACTTGAGCCACATTTCTCTAGCTTTTTGTTGGTTAATTGGAGATATGTCTCCTAGATTTGTCTACCTGGTCTGGATTTAAACTGAGGTTTTCAGCTGTTAGTTTTATGCTTTTTAATATTTTTTATCAAAATAGAGTCTGAAATGCTTTCTAATTGATGTACAGATTTTATGATACTGGTATTAGACCCTTTAGTCTAAAACAAATCAAGAAACAATTAGGTCTTGGTTGATATCTTACAGTAATACTTAACAGAAGAGGTTAAGCTCTGAACTTGTGGTTTGGAAATATTGTTTATTTAGAGCTTTGGGATGCTCAACATTCTTTGGTTTTGTAATAGTAAAGTTCAATTTCCCCAATGGTTGGTACTTGAGCTCCTTTCTGTCTGATATCACAGCTCTATTGTAGTCTGTTCTAGAATAATCTTACAGGCTTGGTCCCTTCCACATTCTCAAACCTTCAACAAACAGCACAAGTACCAATACATGAATTTTGTAATCAGCTTTGCTTTGAGTCTGGATTTTCCTATATATTAGCTCTGTCTTCATTTTCTCCATCAGTAAATTGAGGATAATAGTTGGACCTACTATTTAAGGAGGGTTTGACATAAAATTCTGTGTGAAAAGCCTCTATCTGACACAATGGCTGCACAGAGAACCCAGACAGCTTTACTCTTAGGTACTGTGGTCTATGACACCAAGTATCAGGAGTGTTGATGACAGAACCTAAAACATCTATTTCAGTAACCTCTTCTATATCAAATTTTAAAATGGTTTTATTTGATTCTTTTTGATTGTTACCTATTAGTTGTAACTATTAGTAGTTTTCATTGTGGTATTTTAACTTATGCATACAGTGTGCACTGATAAATCTGGACTTCCCTCACCAACTCTTCTCTTCCTGCTGCTCCTCCTCTTCTTCCTCTATCTCTCCCTCTTCATCCTCAATCTACCACTCACCAGTCTTCATTCAAGTGGATATTTTTGTAGATTTCACATATGAGAGAGAAAATGCTGTACTTACCTTCTTTTACAGTCTGGCCTCTTTAACTTAATGCAGTATCCTTCATTTTCACTCATTTCCTGTCACCAACAATAGGATTTTATTCTTTTTATTTTTGTCTGGGTGATGTATGGAAGGATTACAGTTATATTCCTGAGGTAGTGGGTATATTACTTGTTGAGGGATTTTATTCTTTGCGACTGAAAATCTCCCATTGTACATATATACCATATTTTCTTTTTCCACTCATCCTTTGATGGGTACCTACATTGATTTCGTATCTAAGCTATTGTGAATAGTGCTATGATAAACATGGCCATGTTAATATCGTAATTTTATTTTTGAACTCAAGGCCTTGTGTTTGCCAGGCTGTTATGAACCCACTTGAACCACCATCCCCGCCCTTTTGTTTTAATTATTTTGGGGACTGAGTCTCCAATTTATACTGGTACCAACCTAGACTACACTTTTTCTTTCTTTTATATTTTTATTTTTCACCAGCCCTGGGGCTTGAATTCAGGGCCTGGGCAGCGTCCTTGGCTTCTTCACGACTAATGCTCTTCCACTTAAGCTACAGCTCCGCTTCCAGCCTTTTCTGTTTATGTGATTCCTAGGAATCGAACCCAGGGCTTTGCTCACGCTAGGTTAGCACTCTATCACTACCTACATTCTCAGCCCCAATCCTTCTATTTTTGCTTCCTATGTAGGTGGGATGGTAAGCATGAATCATGATGTTCAAGTACTGTTTGAGATGATGCCTCTTGAACTTTTTGACAGGGATGGCCTTGAACTATGATTTTCTACCTCCCAAGTAGCTGGAATTACAGATGTGAGCTACTATATATGGCCTGGTGTTACCTTTTAAGGCTTATTTCTAATCCTCTTTTGGGGACAAAGAAAACCTTTTAAGGGATATCACTAAATCTTATAGAAGGATTTCTCATCCATTCCTTTGTTTTCCTTTGAATCTCACCACTCTATACAGCTAAACCAAGGAGAGCAAGGACTAACCAAAAAAACAAAAATGAGATATACTTAGTTACTTTTAGCTGGGTAGGAGGAAACACAGTCATTTTTGCTCATTCAAAGCAAATTATTGGTAGAATATAAAATTATAGGAGAGGAGAAATGTATGCAACCTCATTCTGCATCATACTAAAAACAAAATTTAAGATCTCTAAACATCAGGGAGAGTTCAAGTTTATTTTCTCAGGAAGCGCTATACCTCAACCCTTTGTGCTTACAGTGTTAAGGAACTGCCAAATTTTCTTTCATGACCATACAGGTAGTTTTCATACTACAAAATTGGTTAGAACCTCCAGCCCACATATATCTTCTCTAAGCAGTGAAGTAAAGGAAGTCAGACTTAGTCAGAAAGTTTAAAGCTACTGAATCAAATGAAAGTGCTGTACTTCATGAAGATGAAGGAAGAGCCAGGTAAAGGGCTCTTTGAAAAGACCCAGTAAGTGGACTAACTGTATTTGTTTTCTAGTTTTAACAAAACTAATTCCTGATTTTAATTAAGCACACAATGTTTTTCTTCCATTCTGGGAAATATCTCAGCCTTTTGCAAATGGGGATATTGGGTTGCTTGTGATTGACAAAATGAAGACTAAGTGGAAAAGAGTTCTTATATGATCCTCAGAATTATACTTCTTAATATAAGAATAATATAAGAAATGTACAGTAAGTTATCTGCCATAAGAAGCTATCCATATCTAGGCAAACCATGACCTATTTGCCTGTGTAGTTACAGGTGGTCATTTGGAAGGAGTTATTCTAATTGCAAACCTGATGTCTAGAATAAAGTAGCCTTTACAACCTCTTTAAAAAACTAAAACATTAAAACAACACCTAATGGAAGTGGTTCTAAGGTGCATGTGGTAAAGGACTAGCCTTGAGCAAAAGAGGCTCAGGTTCAAGGTCCAAGCCCTGAGTTCAAGTCCCAGGACCAGCACAAAAATAAATAAATAGATAGACAAACAAATAAAAGAATACCTAATATACCAAGAAAGGAAAACATTTCCAAAGGAAGAGAACTTTTCCAGAGAATGTTTGCTACTGTTAATGATGGAAGGTTCCTGGGGAGAGGAGAAAGGGGCTGAGGTGAGAGAGCCAGGCTGATGTCATGAGGGAACCAGGAGAAGAGCCTGGCACACTGTGAGCACCTCTGTAAACTATTTTACAGGGAAAGGAAATGGCACAAGTGACCAAAGTCCAAGCATTAGCAAGAAGAAATCTTTTCGGGATGGAGGAAAATTGAGTATGTTGAAGACAAAGCAAAAGAAAATAGCAGTGAAAGCTCACTTCTGATCTTAGCAAGAGATAAGACCTATACTCCTGCATGCTTTCCTGCTGTTTCAGACTGGTATTGAAGATGTGAAAATGAAGGACCATCATCTGTAATGCCCAGGACTTTCCTCTTTAACTAGCCATGACTCTTAAGGCCTGATTTAATGCACTGTCTCTTCAGGTATATTCTTCCTGGCCTCTAAAAGACTGTGTGCCCTGCAGAGCAGGCACTCTGACCAGGGACCCTGTTCTCAAAATTGAGAAGATTGCTTTGTTATTGTTGTTTTAAGAAGAGTGTACCATTTTTTAAGGCCAAGAGTACCATTGGGCCATATGGGCAGCCAGCTATAGTCAAGCCCCATGTACATTCCTCAGGACCGGACCATATGCTCATGAGCAACTCCTTTGGAATTACTTAGAAACACTGCCTCATCCTGCTTGTGTTAGTCAGATTTCTGTGCTGTAATAGAAAGTTGTTACTCACCTTATGGCAGCCAGGAAAAGAAAGAGAGGAGGAGAAAGCTTCTCATTGTCATCTTTTTTTTTTGGTTGGTGGTGAGTTTGAACTCTGGGCCAGGGCGTAGTCCTTGAGCTCTTTAGCTTAAGGCTAGAGCTCTACCACTTTCAGCCAGAGCCCCACTTCTGGTTTTCTGGTAGTTAATTGGAGATAAGAATCTCATGGACTTTTGTGCCTGGGCTGGCTTTCAACCCTGATCCTCAGATCTCACCTCCAGAGTACTTAGGATTGCAGGTATGAGCCACCAACGCCTGACCCCATTATCATCTTTGAGGACATCAATAACCTAATTTCCTCCCCTGAAGCCCTACTTTCTTTAATGTTTGCACCACCACCATGCAAGGCACTAAGCCTTCAACACATGGGCTGTTGAGGCCAGTCCAGATTCAGATTATAACACTCTCCAATCAAGCATGAGGTTATTGACACCATCCCACCAGAGGAGTCAGCGTACCCCTCTCTACTTTTCCTTTTCCTTCAGACTGTAAAGTCATTTACTGTCTTTAGACCCCTTTCTGTCTTTGTGAAGAAAACATCAACCTTCATAACTTAGGAATTTTCTTGTAAATAAATTCCCTACCCTGTCTGTGAGGGTAGCAGGGAATCCTTATGCAATTTTAATTTCCCCAAAAGTCCTTTAGAGTGAATATAGATCAGTTGTGGCTGTGGAATTACTTACCTATGTTTCTCCTGGGGTGTCAAGTGAAATCTGACCAGAGTGACATCCTCCAGTTACAGGATGCAGGCCAAAGCTTGATAATCATCACTGGGTTGCTCTCTTTCAAGAGACAAACTATGCTACTCAAATAACTGTGCTGCAAATAGTCCTCAAATGACCACAGTGTGGGGCAGAGCTGCCATGTGTGGAGTGGTGTATTTAACCAATTAAGTGTAGTTCTGCCTCTTTGAAAATAACGAAAAATGAAAGGATTCCATTCATGAGGCAACGGTGGACATGAAAAAAAGTCACAGGCTCTGGCAAATTCTGAAGAAATCAAAGAAAGAGAAACCTCAAAGGGGAGTGGAGTTTGCCTGAAACAAGCTGTCATTTTCTTAAACCTACAGAACAACAGGTACTGTACCAAGAAGGCTGTGTTACTTGCTCCATGCTGTTGCTGTGAAGATAAAGGGAATACCCCAAGATCAAACACCTCGCATTGCTCCCTCCCCATACACACATTAGGTGAGGGAGGTGATTCCTTCAAAGCTCACTCCTGGGAGCTGAAAACTGGGCTTTTCGTTGGTCTGGGACAAAACTGGTTAGCAATAAATGTTTACCAAATGAATGAATGGTGGCGGCCTGCTTTTTCTTCAATCTTTTGTTTAATGATCCTATCATTCTAAGCTTCTGTAAAGGCCTACGGTCCCCGAATCTTGCCTGTGCCAGGACGGTGTGGATGTAAGGTGTCTGGAAGGGGAAGCAGCTGTAAAGAATAAGGGAAGCCAGCGAACCCCGTGTGTTGGGGTGGAGGTCCTTGGAGTCAGAAGCGCCACCAACAAAGAGCCAGACGTCGGCGAACCCACCCGGGGGAGCCCCAAAGCCCCAGATCCGCCGCCAGGACGTCTCCCCCGGGAGAGGCACGGCACACTCCGCGCGCGCGTCCCGGGTCCGGTGCCCCCAGCCCGGCACCCGGGCGCTCGCTCCGGGCTCCCGCCCTCCCCCTCCCGGGGCGGTGCCGGTAACACGCGGCGCCTCCGCCGGTCACGTGGCGGCGCTGCCGCTTCCCGATCGCGCCCTCTCCGCGCCGTGGACGCGGCGGCGGTCGCGCTCCCGCCCGAGCTCCGGGGAGACGGACACCGAGAGGTTCCGCCGGTCCTCGTTCGCCGCGGCGCCCCGGCCCTGCGCCCGCAGCATGCCCGCCGCGGAGCCCAGCGCCGCCCTCCTCCCGGAGCTCGCGGAGGCGACGACGCTGCCGGCCGCGGGGCCGCGGCTGCGAGGGTAGCGGGGCCGGAGACGGGCAGCCAGGCGCCGCGAGGCGGGCGGAGCCGGAGGAGCAGCAGGCGGAGGAGGCAGGCATCCTCCGCGGCGCGGCGGCGGGCGGCGGCCCCGCCAGCCCCGGGGCGCCGCGCCCATGGCCCGGGAGGACGGAGAATGCGAGCTGCACCCCGCGCCGGCCGCAGCCCCCCTCTACGCCGCGTGCTGGGCGCCCCCCAGAGCTGCTCGCGTCGCCGACGCCCCCCAGCCGCGGGCGCCCGGCCGCCGGCTGCGCTAGGACCCGCGGCCCCACCGCCTCCCAGAGGTGGTGGCCCGGGAGCGGCGGGAGCGACAGGGCCCGGGAGCAGGCCGGCATGCCGCTGCGGGGCCCCGCGCCCGCGTGAGGGTGTCGGGCCCGGGTCCCGCCATGGCTGGGAAGGACTGTGGCAACCTGAAGACGGTGAGGCTGTGGCGGGACGCCGCCCTGCGCGCCAGGAAGCTGCGGAGCAACCTGCGCCAGCTCACCCTCAGCGTGGCCGGGGGCTGCCCGGGAGCCGGAGCCGATCAGCTAGAATCGCCCGACGCTCCCCAGCTCGTGCTGCCGGCCAACATCGGGGACATTGAGGTGCTGAACCTGGGGAACAACGGCCTGGAGGAGGTGCCCGACGGCTTGGGGTCGGCTCTGGGTAGCTTGCGCGTTCTGGTCCTGCGCAGGAACCGCTTCGTCCGGCTCCCCCCGGCCGTGGCGGAGCTGGGCCACCACCTCACCGAGCTGGACGTGAGCCACAACCGGCTGACCACCCTGGGCGCCGAGGTGGTGATCGCCCTCCGGGAGCTGCGCAAGCTCAACTTGAGCCACAACCAGCTGCCTGGCCTGCCCACCCAGCTGGGCGCCCTCGGCCACCTGGAGGAGCTGGATGTCAGCTTCAACCGGCTGGCGCACCTGCCGGATTCCTTCTCCTGCCTCCACCGCCTGCGCACCCTCGACGTGGACCACAATCAGCTCACGGCCTTCCCCCCGCAGCTGCTGCAGCTGGCCGCCCTGGAGGAGCTGGACGTGTCCAGCAACCGGATGCGAGGCCTACCTGAGGATATCAGTAACCTGCGTGGCCTGAAGATCCTCTGGCTGAGCGGAGCCGAGCTTGGCACCCTGCCCAGCGGCTTCTGCGAGCTGGCCAGTTTGGAGAGCCTCATGTTAGACAACAACGGCTTGCAGGCCCTGCCAGCCCAGTTCAGCCGCCTGCAAAGACTCAAAATGCTCAACCTCTCCTCCAACCTCTTTGAAGAGTTCCCTGCCGCGCTGCTGCCCCTGGCCGGACTGGAGGAGCTCTACCTTAGCCGCAACCAGCTCACCTCAGTGCCATCCCTTATCTCCGGGTTGAGCCGGCTTCTCACCTTGTGGCTGGATAATAACCGCATCCGTTACCTGCCGGACTCCATCGTGGAGCTGACCGGCTTGGAGGAGCTGGTGTTGCAAGGAAACCAGATCGCTGTGCTGCCCGATAACTTTGGTCAGCTCTCCCGAGTGGGTTTGTGGAAGATTAAGGACAACCCACTGATCCAGCCCCCCTACGAGGTCTGCATGAAGGGGATCCCCTACATTGCGGCCTACCAGAAGGAGCTGGCTCATTCCCAGCCAGCCGTGCAGCCTCGCCTCAAGCTGCTCCTGATGGGCCAGAAGGCTGCGGGAAAGACCTTGCTCCATCACTGCCTCACGGAGGAGAGAACGGAGGGCAGCCCAGGAGCAGGGGACAAGGAGAAGGCCTACGCACCTTCTCCTCCCGCTGGGAACAAGGGCATCGAGGTGACCAGCTGGACGGCGGATGCGTCCCGCGGCCTGCGGTTCATCGTGTATGACTTGGCCGGGGATGAGAGCTATGAGGTGATCCAGCCTTTCTTCCTTTCCCCGGGGGCTCTGAACGTGCTGGTGGTCAATCTGGCCACCTATGAGCCTCGCCGCTTTCCCACCACCGTGGGCTCCTTCTTGCATCGGGTGGGGGCCAGGGTGCCCCATGCCGTGGTGTGCATCGTGGGCACGCACGCCGACCTGTGCGGAGAGCGGGAGCTGGAGGAGAAGTGTTTGGATATCCACCGGCAGATCGCCCTGCAGGAGAAGCATAACGCCGAAGGCCTGAGTCGCCTGGCCCAGGTGGTGGACGAGGCCCTGGCCCGGGACTTCGAGCTGCGCTCGGCCAGCCCGCACGCGGCCTACTACGGGGTTTCGGACAAGAACCTGAGGCGGCGGAAGGCCCATTTTCAATACTTGCTCAACCACCGGCTGCAGATCCTCTCTCCAGTGCTGCCCGTTAGCTGCAGGGACCCCGCGCAACTGCAGCGGCTGCGGGACAAGCTGCTGTCGGTGGCTGAGCACCGGGAAATCTTCCCCAACTTACACCGAGTCCTGCCTCGCTCCTGGCAGGTGCTGGAGGAGCTACATTTCCAGCCCCCGCAGGCTCAGCGCCTTTGGCTGAGCTGGTGGGACTCGGCGCGCCTGGGACTGCAGGCAGGGCTGACCGAGGACCGGCTGCAGAGCGCCCTGTCCTACTTGCATGAGAGCGGCAAGCTGCTCTACTTCGAGGACAGCCCTGCTCTCAAAGAGCACGTCTTCCACAACCTCACCCGCCTCATCGACATCCTCAACGTCTTCTTCCAGAGGGATGCTTCCTTGTTGCTGCACAAACTGCTCCTGGGGACCAGCGGAGAGGGCGAAGGGGATGGAGAAAGCTCTCCTGTCATGACTCTATCCACCGTGAGCCAGGACCTGCTCCGGGCCACCCAACTCCATCACTATGTGGAAGGCTTTCTGTTGCATGGGCTCCTCCCAGCCCATGTCATTCGGTTGCTGCTTAAGCCTCATGTCCAGGCCCAACAGGACTTGCAGCTGCTACTGGGGCTGCTGGAGAAGATGGGACTCTGTTATTGCCTCAATAAACAGAAGGGCAAGCCTTTGAATGGATCCACGGCTTGGTACAAATTCCCCTGCTATGTGCAGAATGAAGTACCTCACGCAGAGGCCTGGATTAACGGAACCAACCTAGCTGGGCAGTCTTTTGTAGCCGAGCAATTGCAGATTGAATATAGCTTTCCCTTCACGTTTCCACCTGGCTTGTTTGCACGCTACAGTGTCCAGATCAACAGCCATGTGGTACACAGGTTCGATGGAAAGTTCCAGATCTTTGCATACAGAGGGAAAGTTCCTGTGGTAGTGAGTTACAGACCTGCCAAGGGGGTCCTGCAGCCAGACACCCTCTCGATTGCCAGCCATGCTTCCTTACCAAATATATGGACCGCATGGCAAGCCATCACCCCTTTGGTGGAGGAACTGAATGTCCTACTTCAGGAATGGCCTGGACTGCACTACACCGTGCACATTCTTTGTTCTAAGTGCCTTAAGAGAGGGTCACCCAATCCACATGCTTTCCCAGGTAAGTGCAGGGAGTTGCTTGGCTCTGCTGTGGTCTGTTCTGCTGTTTCAAGTTGCTTTTCTTTTTTGAGACGTTTATTCCTCATTTGGGGAAAAAAAAAGTTTACTTCACAGCTTCCCCAGGAAAGCTTTTCTAGCTAAATATAGGGAGGTTTGGCGACAAGCCAATGGCAAGCAGTACCTAAACAATATGAAATGCATGCTACCCATGTGTCATCTTCTCCTCACTGGAAGAGTTAGACTTCCAAAACCATGACATTTTCAGTCTTTTCTCTCTTCCCAATTCTGCCTCATTTTTTTGCAAGAAAATTTCAGGTGGTTAAACAGAAGCTGGGATGTGTGTGACATTTGTGACATTAGTCACTTGCCGAGCCTTGGTTTTTGTCTGTGTTAGCTTTGTCTATAGAAAGGAGTCCTACTTGTAAGTGTCTTTGGTCATATTGTTTTGTTTAAACGTAGGTTGTAATCATCAAGTGGGTTGTGGCTTTGTTTTCCTAAGAAATTCCAGAGAAGAATGTTGGGTAATTGAAGATGAGTGATGGATGAATAAAGACAGACATTTCAGACCAATGCATGACTAAATCCTGAGATTTTTGTTTGAGCCAGCAGCTCCAGGGCACCAGAGAGAGAGAGAGACGACTGAAGTCTCAGAGGGGAGTCTCCTGGAGTATTTCCTGGCAATTTTAAGCTTTAGCTTAAGATTTATTTCTTGGGAAATGTTAAGAGATGAGGCTTTCTGGTAGTGGTTTATAAAAGTCTGACTCTTGTCAGACACTGACAAGAACCTCCTAGTGAATGTTTTCCAACAGATTTTTTTTCTTCCTCTTTTGGCAGGTGGGAGAATTCCATGACTAGTTATCTGAGACATTTCTAACATCTTTAAGGACTTTCCTTTTTTTTTTTTGAGCCATTTTAAGTGTGCAGCAAAACTGAACACAAAGTATGAGGATATTTTTCTTGCTCTCATACATGCATGATCTTTCTCATTAGTAGCACCTTGCACCAAAGAGGTACATTTGTTCTAATGTATTAACATGGTGTTATCATCCAGAATTTGTCATTTTCATTGAGTTCATTGTGTGTTGTATATTCTGTGTTTAGAAAAGAAAATAATGGTATTTATCACTGTAGCATCATACATGGTATGACACTAATATACTGTCCTAATTCTTCATACCCCACTAATTTTTTCCCCTTTCCCCAACCCTAGAAACTACTGATCTTTTTAATGTCTCCATAGGTTTTTTTTTTTTTTTCCTGGGATTTTGAGGGGCTTTGTTCATGAGTCTCAAACAGGACTCAGACATCTGGGAATTGTCTGTTTACACATCCTTTGTAATTCTTTAAATAGCTGATATTTGTAATAATATTACAAAAAATCCTATGTACAAGCCTGACAGCAACAGTCTTTCACCTCCATCCCCCAGAGTACGAAGGAGTGATGAAATGAAAGACTGAATGCTATTCTGATCTTTGTTCTGGCTGCACCTCCTGTAGTAGGAGAGAGGTCTAGATACCAATATTTCCAAAGGTAGCCTCTTTCCACTGTCCTAGATCTTCAGATTGAAAAGAAGACACCATATTCAGTTACCAGTCAACTGAGCCATCCTTTCTGTGTGATTACTGGGTATCTTGTCACAGTCTGTGACTTGGTAGACTCTAGTTTATCTTATATTGGCCACTGTATTTTTCTTCATGAAAAGTAAAATACCTTTTTGGGTTACTAAGCTGTATAAAGTGTTTGCATGAATGAAGTGTTCGCATAAAGGTAATTTGTTGAGGGAGCTCCCTAAAATCAGCTCTTAATTCAGAGAGGATGCAATAGTAATGTCATTAACAAAGGAAAGTGCATAGGTTGTTGAACAAGGGAAGATTTGTGCATAGAAATTACAAAATCTTTGAGAAGTAAACAATGGGCTTGGAATTTTTTTTCCTTTAACTTCATTTGTCTTTAAAAAAAAAAAATTGAACTCAGGGCCTAAGTATTGTCCTTGGCCTTTTTTTCTCAAGTCTAGTGTTCTGCCACTTGAGCCACAGCACCACTTCTGTCTTTTCTATGTATGTGAAATTGAATCCTGGTCTTCATGTATGCTAGGCACACACTCTACCACTAGGCCAAACTCCCGGCCCTTTAAAAAAAAAAAAATTAGCAGTCATTCCACAAATAAACTTGATGTGAGATGCAGAAACAACTCCATTGTTTCGTTATTGTTTTTCCTATTTGCCATTTGTTTTTAGTTAATTAAGTATTTTGGTGCCAGTTACTGAGGCTTGAACTCGGGTCCTAGGCCTTGTGCCTTCTTAGCTTTTCCACTCAAGGTTGGTGTTCTACCTCTTGACACACAGCTTCAGTTCTTGCCTTTTGGTGGTTAATTAGAAAAAAGAGTCTTATAGGCTGTCTTCTGTGGATTGGCTTTTAATAGTGATCTACAGATCTATGCTTCCTGAGTAGCTAAGACCACAGATGCTGAATGCCAGCCTCCTGGTCCTATTTACCTTTTTAATGAGGAATGTGAAAAAAAAAAAAAAGATGTTGAAAAGCTGTGGAAACTTCTGTGTTAAATAGAAATGAACCATTAGTTTAAAAATATAGACTGAATATATGTTACTCCTCCTCCCCCCCCCCCACACACTTTTTCTTTTGTGGGTCATGGAGATTGAACTCAGCCTGGGTGCTGTCCCTGAGCTCTTCAGCTCAAGGCTACTGCCTTACCCTTGAGTCAAGCTTCACTTCCCGTTTTCTAGAAGTCAATTGGAGATAAGAGTCTCAGGTCCTTTTGTGCCTTTATTGGCTTTGAACCTTGATCCTCAGTTCTCAGCCTCCTGAGTAGCTAGGATTACAGGTGTGAGCCACTGCGCCCAGCTATATTACCTTTTTTATTTGTTTAAGATTGTGGATTTTTTCCCCCAAAGTTGCATAGGATTCAGAATTGTTCATGTTTCCAAACATTATGAAGATAGGGAAAACATAATGTGTGATACCATCATTTGTAGTAATTTTGTTTGTAAATTTGTAGTAATTGTTACAGTTCTCAAGATTTGGTAAAAGCTAAAATGATAAAAGCTTGAAGATAACATGGGAACAATAATCACACTGAATGTGCAGTTCCTTAGACATCCATTACCAAATCCTTAGATAATTGAAAACATACTTTAATTCAAAAGAAAATTTCAATCCACGGATTCCCCCTCCCACACTTTTTTTTTGTGTGCCAGTTCTGGGTCTTGTACTCAAGGCCTGAGCACTGTCCTTGGGTTTTATCAAGGCTAGGTTATTCTGCAGGTTATTTTGGAAATAGAATCTGCCTAGCTTTTCTGTTCATGCTGACTTGGACCCTCCATCTTCCAGATCTTAGACTCCTGAGTAATTAAGACTATAGGTATGAGTCAGTGGTGTGACAACACATTTCTTACTATGAAATATATTTTGTGTTCTTAGTCTATCTTCCCAACATGACATTTAAACAAAAACTGAAGTCCAACTCCTGAGGTTAGAGGAAGACTTGGTGACTAGAACTTAGTGCTTTGAGATTTCATTTCAAAAACCAAAGGACAGCTGTGTGTTTTTAAATTGGAGGAGCCTGCCTTGGTGAGTCTAACTTGGAAAGGGCATTTTGAAGCATAATGACAAAGCGACTCAAATTTGAAGGCCATATTAATTGTAAGATTATTTCTTTTGTTCAATTTATAATATAAATGTCTTCCTATATTTTCCATCTAGTGCCTTTAGCCTCTTTGGTGTCTTGCACCTGGTGTGGACCTGTCTGAGAATAACAAAGGTATTTTGTTGGATGTCACAATATCTCTTTGAATAGATTCTTCACTTCCTCTAAGCAGGCAGTCATGCCTGAGGCTTTGTAGTTTCTGGAAGTCTCTAAGATGTTTTCTGCGTGAGTGCCTACCTTCATGAGGGGTTTCTTTTCCACACTGTTACTCTCATACAGTGTCAGAGGTTCAGGTAGCTCTGTGAGGATAATGTTGTCTGGTCCTGTTCCTCTTCTGCGGTTGCCTTCTATGCCTGAGTTGCTGGTCTTGTTCTTCAATGGAGCCTTCATTCTGACTATTGGAGCACAGCATAATCTTTGCCTTATTATATCCCCATATTACTGGAAGCTGAGTGTGACCTACTTATTTGAATTGAATCAGTCATTGTTTTTAATTTCCCAAAGGTGATTCAATATCTTTTTAGTTTAGCTTTATTAATATTGATTCCCCTTGGCTTTTATTTCTATAAACAGATCTCTTTGAACTCCTCTGTAGTTTGTTTTATATAAAAATTAAAACCTTTATCATGCAGTGGAGGAAACAAATCCTGCATTCAATAGAATTTAAAGACTGGGAAGGCCCTGTAAGTATTCATAGTATCTTAAGTACTAGGTGATGTCTCTTTAGACTCTGAATGTTCTCAAATATAGACCTGAGTTCATCCCTGAATGGTTTAGAGCTTCCTAAGAAAGTTTTTGTTTTTTGTTTTTTTTAAATTTGGTAACACCTTTTTTTTTGCCAGTCCTGGGCTTGAGCTCAGGACCTGGGCATTGTCCTTGGACTTTCTCAAGGCTAGAGCTCTACCACTTGAACCTCAGCACCACTTCTGCTTTTTTTCTATGTATGTGGTACTGAGGAATTGAACCCGGGTCTTCGTGCACACTAGGCAAGCACTCTACCACTAGGCCAAACTCCCGGCCCAACACCTTTTTTTTTTTTTTTTTTTGGTCATAGTTTGTCTGGTACCCTCACTTCCAAGTGGGAACTCCTGCCGATTTTAATTCTGACTCATTTGCTTCATTTTTACACAGAAGCCATTGATAGGGTACACTTGACATGGTTATTTGATACATGGTAAGAGAAAGGTTTGGGAAACCATTATCTTCCACTATATCTGGGAAGAAGTGAGGGGCTTCAGCGCCTTATTTGGAGAAAGACTGGTAGAAAAGTGGAGATTTCACACTGTCTCCATCTTTTCTTAGCTTCCTGGGTCCAACCATCTATATATTAGTGTGATTTGAATTTTGCTTTTTGCAAATGTTAGGCAAGTGGTAGTTTTGTCTTTGCCTTTTTTGTCTTCTACAGCCAGGTGTTCCTGTGCACTGGGGTGGAGCTTCTTTTGTGTTTTCAGTCTTTGGAAATATACTAGGTAGGATGTGCCTGGAACAAGCCCCACCAGGTCTCAGGTCTCCTGGGCTCAGCTTTGCAATTGCAAAACTGGTTTCTGGGTAGTGTGACTTTACTTTCCTCCAGGGCTGGCAACCTTTACTTGAGGCAAAGAGACTGAGTCCACTTTTACCTGGTTCTCAGGGGCTGCTGTAGGACGAATAAAGCTGACACCATTTTGGCTCCACTGTGATTAACCGGCATCTCAGACAACCTGAGAAATCCACACATCCTTGTATGTAAAGGCATGGTGGTTCTACCTGACAGTCATCCACTCTGTTCTGTGTTCTGATGCTCTGTGGGTTGGCAGAGCACTCTGAGCAGCACCTGGCACAGGTATTTTGCACATGGGTATTTTGAAAGGCCTCAAGAAATTCTATTGTTTCTTAATTCCTGGAAAGTAGTACCAGGGCCTCATACTTGCTAGGCAAAAGCTCTACTTCTTGAGCCACAACCTCAGCTCTTTCTGGCTTGAGAATCTAGTGCCAACTTTGGATCTTCACACTTTCTTTTCCTGAGTAGGTGGGATTAAATGCATAGACCACCACTCCTAGCTGGTATAATTTAGCAAAACAAGGTAGGATTTTCTTTGATTTTTTTTTAAACTTGTTTCTGAATGCAAACAGGCTGAACATCAATTTTTAAAACATCTACATATCAAATAGTACATCCTTTCTCCAGGATTTTGGGTGTCTTCATCTTCTGAGTCTTACAGACATGCAAGGGTGTGGACAAAAGGCACGTTTAGTAGGACATCAAGATGGATTGAGTGTTGAGTTGAGCTGGTTGCTGAAAGCTTCTGTTCCCCAAACATAATACTCATTCTCCTAAGGAAATTGATCACCCTTCCTCCCAAAGCCAACTGTTGTATAGTTCTTTCTTTCTGACCCAGACCCATAACACTGATCTCTCTGAAAGGGAGAGGATGGATGAGGAGGAACATGAAGATGTGGCTGGCAAAGGTGGCATGTGGGCAAGAAGGAAAATGTGGATTGTACCAGTGGTGGTACCTTTCTCTAGCTTTCTAGATGCTACTACGTGAGTTCTGTGAACTAGAAGAAGCTCATGGAACTCCACAGAACATTATGCCAAAGGGTTTCATGGAGAAAAGTGCTGGCTGCAGATACAATCACAATTCCACGTTCACTAACACCATGGTTGCGGCGTGGCTAATAATTCCCAGACGTTACTGCCGGCAGGGCTGATTTACTTGTGGAGATGGAAAAAAAAGAACATTTTGTTGAGTTATTTTTATTTTTTTGGCACTACGGCTGAAAATCCTAGGGCTTGGTTTCTTAAAGAGTAAATTAATGAAAAGCATCCGCCACATTTCTTCCTTCCTTTGCAGTGCATTTGCAGAATGGAAAGAAGGCATAAGGTATGGGCTTATGGGGTGGGGGATTTTGGGGGAGCCTGGATAGGGTAGGTCCGAGGTGTAGATGGGTGATAGATTAGCAGAGCACTGTGAACCTAAAGGCTGCTTCCTATTGGCCTAGGAATGCTTCTCTCCTCTTGATCCATCCTTCTGGGTAGTCAGTTGGTTCCAGCTATTTCCTTCCTGTGCCCAGATCTGTGCATAAGGGCACTGGGAGAAGGGCATGGAGGCTGTGCTACAGGGGATGCTGTTTTGTGAATGCCATTCTGCTTTTGGCTGAATCTGCTTAATATGTTTAGTGCTCGATACCTCTGCTCTTCATCTTGCTCTGATTTTGTACTGGGGCTGGTACTCTGGGCACTATCCCTTTGTTTGTTTGTTTGTTTGTTTTTTACACTTAGGGTTGTCCCTTGGTCTTTCATTCATGGCTGGCACTTAAGCCATACTTTCACTCTGGCTTTTGGCTGGTTCTCTATTACTTGAGCCACTCCTCAGTCAGCATTTCCATGGTTATTTTGTAAATTTTTTTTGTTATTCATGGTTTTTGACCTCTGGACCTGGGCATTGTCCCTGAGCTCTTCAGCTCAAGGATAGCACTCCACCACTTTGAGCCACAGTGCCAAACTTTGATGGTTATTTTGAAGCCTTTTCTGCATTGGTTGGCTTCAAAACTTATTTAGCCTCCCTGAGTCACTAGGACTGAGCCATAAGTACCCAGTTCATGAATCACCCCCCTTCTTTTTTTTGCCAGTCCTGGGGCTTGAACTCAGGGCTGAGCACTATCCTTACTCAAGGCTGAGCTCTACCACTTAAGCCACAGCATCATTTCTGTTTTTTTCTCTGTATGTGGTACCGAGGGAATCAAACCCAGGTCTTCACGCATGCTAGGCAAGCACTCTACCACTAGGCCAAACTCCCAGCCCTGCTGTTGGTTTGTTTTTAGATGAAGTCTTATTCTTTTGCCCAATAGGCCTGAGACCCAATATTCCCACCTCTACTTCCGAGTAGCTGGGATTACAGGTATTAGTGATATACTTGGTCTTATCTTTCCTTCTTTTTTTTCTTTCTCCATTTTTTTCTCCCTCTTTGCTCCTTCCCTTTCTCCTCTCTCTCTTTTTCTCTCCCTTTCTTCCCTCCTTCCCTTTTTGAAAGGAAGGAATTAAAAAAAAAGATGATGGAAAAGGAAAATGTAAAACAGGAAAACACTTCTCTTGGTACTGTTGTTGGACTTACCAACTTTATTACTGCTTTAATAAGATTTTTATTTTTCATGACATAGAGGTTATTTGTTGTATTTGTCATCCTACCAATCTTAAGGGTGTGTGTAGGTTGTGGCACCATGAGACTAGTTGACCGTATTGTTTCATCATGGTCTAGAGAATGACGTGAACTCATCCGGTCCTTGAAGCAACTCTATGGAATAGGTATTTCTACCTTCATTTCTATTTTCAGATGGAGAAGTTGAGGTTTGGAAGATAAATGAGAGAGCACTCTAGGATTTGTTTTCTTGGCTTTTTTTTTTTTTTTTTTTTTTGTCCACTGCTATTTCTTCCATCTCACATTAGGTTGGAGACAGCTTTGGGACATGTGGGAACACACTTCTACTCCTGTCCCCTTCCCCATCTTACTGCTAGAGGCGTAGAGGCGAAGCCTGCAGAGGCCTGCAGGGAGGTAGAGGTCTGTGAAGGTCAGGGCCAGCTGAGGGCCAGAGGTGAGGAGTGTGTTGCAAGGGATCTTGGAGAAGTTTGTGCAAAGCCATCTGTGGCTGAATGCTGAAGGACATTTCCAGGTGCCCCACATAGGAACAAGCACTTAGAATGGTATTTCAGCAGGGAGACACCAAGGGCTTAGTGGGCCTGGGGATGTCTATTCCTCAGAGCATTTAGGACTTGTAATAAGGTAGAGAGTTCTCTGTTTAAATCATTCATGGACTGCTATTCTTTGACTGGGACCACACTGGTCCTGAGCTGGAGTTTTGGGAGCACTGTCCTAGCAGGGCCTTTGCTCTTGGGCTGGTCTCTGTGGTCATTGGAAAAGATGTAGAGCTGGAAGAAGATAGTTTTCAGGGTCAAAATTAAGCCACTATGGGCTGACAGGAGGGACAGCTGTTCTGTAGATTTGCACCTAAGTGTGCCAATGGCTACCTTTTCCATTGGGGACAGAGAGGAAAGTGGAACGATGGTGGTGGTTCTTCTTCTTCATCTTTGTTTTCTTTTTGTTGTTGTTGTTTTTTCCTGTCAATCCTGGGGCTTGAACTTGAGGCCTGGGTGCTGTTCTTGAGCAAAGGGATCAAGGCTAGTGCTTTACCTCTTGGAATCACAGCACCACTTCTAGTTTTCTGGTGACTAATTGGAGATAAAATTTTTCTGCCCAGGCTGGCTTTGAACTGTGATGCTCAGATCTCAGCCTCCTGAGTAGCTAGGATTACAGGCATGTTCCTGCCAAATGATGGTTATTATAACAGCCATGTGGCTTCATAATCTCTAGGACCTGCGTGAATTTTCCTTGCTGTGAATCTTACCAGATGAGTTTAGATCTAACACAATTAGCATTTTCCTGCGGATTGTTTGTTCTGCTACCTTTCTTTCATGACATTGTAAAACTAACTGAAAATACCATTTTTAAAATTTAATTTACACTACTCATGTATCATATTTTCAGCATTTTATTTGTTTGGACATAACTTACTACTCTAAGGTGCTGGTTTCCTGGGTCTTTCATTCTTTAAGCAATTAAGTTTGTATTTCCTTGCCTCAGTTTACTGAAATATACTCAATTGCATTTAAATTGAAATATTAGAAAGTACAGGATGACTTTAAATTAACATTGGATATTGTCTATTTCTTTTGTATTTTTACTTAAATGGGTGTTTTTGTTTGCATTTGTGTGTCTGTGTGTGAGTATGTGTGCACGTGTGAACACCTTCTGGTGTGTGCCTGCTGGTACTGGGGCTTGAACTCAAGGCCTGCATGCTGTCATTTAGCTGGTTTTTCCTCAAAGCTGTTATTTACCACTAAAGCCACAGCTCCACTTTGAGCTTTTTGCTTTAACCAGAGATAACTTTGTGAACTTTCCTGCCTCTTCTGGCTTTGAACTGTGATCCTCACATGTTAGGCTCCTGAGGAGCTAGGATTACAGGTATGAGCCACCAGTGGCCAGCCTTGCAGAGTATTGTGAAGTGTGAAGCATTGTGTATGATATAGTGATTAGTTGTATGGGGCCTGGAGATGGATTGCTGAAAAGTCCAGCAGTGGGCACTTGTTTGTGTGGTTTGGGGAGTTATTACATTTGCTGTGGCATTTGCCTAGAGATGGAGTTGGTATAGCCTAAATACATGCTTGTCACAGACCGAAGCTTAGTAGCTGCTCAGCTTAGCTGCTTACCGTTTCTTCAGGAACTGTACAAGGAAATTTGATATACTTGTGAGAAAACTCTTCTTTTTTTTCATAGAAGAGATGAAGTACAATGTAAACACCTTCTGCACTTTTTAAAATGCATTTTTCCCCATTAGCAAAATGTACACAAATTTGAAGGGTAGAGGGAAAAATTAATCATTGCTAGTTGTAATGTAATCATTGCACATGTTTTGCTCTATTTCTTTCAAGCCCCTCCTCCTGCAGCTTAGGTTTTTCAAATACATACTCATTGTATGAATAATTTAAATATTGATATTTTTAAGAACCTAGGCTATTATGAATATAGTTAGAGGGCATTGGTGCTTACACAATGATTATAAATGCTTGTATAATACTACACCTGAGTGATTTTATCTTTAACCTTCCATCTTGATTTAACTATTTGGACACTCCAGTTAATTTTTGTTTTTGTTATAATTTTGTGATGACTGTAATTTCTTTATAAAAACTCTTTCTCCAAAATGAATTGTTAAGTAGTAGGCCATTAAGTCCCAATGCCTCCTGTAAAGTGGCACTTTGGGAGTGGCACGTGGCACAATCTACCTACTCTAGGTGCTGAATGGTGCTCACTGTACCTCCTCCTTGCAAATGCACAACATTTAATAGAGAGTAGTTTCTTCATTAATGGAGTGAATGTCTTCATTAGTGAAGGCAAACGTTCTCTTGTATGTGTGTAATGCCTCATGGTGGTATTTTTCTCTAAGTTCTCTGATGATTGTGGCATCATCTTGGTGGTTTGCAATTGGTAAAAAAAAGTTTCTACTATGTGTTTTGTCAGTCTTTAGTAACTCTTTATAAATGAGAGATAATCTTTTGCCTATTGATTTAAAGGCATTTTTCTAGCTTGTGTGCCTGTTTGATTGCTTAAAGAACTTAAAGTTTTAGAGTTTTAAATTTCAGTCAATATTGTGATAGCACCCTTTGTGATTCTCTCGAGCTGAAACCAATCTATATTATTATTTTTCTAGGTGAGCTCCTAGTGATTTTTCATTTGTCTAACTTCAGCTGATAATCAAAATTTAGTATCTACACACAGATTCTAAGCTTAATACACCTTCTGTTTCCCATTCTACTGAGCCTTTTTTTCTCCGATATGAATTTTTTTTTTGCAGTTTCTTCTGGGGAAAATAAAGCATGCATTTGCACATTCTTTATTATTATTTGTTCATTGTTATTGTAAAGGTGATTAAAATGCAGAGGGGTTATAGTTACATAAGTCAGGGAATGAGTACATTTCTTCTTGAACAGTGTTATCTCTTCCCTTGTTTTTTTTTCCTCTCAACCTTCCCCTACAACTTGTATAATTCATTTTCAACATTAGGTCTAGTGAGTATCACTGCTGCATTTGTTCACCTTTTGTCCCACCATTTCTGTGCTTCCCTTACCATCCCCCAAACAGATAAATGTACTTAAAGACTAAAATAGTAATAAAGGAGAAATAGAAATGAAATAAGAGACCTTTTGTTTCTATTTCTTGGAGATCCTTTAGATAAAAATCATTTTCTATGATCATATACACATAGCTATTGGGCCCTTGTGGTCCTCTCCTAAGAATATCCTCCACTGGTCCCACTGTAGTTCATATTTTAATGTGAAAGAAATCATGCTATGTTCATGGGTCTGCATCTTGAATTTGATTACTTAAAAATGTAATTTGCAGGGACTGAGAGCATGGCTTAAGGGCAGTTTTGACAAACCAACATGCACAGGTCCTGAGTTTAAATCCCAGTACCACCAAAAGAGAAAGAAGTGTGTGTGTGTGTGTGTGTGTATGAATATCACATTTATATATATACATATATAATGCATAGCTCATAATATTCTAATAGTGGCTGTATTACTTAGTCATATCAGTACTGATAAACCTTTGATCTAGATTGTTTTTTAGGTTTACAGTTATTAAAATTTTCTACTTTTCAGAGCATTTAGAAATACTGTTTTTTTTTTCTTTCAAGATTTTTAGTCTCTGTGCTCAGCACCCTCCAGATGCAACTAAGCAAAAGACAATCCTCTGAATTAGAACAGTCAGTCATATAAATAGCACGGGAACAAAACAATACTTAGTTTTGTTATTTAAAACAAAATAATGTTTTCAATTGATTTTCTGTGGCGCTGATTGATATAGTGTTGTTTTCGATGTAATTATGCATTTTCTAGCCTAATTCATCTCGTGTCATGCAATGCAGTGTTTAGACATTCAATAATTATGCTTCTTTTTTTTAATATTTTTTATTGTAATTAATAAAAGGGTTACATGATATTTGCCAGATAGAAGGTGCATTAATTCACATACATTGATACCCTTTCACATGCCTTGGTACCCTTTACCCTCCTCCCTACCGCCCCCCCATCTTGGTTTTCCCCCCTTCCCTATCAAATTTCAAATAACCAAATACAAATAAATTCAATATATCAGATAACGAAGTGAGATACTATAACAATGTGAGATAACCAAGGGACAGCAAAGGAGATGAGAGATAACATAGTACATTAAGGACAACAATCATTCGTTATATGGCTTTTGTTTCAGTATCCTGGAGGTCTTTTCAATTAGCTTCATACTATATGGCCTTATGGATCAAGGTTTTGCTCTATTGCAGATCTCTGCTAGTAGAGCCCAAGGTTTCTAATTATGCTTCTTTCATGTTTACAAATAAATAGATCCTTGATCAAAGTAAGACTGCGATAGCAGCTAATGCCATACAGTGTCCATGTAAGAAATCAATGCAAATAATTAGACCTCATCTTGCTGACTCAAAGCATTGTTCCTGCCTCTCTGCCCACACATGGGAATCATGTGTGCTGATGCTTAGATTTTTTTTTTCTCATGATTGACTCATGCAGTTGTGCACAATTGTGTTTTTCAGCCTAAGCCCAGGACTCAGGCCCTCGGTGTTTGCTTGTAATACAAAGTGGGAGTTGCAAATATAATAGATTATCCACAGTGTTTGCTTTTCTTGGTGTGCAATGAATAAAGAATGAGTTTTATTCTGGAAAAGTGGTACACAAAAGATTGCTTTTATGTTTAAAAGGTACTTCCTGGCATATTCTATTTGAAGCTAATGAAGTCACCAATTAGCCTCTTAAGAGTCAGAGATTCTTACAGGAGGGCTCATTGGCTGTGGGGCTTTTAACATCTTTCATCTAACCTGAGGAGTCCAGTCAGTTCGAGGACTGTGTGGCAAAGGGAAGATCCCTGAATATGTTATTTAAAACTATATTTATGGGGATTCTCATAACTCATGGTATAGCCGAGGTGCCTTTGATTCAGGAGGGTTGTTGGCTCATGGGAAACACTAAAAATAGATATGTGAATTTTCCAAAAGAACATTGTAATGCCCAAAACAGCTCACTCATCCCCTGAGAGCCTGGCTTTTTATATACCCCTTCCCCCAAATAGCAGCAACAACAACAACAACGACGAGGACGACGACAACGATGATGCCGATGATGAGATGCAAAGCCCCTGTAGGATGCATCTGTTCCCTTCCCCATCATTGTTCCCCCAGATGGCTTATGAGCAGCAGCACTGCTGGTTGTTCCCCCTCATTCTTCAAAGATGTCTTGCTGCCTCTTTTGGCTGGAGCAGGTGGTCCTTTGAATTTATTTCTTTAGTAAGCCAGCGCAGCTATGTATGCTTCTTCCTTTCCTGCATACAGACACAATGTGTATGCTCTCTGCTTCTCCCTGGTTACCTTGAAGGGAAAATTAAAGCCCCTTGGTTTTTCAATTAGGATATTGCAGGAATGTGGTTTGGTGCTGTTGGGCCTGGCTTTACTGCAGCCTGGAAGCTTATCTGCAGCCTGTTAGTCTCTTCTGCTTCTCGAATCCCGTTAATGCATGGGTCTCGTCTGTGTAACACACTCCAGCATCCATAGCTCATGCAAGTAGCAGGGTTGATTGTGGCTTGATGAGTATGAGGGCTGTTAAAATCTTCTTGATTAGCCCCCAGAAGCAGGTGACTGGTCTCCAGGTGTTTGTTTGGCACACAAGAAGGTATAGGGTGGAAATACTCAGGCCACACCTCCTTTTTCTTTTACAGTCCATAAACTCTCTGATTTATGGTGCCATTTGTGATTCAAGACACGTTCATTCCCTGGGGAATCTCCACTGAGCTCATAATCCATTGCAAACCAGGAGGCAGAATAGGAAATTAGAATGATGTCCACTGTTGTTTGTTAGAAAAGAGTCTTGGTTGTAGACAAATACTTGCTTTTGAAGAATGTGGTGTGTCAGTGGCTTTGTTCACATCCACGTACAAACACATGTTCCCTGGCCTTCTTAGGAAGAAGCATGTGTCATTCAGATCGTTTCATAATGCTTGCAATCTGGGTGAGTGTTACTCCAGGAGAAATGACTTGGTGTTTCACCTTCCACTTCCTACCGTCTCCCTCCTCCGAGGTAGCTCATTTCTGTAAAGGTGGAAACAGGTGTCTGGCTAGCTACAGCCAGACATGAGAATTGTCATGTAGTTTTCTTGCTTTGTGGAAAACCTGCATCACTGAATGAGAGCTTGAATCTTTTGTCTTTGGATTACGTCAAAAGCAGTGGGTTAGGGAGCAAGGAAGCTGCTATGTGTGGAAAGTCACTTATCCTTTCTCAGTCTCAGTTTCTTCATCTGTAATTGAAGAGAAATAATCCTCACAGTTCCTAAGTATCTTACCCCTTCTGTTAGTCTCCCCTTAGAGGTGATAAGGATTAAGTAAAATAATGGACGTCAAGACACCAGGGTTGTTTTTCCCAAGTAATAGTGCTCAATAAATGGCAGTTCTGATTATCATAATCTCTGTTCATAAAAGAGGTGCAGAGAACCAATTAATGTGGGCATGCATCTGAATCAGAACCCAGGCTGTCCCCAGGTACCTACTATCTTTACTACCACCTCATACTGCTCCTCAGGAAAATAGTAGCTGATACCTGTCAGAAGTGGGTGGTGATTTGAATTAAGCATAGAATAACATGCACAAAACTGCAGGGGGCTTTGAACTTGGTGGATTAGGCTGTGAAGGGTAACTGGAAATGTGCAGTGGCTGGGTATAGAGCTGGTTGTGTGTCAGCAGAGCAGAGATGCTCAAGGCCCTACTCCTAAGAAGGTATACTCAGGGAAGTGTAGCTAAGCAGAAACCCATAGCCAAAGTGCTGGTAACCAGATTCCAAGGGCTAGGCTCCTGAGGCTTGAGGAGGGCTTCCATCTGGAGGCATGTGGGTGGAGCAGGATGGATGGGAGGAATTCAGTGGGAATCTAGGGGACTTTCTGTAAGGCTGAAGGGCTTGACAGGACTTGAGGATGGTATAAATTACTGGGAGCCCAGGTCTTCACCTATCAGAATATCTCATGTGTAGTTAATATTTAGCCTGTCTAACTGATTCACTAAGCTTTCTTTTTTTCCGCCAAAGAAAAAATCTTGACAGCTTTATATCAGCTAAAATGGAACCTGATGCCTTTTTTTTTGTCCTCAAGGATGAGAAGGAAATATTGAAGAGTTAAATGGAGGAACTATTGAGTTAATATTTTATTGGCTATCTTAGGGCAACAGGGTAAAAGATGGATTTGAATGGAGTTCAGGTGACCACCTGAGGTCATTTTAATAAGTGGTAAAGGCCCTGGACAGGTCCTTGGAGACCAAAGAAACAGTATAAGACATTAATGAAGTAGAGACCTAGGTTTCTCCCAATGGCTCCATGATATTAGCAGCATTAGGACCGTCTGTGAGTTTCAGCTTCTTTGCCTGGCATGCAGAAATTGGGCCTCTGGTTGAATGTCTTATTCAGGAGAAATTTTAACCACTGTGGAGAGAGATAATGGGCATACATCTTAAAACAGAAATCAGAAGTGATTTGGTAAGATTCATCTTATCAGTACTAATCTATGTCACCTACTGCCTAATTGGTTTATTGAGGTCTATGTTTAGTGTCCTCCGTCAAATGGATGCCATGTAAATTCCAGAAGATTTGTAGTCTTCTGTGTGTAAACAATGGCACTGGTGGAAGTAAAAGTTCTCCATTTCTTGAATTTGAAAGACTTGTGTAGAAGTAAAAGACTTACAAATTTTGATCTCCACTTTGAGAGGATGGATGATGCTGATGACAGCCAAGCTTTGCTTCATGAATTATGAATGCAGGCAGCCCTGGAGTTCTTTATGGCTCTGTGGAACGAATTACCTTTTGTTCTAGCTTAGATTCAGTGGTAGGGCTTGTAAAAAGAGGTCAGAGCAAGTGCATTATAGAGAGTTGTTTCATGAGGGAGAAGTGGGTCTGCTGTCTTATGCTCTGTTGCTTTTGGATGCTTTATTTTTTCATTATCAAGCTGGGAAGCTGGGAGAAGAGGCAGAGTGGTGCTTGCTTACAGCTGTAGTTTAGGCTAATGAAGAGCATAGAGCAAGCACACTGCTTGGTCCATGGCATGTTTGAAGCAGTCGCACCCTCTTCTGTCCACATTCTTCAAGACAGTGGGCCCAACAGAAATCTTTACAAAATCAGGGAGGTCTTAACTATCTTCTGACCTAGTAAGAATAAAGTAAAACAAATGCAATATATGGTTAGGAACATATCCATGATCCCTTTCCCCCCTAGTATAATTTCTCTAGCCTAGAGGAAAGGAGAAGATTTAGTAGTATAAAATGCAACATTGACCCATTTGGTATCCCCCTTTCCCTTCTTTCCTAAGAAGGTCATCAGAAGGACATGTCAAAGCTACTGTTTAAACTGCACCCATGAGCCAAGGAAGGCTGTAAATGGAAGGCAGTTGTAACATTGTTACTTTCAGTCATTTTTCCTTTAGTCATCTGTAACTTCTTTTTGCAATGGATGCTACACTTGACTTTCATGAGGTGGTAATTCTGATTGGTATCTTGCCAGACTTCTCCACAATTAATTAAGAAGGATTCTGCCTATACCATATTGGTGCCTGACTTTCCATAAGATGATCAGAAGTAGAGATACAAGGACTACTTTAAACGTATTTGTCAGAGTGACCCAGTCTCATCACTTCCTGGTTTATTTTATTTGTTTCTTTCTTGGTGGTACTGGAGATTAAACTTGACTTAGTGTTTGCTAGGTGAATGCTGTACTCCTGAGCCACACCTCTAGCCCTCTGTTTAGCTTTTTTGAGACAGGGCTTCCCAGGCTGAATCCATCTGCCTCTAGAGTGCTGGGATTACAGATGTGTGCTACCACATCTAGCTACAATCAGTTAAAAATATTAGAATTGTAAGTATAATTTTTAGCTCATATATGAGATTAAAAATAAAATCTCTGCAAGAATCATCATTTAACCTAATTTGTAGTATTAATGAAAAATACAATATAATATCTCACAAAAGTAGAGATTAAGAGTATTACAGAGGGTGGAATCAGGAGGGAAAACTTGGGAGAGCATGAGGGAAGAGATGACATTGTTCAGAAAGTAATATACTAACTGTAAGCCCTCTATACATCACCCCCCCTTGTATATAATAACAATAAAAAAAGTAGCATGCAGAGTTTACACATAGGTAGATGATAGTTGTCAGGATTTTCATTTAGTCCTGTATTTTTTCAACAGGAAGATACTGAAGCCATTTGTAAGGTTCAGGACGTAGGAGATGAGCAGGCCTGTCCTCAGAGTCCACCCTCTAAGACCTGGGTCCAGAGGGGAGAGCAGGCTGCCCACAGTTTTAACACATTGTAAGAAGGCAATCTAGGTTATGTGCCAAGTTCAGATGACAAGAAATCCTTCTAAGTGAGTGGGCCACAAGAAACCAGAGGCCCATTGATACAGTGTTGGGGGAGGCATGTTGGGAATAAAAGATAGACTTAAACAAATTACATTTTTTTTCTTCTAGAGATATCACGCCTTCTCTGGATTTTTAACATGGTATTAAACATTTGTGGTCATTAATAAGTTAGAACGAACCATTCTAATGAATTAGAATTAACCATTAGCCTTTTCTCATGTAGCACTATTTTGCATTAGTTTTTTTTTTTTGCCAGTTGTGGGGCATGAACTCAGGGCCTGAGCACTATCTTTGTACTTTTCTCAAGGCTAGAGCTCTACCACTTGAGCCACAGCACCACTTCCAGCTTTTTTTCTACGTATGTGGTACTGAGGAATCAAACCTGGGACTTTGTGCATGCTAGGCAAGTACTCTAGCACTAGGCCAAACTCCTGGCCCTGCATTAGTTTTTTTTATTGTAATTAATAGAAGGGTTACAGTTATATTTGCCAGGTAGAAGGTGCATTACTTCAAACACATTGATACCCCTTCTCATGTTGTTGTCCCCATTTCCCTTCCCTACCCTCTCCCATCATCTTGTTTGCATTAGTTTTGAAATCCTGCAATTGATTATAAAAAGTAGAAACACTGATTATTTAATTTTTTTCTTTGTGAAATCTATAAAGAAGTACACGCATATTTCCTTTTTATGTTCTCTTAGGAATGTTTACTGTTGCTCTCTTAGGAACAGTTGAAATTATGCTTTCAAGACTGTGTGATTATATTTTGAAATTATACTCTAAAATGTACTGGGAAGTTTGGGTGGAAAGGAATTGTATCGGTCTCTATGCACTAATAACCATTGTGATTTAATACAACTATAGTTTTGTTTAATTACATCCTTTCCTGGCTTGGATGTGGACTATTCAATTCATGAGCATTAATACATTTCCTTTCACCTGAAAACCTGATTTGTTTCTTCTGTTGGATTATACTAGTGTGTTATAGGAATATGGGATGTATTTTTAATATAGTATATGATTATGTGTAACTGAACTCATCCCTTTCTATTTTTTTCTAGTGTCACCTCCTAAATCTATAATTCATCGATAGTTCAAATGATAGTATTATACCTTTAAAACTATTTTGTATTAAATGTCTATCTCCCCATGCTCTAAAGGTTAATTATATAGGAAACATGCACTGTTTTGATTCATTAATTCATATTGTAATTTTGTTTTAGTAATTCCCATCGTAATGCCAATTAGGAGAGCCTATCAAGAAGAAAGTGATCCGAGTAGTAATATGAATGTTTTCTGTCCTGCTCCTGCAGTTACAGTAAATAAGGATGTCACCATTTTAAGAAGACTTAGGAGATAAGGAGAGAGAAGGGACCCAGGGGCCATTTAGCATCTTTACTTGGACCTTTACCAGGTCCAAGAGTGGCCCTTATCAGTTTGGGGTGCGATGATCCCTCTTTCAGGTCTGTATTTGGGTGCCTGAATTTGATCTTTTAAAATAGCAGTAGCTTTTGGAGGGAGATCATGGGGCAGGCACTGTCCATTACCACTCTGGTTCTCCTGGACCTGAGGTGAAGACTGGCTTAGCTAGTATGCCTACCTTCCCTTTATTCTGAGTTCTTCCTGCTTTGAGAAAGAAACTAATAAAACCTCTTTGGTTAGGAGCAAAACTTTGCAGAAATGTAGGGGTCTGGTTCCAGAGGAACCAGAATTTAATCCTCATCATTTAAACCTTCTTCTGAGGTTGTTGTGACCTGGTGCTTTCCCCATGCCTCCTCTGTCCAACGAGCCAAGAGGATAACCTAGATGAGGCTGATGGGAGGGCAGCTTTCTCCGCTCCGGTTTTTCTGTCTTCCTGAGTCAAATAATGTAACTCTAAATATTTTATATGAGTCAGTCTGACCTATCTAGTCTATGAAAAATAAAATTCTTTTAAGGTACTGCCTATCAGTTTTGGGAACAAAAATTTTGATTTCTGTGCCCTTTGTCTCATATATGTTTATCTGATTGGGGAAGAGAAGGAGAATCACAGAAACGGGACAGAGGGGGAACCAATTCAAGTGATATTCACTAGACACTATGATGGAAATGAACTATGCAACTTGGAGAGGGCAGGAGTGGAAAAGGGTAGAAAATGAGGGAGGGAGAAACACTGTTTAAAAAGAAACATACTCATTACCTGACTTACATAACTGTAACTCCTCTATACATCACATTTACAATGAAACTAAATTTAAAAAATAGTTAGATTAAGTGGCCGAATGGCTTAACAGTGGTAACTCTGTGTTAATAATACTAGAAATTTCAGAGACATGAATGGCAGTTCACCTTGAATAGTGGAGGATTTGACAGTTGAATGATTAAAATTATTAACACTCTCTAAAACCAAAAGTTTTCAAGGAAGAAGTTAATGCCTCATATCATCTACTTTTTTAGCATGATTATCCAGAACTATTATTTCCTACCTAAAACTGTCTGTGGTTGGGATCCCATTCTAATGGCTCTGGGCTCTGGTTAGAGTTCTCACATCTGGCTTCCTTCTCCATCATATGCACTAGTGGTTTTCTATCCATTTTAAATTATCATATCAAAGTTTCCACTTTTTTATTTGTTATACAGTAGAATTAGGTCTTTTTCTTTTTTTTTTTTTGCCAGTCCAGGAGTGAGGGGTTGAACATATATTTTTGCCAGTCCTGGCTTGAACTCAGGGCCCGAGCACTGTCCTTGGGCTTTTTCAAGGCTAGAGCTCTACCACTTGAGCCACAGCCCCACTTCCGGAATTAGGTCTTTATGAGGAACATTTCTGTCTCTTATCTTGAACGTGAAACTTTTTTTTTCTTCCTTAATGGACTCCTAATTGATCTGTTTAGAAAATGGGTTACCTTTTTAGTAGCTAATATATGATTCACGCATAAAAACAAAAGAGACCTCAAGCAATCTTGAATAAGAAAGTTTTAGCACTGGTTATATAACTTATATATGATGTCATCTCATTGCTATCTGTTTCATTCCCCCTGTCTCCACCTCAGAAAAAAAAATGAGCTTAGAGTAAAGTGACTGTCATGTGACTCCCAAGTCTAGGGGCCCTCAATCTTGGAATAGAACTATTACATAATAAAATTCAAAACTGTCTTGTAGGTAGCTGGTAGAGATTTAGAAAAGGAGTAGTTTTATAGGTAGTTTTATGGGTAATTTTATGCCCACTGTAGTCCTATAAACATATTTGAATATTTCAGAAGGAAGATATTTATAAAACAATAAAGCAAAGACATCTAATTGTACCCTTAAGAGTGAACCTTGTCCCCTATTTCATATTGTATATACAAGTTGACTTCAAGTGGTTATAGATATAATTGTAAGATAGCCAATTATAAAATCTTACTAAGAAAGCACAGAAGACACCTTTTTGCCTTTGAGCAGGAAAACATTTATCGTTCTTATTTTTTTTTTTAGTAGATTTTAGTGTTTAGAGCTGTTTTAGATTCAAGGGGCTGGGAGTTTGACTTAGTGGTAGAGTGCTTGCCTAGCATGCATGAAGACCCAGGTTCGATTCCTCAGTACCACATATATATATAGAAAAAGCCAGAAATGGTGCTGTGGCTCAAGTGGTAGAGCTCTAGCCTTGAGAAAGCCCAAGGACAGTGCTCAGGCCCTGAGTTTAAGGCCCAGGACTGGGAAAAAAATAAGAACTGTTTTAGATTCATAGCAAAGTTGAGTGGAAGGCATAATGATCTCTCTCCATGTCTTTCACCAAAATGGTACTTGTTACAACTGGTTGACCTACACCAGCTACCTTGATCAGCCCATGGTATATATTGGGACCCACTCTTGGTGTTATACATTGATGGGTTGGATAAGGTATAGTGACATGTATCTGCCATTACAGTATTATAGTATTACATAGAAGAGTTTCATGTTCTCTGTGCTCTCTATATATCTCCCATGCCTTAGATAGCAAAGTTTTTTTTAGCATGGAAACTATATAAGAAAGTATATTTTGGGCTGGGAGTTTGGCCTACTGGTAAAGTGCTTGCCTAGCATCCAGGAAGATCCAGGTTCAATTCCTTGGTACTACATACATAGAAAAACTGGAAGTGGTACTGTGGCTCAAGTGGTAGAGTTCTAGCCTTGAGAAAGCCCAAGGACAGTGCTCAGGCCCTGAGTTCAAGCCCTAGGACTAACAACAAAAAAAGAAAGAAAAAAAAAGAAATGTACTTAATCCAGATTAAAAATTTTGGTCTTAGTAAGTTCTGTTGAGAAAATGAAGAGACAATCTGTAGTTTAGGAGAAAATATTTGTAAACCACTTACCTGACCAAAAATAGCTGTTCAACTCTGTCAAGACAGCATAGTTAAAAATGCACAAAAGAACTAGCATGGTGCCTCACATTTGTGCAATTCCAGATAGTTGGATGGTTGGAGATCTGTAGGATCACTGTTGAATCTAGCCTTGGCAAAAAACGTTTGCAAGACCCTGCTTCAAGTAATACAAAACTGAGTGTGGTGGCATGTGCTATTCATCCTAGCTCCATAGAAAGTATAAATAGGATCACTGTCCAGAGTCACACAGGCAAAAAATGAGATCCTATTGAAACAATAACAAAAGCAGAAATGGCAAGGGATATACCTGAAGTGGTAGTTACCTGCCTGACAAGTGCAAGGTTCTGAGTTCAAACCCCTACTACTTCTGTTAAAACAAAGTCAAATTCTTTTTTTTTAATTTTAAATTTAATTTTTATTTTAATGTATAGAGGGGTTACAGTTATATTTTCCAGATAGAAGGTGCATTACTTCTCACACATTGACATACCCCTTCTCATGTTTTTGTCCCCGCTTCCCTCCCCCAACTCCTCCCCTCATCTTTTTCCCCTCTTCCCTTTCCTATTTCAAATAAATATACAAATAAACATATATAAAATATACCAGGTAACAAAGTCAGATACTGTAACAATATGAAATCAGCTAAAGGGCAACAAAAGAGAAGAGAAAAAGCATAGTACCTTAAGAACAACAATCACTCATTATTAAGCTCTTGTTTCTATGTCCTGGAGGTCCATTAATTTTGTCTCATCCTATATGGCCTTATATAGCGTTTGAACTCCTCTGCTAGGAGGAGTTCTAGGTTTGTACTGATTACAAATGAGGGAAACCATTGAGCCTATGTTCCTTTGGGTCTGGCTTACTTCACTTACTATAATTTTTTCCAAGTCTTTCCATTTCCTTACAAATGGGGAGATGTTCTTTCTGATGGCAGCAGAGAATTCCATTGTGTATAAATACCACAGTTTGTTGATCCAATCATCTACTGAGGGGCATCTGGGTTGGTTCCATATCTTAGCTGTGGTAAATAGTGCTGCAATGAACATCATTGTGCTCGTGGCTTTTAGTATGTCCTTAAAACAAATCAAATTCTATAGTTAAAATTATTGAGTATTATTCTATGTGAAATCGCTCACTAAAATTATGTTTTAGAATAAATTTTGGTTAAGATCATTTTCTTAGTTTTTTCATGTTAGCTTGGTTCATATCTTCGTCCTAACAGCTTGTGTGACCAGTCCTGTTCTGTTAGGCCAAACAACATGAATTTGCTGATATCTAATCATTTCAGACCCATACAAGCTGCAATGTCATATGATCTAACTAGCAGAAAAACTTTCGTTTGCTTTTTAATTCACTGGAATATGACCTGACAGTGATGTCATCACGAGACTGTGACAATTGTTAGATTTCAAGGGTTTTATAAGACAAAGAGCCTGAATTGCTTTGTTTTGAATTATACATTTCATTTTGCTATATTTTGCTTTAATTCACTTGAAGATATGGATTACCAATCTCCACTACTTCCAGAGCATTGTCTTGGGAATTACAGTGGAATACTTTTTTGGGGGCAGGGAATCAGTTGTAGGGCTTGAATTCAGGGCCTGTGCACTGACTCTGAGCTTTTTTGCTCAAGGAAAGCATTATACCACCTTTAACCATAATACCACTTCTGGTTTTCTAGTGGTTAATGGGAGATGAGAGTCTCATAGACTTTCCTGTTTGGGCTGGCTTCAGACCACAACTCAGGTGATGAGGTTGAAAGGCAAGTCCATTTCGGGGGTCATGATTGCCAGTAAGACAGTTTATAATACAAATTTCAGGGTTTCTTTGTTTGCGAGTGTGTGTGTGTGTGTGTGTGTGTGTGTGTGTGTGTTTGTGTGTCTATGTGTGCACACACATGTCAGTACTGAGAGTTGAACTCACTGAATACTTTCAGTGTTTTTTTTTTTTTCCACTTAAAGGTGGTGCCCTATTACTTGAGCCAACTCTCCATTTCCAGCGTTTTTGCTAGTTAATTGGAAATAAGAGTCTCACAGATTTTCTTTCCTGGGATGGCTTCCAATCGAGATCCTCAGAGTTTAGCTTCCTGAGTAGCTAAGTCTTGAGGCATGAGCTGCCTGTGCCCATCAGATGTGTTTGTTGTAGTGATTCAAAGTTGATGTTTGGGTTTTCATATTAAAGAAGTAAGTAATTGTGGATTTGTACATGTCCTTATACATAAACATGTATGCATATGAGCCTGAAGAAAACAGAAAGGAGTTCTGGGACTCAGTGTGCATGCAAATGAGAGTGGTCTACTGCCAGAAGACTGCTCTTAACCATTTCCTAAGAAATCTGGGTAGTTTGCCACTAACATGTCTGATGACCTCTTGCCCATGATTCCTTTTTTTATTGGTAGTATGCCCTTGAACACTGGTCCTGACAGATGGCTGATGTGATTTCATTCTGAGTGACAGAGCTGAGCTTTAGTGAAGAACCCTGGGAAAGGGAAAGCCTAAAGATACCCTCCAGAGAATTTAGTCCAACAGTGTGTCTTGGTTACTCAGCTTGATACACTGTTTTCTTAGATCTCCAGTGGAGACCCAGCCAGCAACATGGAGAAAGGCTAAATGCATACCTTAAACTTCCTATCTGTGACATATTCTCTCCTGCCTTTCTAGTAATTAAGTACAGGGGACTGAGAAGGCAGATGGTGGTTATTGCTTCTGTGTGAAGTGGGCCTCACCTTGCAGTGTCACAGTGCTGTTGACACATAGCATCTGATCTGTTGTCTTTGGACCACTGCCACAGAAAGTGTCCTCAAGGAATGATGTCATATAAGTGGTTGGGCTTTCCTGCTTTGTCTTCTTTCTGTGGAATCACAGGCTCACCCACAGGTCCCTCAGACAAGCCCTCAAACTTCATGAAGGGTTTGTAGCTCTGAGCCAGAGAAGCTCTACCTATATTAATTACTTGGAGAATGTAAAGGGTTTTGTGAGGCAGTGCAGAAGAAATAGAAGCAGTGCTGCCAGTGAAATGTGGTTTCAGATCCCAGACCTTTCAGCTAAGGCAATTTTTTAATCTTGTGAGATACCACTCCTTAGTTGGAAAATAGGTTTAATTTAATAGAATTAACAGATGCTAGATTGAGAATGTAACTCAGTAGTAGGTACTTGTTTGGCATTTGCAAAATCCTAGATTTGATCCCCAGTGCTACAAAACCAAAACAAAATAGTTCAAGGACTGGAGGGGTAGCTCAGATAAAGATTATTTGTCTAGTCATTCTAGATCCCCAACCAACCCAAATCAAACTAAAGAACATTTAAAATTATTGGGAAAAACAAAACAAAACAAAAACAGACACTAAGTAAGTGCTAAAGTGTTACTGTAAAAGTTATATGGTACAGTTGGTGTTTTTGGTGTAAAGTTCTCAATTTCATCTCAAGTGTAGATTCATGTAAACATCGGCATCATTAGTGTACAGAATAGTCTATTGCCCTAGAAAAACTCCATCTTGCTTCTCTTTACATTTACTCTGTTCCCCTTTTTAGAAGACTTAATAAGAAGGGTCCTGGGTACAGATTTTATTTCATACTACCCAAAGCATAGGAAAATATCGGGCTCACGAAGTTAAAAAAAAAAAAAAACTATTGTATGTTCAGAATGCCTGATGGACAATGCAAGTTCTTTCTTTCTTTTCTTTTTTCTTCCTGCTTTTCTCAGAAAAATGTACATAATCCAGCATGTTCCTTGTCACAAAGTCTAATTACAAAATTACTTCCCCTGCATTGTTAATAAAATCATACATTGACTTGAAATTTACCCAAATCATGTTGTGTCTTGTTTAACACTAGCCCAAAGTTGTAAGTGATACAAGCTTCAAAATATGGAGAAATTTTGTACAGCATTCTTTAAAACTCACTGTTTGAGTTGGGCAGATTGGCTCACATCTGCTTTCATAGCTACTTGGGAGGCAGAGACAAGAGACATGAGTTGGAGGCCAGCTTGGGCAAGGATAGTGACACCCTATTTCAAAAACAATGCAGGGTGTGGATCAAGTGGTAGAGTGTCTGCCCAGCAAGTGACTTGGGGTTGAATCCCAAGAACTGAAAGGACAAAAAAAAGAGGTTTTAGCCTTGGTTTACTTGTAGTCTAAATATAGAGTTAAAACTGTCTTTGTATTAGTCTGTTACGGGTTGGGTTGTATCCTATCCAGAAAAAGATAGATGGGAATCCTAAAGCCTAGTACCTAAGAATGTGAACTTCACACATGGACAGGGTGGTCACAGAGGAAAGTTAATTAAAATGAGGTCAATAGCATGGGTTCTGAACTAGTGTGACTAGAGTACTTATAAAAAGGAGAGTGGAGGACACAGCTACCCATAAAGGGAGAACATCATGTAACAATAGAGGCAGAAACTGGGTAATTTTGTCAGAAAGTATGTGAACCCCAAAGATGTTTAGCCCACCTCCATAGGTTTAAAGGAGAGGTCTGAGGCAAAATTTTCCTTCTGGCTCCCAGAATCAACCTGCTCACCATTTAATTTTGAACTTACAAGATTCATATAGGACAGCAGGGCAGATAGTACACTTCCGTTAAGCTCAGTCTGTGGCATTGTGATGGAAAACATGGGAAAGTGGCTTAATAAATATGGTTGTTTTTTTCCCTTCCTTCCTCTCTCCTTCCGTCCTTCTTTGGTTCTAGTACTATCAATCATTAAATATTATCCCTTGTTAGCTTCCAAAGTTGGGTAGACCATTTGATAGCATTTTCTTGCACTTGATAGAATTTTCAAAGGGTAAAAAAGAGACCTATGTAAAAGCAGTAAATTGATATATTTAGGTTTATCTAGCATGGAGACAATTTACTGTATTTCCTTGGTATAGAGCATTTGTAAGGATTAAGTAAATCAGGTGTGCATAAGTATATACCACAATACTTGGCACATAATACATATTTATCCAAACAATTTCCTTCCTCCCCTTCCTGATTCTTTAGCCACTGCCTGCCCCCTTATCTCCACCCCAGTGTGAATTTAAATACTATGGTCCTTATTTCTGAAGTTTGCCAGGCTTAGGACAGGAGAATGTTCCCTGACCCTTAGTCACCAGTTATTCTGTTAAAACTTTTGTTCTCAGATAGTCCAGTCACCTTGGCTTTTGTCACTGTGGTTGGCTAGAAGTTGGCATGTTCAATACTGATAGCATGTGTCAATGTCATTCATTATGGAAGCTGGAGCTTGTCCAAGCTTATCCACCAATGAAAGAGGAAAACTTGCCCTAAACTTTATGTTTTTAAAAAATTACGCATAAAAACTAATTTTGTTAGGATAGTGGTAATTTAAAAAGTGATATATCAATTGAATTTACATGATAAAAGATTTTAACCTTTTTCCCTCCCTCCTTCCCTCCCTCTTTCCCTCCCTCCTTCCCTCTCCCTCCTACCCTCTCCCTTTCCCTCTCTGCTGCTCTCTCTGCCCCTCTTTCTCTCTCTGTCTTTCTTTTTTTTTGTGCTGGTGTTGGGGCTTGAATTCAGGGCCCAAGCACTCTTTTAGCTTTTCTGCTCAAGACTAGCACTCTACCATTTGAGCCACAGCTTCACTTTTGGCTTTTTTCCCATAGTTAATTAGAGATACCAGTCTCACGGGCTTTATCTGTCCCAGACTGGTTTTCAACCTGGATCTTCATCTCAGTATCCTGAATAGTTGGAATTACAGGCCTGAGCTTCTAGTGCTCAGTTAAGTGTATTTGTAATTAAAAAAATTAAATTTATTTCATTTGGCATATCCTTTTAAAAGTTTTGTAAATATACTACCACAATAAACATATGTATACACACACATGCTTTTATTTACAGTATATAGTTATGTATTGTTACATGTAGTTGAAGGAACTACATCATTTATGGTTGAGTATGAGGGAAATAGCCAGAAAATTCACAGTTTCAAACAGGAAAACTTGGTCTATTCTGGCCTGGAAGTTGTCTCCTTTTGGAATCTTAGATCTGAAAGGGTTATTAAATTAGAAGCAAACTCGTTCTGTGTTGCTCAGCCAATGAAAGTGGGATTAACTTTTTTTAGTAGTTAAACAATAGAGCCACATGTGGAATTTATTTGTCGATCTTTTATGAAATTTCTATTTAAACTTTTGCCTTGATTTGATACAGTTTTCCTTTCTTTGTTTCATGAGCTGAATTTGTGTTTGACATTTACAGATTCTTTTTAGATTTTGTCAGTGCTTTGCAAGATGTTTGCTTTTGTACTGCCTCCAAAACAAAATTATAACAGGCTGATGTGTGTGTGCGTATAAAAGATTTTAAACTTTTCTCATATAAAAGTGTTGCAGAGGAAATAGGATGCTGGGACTTGAAAGATGAGAACTCAAGTAAACTTCTTATCTAGAGAATGGTGCTGGCTGTCAGGGTAGTTCATAAACAGCCATGTGGATGCTAAGCTTACCATGTGCAATAATAAACTAGGGAGTGCTGGTGATAAGGAATCTGGCTCAGGGGTTGAAACTTGGACAGGCACCATCCATTAACTCATTAATTTATGCAGATATGGGGGTGAGGGTCTGCTAAGTGTCACAGTGATACTCTCTATGCTGGAAGTAAGCTAGGAAGAAAAGACCAAGACATTTTTTGTTGTTGTTTTAACTCAGAGTCTCACACTAGCTTTACTTGCTCGCTCACCTGGTACTCTATTGCTTAAGCTATACTGCTAGTCCAGCTTTTTGCTGATTAATTCAAGGGGGAATCTTGTGGAATTCACCTAGGCTGGCTTAAAACCTTGATCCTTTAGATCTTAGCCATCTGAGTTATGATTACAGTGGTGAGCCACTGGTGCCTAGCTCTAAGTTAAGTTTTTTTTATATATTAAAATCTTAAATATTCTAATGTGAAGACTTGGAATTAAAATAATATAAATACCTAATTTAGAGTTCAAACTATTACCTGTATCTAGTGGCTCATGCCTGTAATCCTACCTACTCAGGAGGCTGAGATCTGAGAGTTGATTCAAAGCTAGCACAGGTGGAAAAGTCCCCAGGAAACTGTGTTTCTATCAATGGATCCACACAGCCTTACCTGACCAGACACACATGGCATTGTCCTGCCCATTTTCTTTGCTCTTGAAGAATTGCAGCAGATAATGACACTCATTACCTCATACCTTCCTTTCTTCATCCTTGTTTGAGAAAAGCTGACCTCATACTCCAGCAAGGATAAAGTAGCCCTTCAGGTGAAGGCTAAGGTTACCTTTCAGGCTAAGTAGGTAGTGTTTCTGTGCTAGCTGTCCATGTCACACCTGTCTTGTCACCAGGAGAAGGGCCTAAGCCATTGGCTATAGTACTACCTTGGCTTGACCTCATTTGACCTGTCTTCTCTTGTGGCTTTTCCAGCTCCTTTGACTGCTGGGGCAAGAATAGCTGAAGATGTTTGTAAATGTGGACTCCAGACCTTCCTTTCAGAGCTCTGCATGCAACGAGTATGTGTGGAGCCCTTGCCTTGACAGAAATGGTATTGAAGGGCTTCTTAATTATGACCCTTGAGTCAGGTAGCCTGGTTGTATATATGAGCCAAGGGTTAACATGAGATCCTAGGCCCACTTGTCCCAATATGTGAGGGCAGAGAAAGTCAATTTATTACATGCATAGGAGTGGTAGGAAGAGGAAATAATGCATTGCAATCCATCTTTATCCGCTTTCCTGAATAGACAATGTGCTGTAGCTTTGAAGAGGAGGGATTAGGGACAAGGGAAGGGAATGCATTATTCAGTACTCCCAGCCACTGAGTGATCATTTGGTCATGGCTGTCATGTAGGGCCTTATTATGTTGATAGTGACCGGTGGTCCAGTTTTTCCAGGATTCCAAGAGGGTACAAAGTGATTAGAGGGGAAAATGGCTGAGAGCAAAGGACAGAGATGTCAAGTGGAAGCTAAGATGCCCAGATCTTACCAGCTTTCAGTTACTTCACAGGCCCAATGAAGGGCTTCTCAGCAGATGCAGCATTTAAGCACTTATTACGAAATCAGGAAAGTGACGAGGATTATTTTGTATTTTAAGCAGGTTGGCTTACTTTTCATCTACTTTTCCTCTTTTGACAGTACTAGGAATTGAACTGGGGGCCTTGTGCTTGTTAGATTCCCATGATCTTCCTACCTCTGCCTCCAGAGTAGCTGGGAACCCAGGCCTGAACTACCATGACCAGCCTCCTTTTTGGGGAGAGGGGGAGCAGTTTCAGGGCTTGAACTCATGGCCTGGGCACTGTCCCTGATCATTTTTGTTCAAGGGTAACACTCTACTCCTTGAGCAACATTCACATCTAGTTTTCTGGTGGTTAATTGAGGATAAGAGTCTCAGACACTCCTATTTGGGCCAGTTTCAATCCTCAGATCTCAGCCTCCTGAGTAGCTAGGAATGTAGGTGTAAGTCAACAGTATCTTGCTGTCATTATGTATCTTTTTGAATATATTTGGTGGTGAGGATTTTGTAACTCTCATCTAATGCTAAATACCAGCAGAAGGCCTAATTCACTTCTTACCTATTCATAGTTCTCAGTGGCCCATGTTTCAAGCTTATACATAAAGTTAGTCTCTGTTTTCTTGCTCTAGTTTACCTGCTGTGTGCAGTCCATCTGATGTCTATTTTTATGAGAGTTCTAAGGGGGTTTACCTGGAATATTTTGAAGCCTGTAGCTCAGGGAGTGCTTTTCAACCTGTGGATTTTATTCTTGAGGGGTGAATAGTGGCTGATGTCTAGTCAGTGAAGAACATTTGAAACACTTAGCAAGTTCATGAGTTGGGATTTAAGGATTGTGGAATGTGTGTGTGTGTGTGTGTGTGTGTGTGTGTGTGTGTGTGTGTGTGTGTGTTGGGGTTTTTAGTCCTTGGTCCCTCCTGACCTGCAGGAGGGATAGGGAGAACACACCCCAACCAAGACAAGCGGACAAAGGAAAGGGCCAACTGACCGCCCACACCTAGTCCTCCCTCATCGGAGGACAATCAGACACATTAGGGAGACCAGTCAAGGCAGGAACTCATTTATTGAGGCAGTCCATTCAGCCAACATAGGATGCAGGAGCCTATCAGCACAAAGGTAAGCAGGGCATTGAGGAAGTCCATTCAGCTAACGTAGGATGCATGTGTTGTCCAAGAGGGCGGAAGGGTTCGATCCCAGAGGTGGCCTTGCTTTCACAAACCACAGCCACACCTTCCAACCTGGCAGCAGGCACTATCTCAGCCAGGTGCTGGTCCCAAGACCAGGAAATGAGCACTGGGCCACGAATTAGGCCTCCTTTTACAGTATAGGTTTCCATTTCCCTGATGGGATCTCTCTCTCTCTCTCTCTCTCTCTCTCTCTCTCTCTCTCTCTCTCTCTGTCTCTCTGTCTCTCTCTCTGTCTCTCTCTCTCTCTCTGTCTCTCTCTCTGTCTCTCTCTCTCTGTATATATATATAGACACACACATATGCCAGTCCTGGGGCTTGAATTCAGGGCGTGAGCACTGTTCTTGGGCTTTCTCAAGGCTAATGCTCTACCACTTGAGCAACAGCCCCATTTCCAGCTTTTTCTACATATGGGTACCAAGGAATCGAACCAGGGTCTTCATGCATGCTAGGCAAGCACTCTTACCACTAGGCCAAACTCCTGGCCCAGAATATATATTTTAATACATTGTTTATTGTGGGGTTTTTTTGTTGTGAAAGATGGGGCTGTTAACATGCACTGAAATAAGGATTGCATTTCCTTCTCCTTCATCACCAACCCCAAAGAGGTACAAACCAACCAAAAACAGAGTACACTTTATAAGCACTTGAAACCCTGAATAACATCCATTGTTCTTATCCAGGTCTGGTTCCTTCACTATCAAGCACTTGAGTGTCAGATGTAGCATTAATTCATTTTTGTTCTCCCAGTCCTAATACAGTGTTGAAATTGCCAGATCAAATATAGAATATACGGTTAAGCCTGAACTTCAATAAGCAATAGGGTGCTCATATTAGGTACATCCCTTGCATCCATAGGTTGTTAAACTTGAGTTTCAGATAATAAATATGTATTTTTAGTATTACTATGTCTTATAAAATGTTCAGGTATAATTGGTCTTCTCATTTTTAAAATTTGCTATACTGGATTTTTCTACCATGTCCATTATTTAAAACTATGCTTTTTAAATGTAAAATAAGTATAATTATATAATGAGTCTACAACTAAGACTGATCAATGAAGGTGTCTATAGACTTAGTTTTTTCTGTGAAATACAGGACGGAATTGTAAAGGAGTTGCCACCATCTCTCACCAGCAGTGGGGGGGTGGGGGGAAGAGGGGCTGGGGAGACTCCATGTCATCTACCACAGCTAGACTGTCTATCTTCACAAGAGAACATGCAGCTATGAGCCCAGTTAATGTGTTTGCTCAGGTCTCTTGCCTTCTGCATGCCAAGCACTTCTAATACCAGGTTTTTGTTGTTAATCATGAGCAGGCATCTTGGGCAATTGTATATATTACCTAGTATATCCATCGCCTAGAATTCTACAACTGTGGTTCAAATCTGGTTCTGCTCTCCTTCTGCTTTTGTTTTTATTGCTGAGATTCTCACCACTTGGTGTAGTATTTTACCTGTACTTTTTGAGAGGGGGACATGGCAAACACACCAGGAGTTTGTCACCAGTAGAGCAAGTGGCCATAGCCTGAGGCATGTTCTGACAAGCTGGGGTATTTAAAACCCTCATTTTCTTGGAATGGGTGAGTGTGGCTGTGTGGCTCAGGGAGGAAAGCATCAATGGGCAGTGATGGCCTCTATATTATACAGGAGGAAGTGGGATAGGGACTCAGGAGTAAGGACCATTGAGTCAGGCAGTAGCTGCAGCTAAGAATAGTCAGTGCCAGACACAGTGGCTCACACTGGAATCCTAGCTACTCAGGAGTCTGAGATCCGTGGATCACGGTTCAAAGCCAGCCTGAGCACTACAAAGCCTGTGGGACTCTTATCTCTAACTAATCAGCAGAAAACCAGAAGTGGCTCTGTGGTTCAAGGGGTAGGGTGGTAGCCTTGAGTTGAAGAGCTCAGGGACAATATCCAGGCACAGAGTTCAAGTCCCATGACTGACCAAAAAAATAAAATAGTCACAGCCTCCTGTATTTTTAATTTTTTTCTTTCTTTATTATTTTTTTTCAGGCCAACTTAATACCCACTAAAGATGACTCTAAAATATATCTGGGCATAAAAATATTGTCCAAATATAAACAGTTTTGGCTTTCGTTATTTGGAGCACCAGACATCTCACCCAGCCTGTAAATTTGAGTCATTGCAGGCTCAAAATAATAAGAACTGAACCCAAGAAACCAGGCTTGGACTTTAATCTGATGTGAGCCACATTAAAGCTTTGCGGCCTGTTCCCTATTATGGAAAACAAAAATAGGAAGCTGGATCTTTGGACTTTGGAACCTAGTCAGTGCCTGGTCATTAAAACCGTCAGTGGCAGATGGCCTGTGGAAGTTGAAACCTCAGCCTTAATGAGGGCCATGGTGGCCAAAGGACCCATTATTTAGCCAGAAAAACAATGTTCTTATTGGGTAGGAAGCCACTAAGAACAGCTAGCTCTGGGGATGGAGGCTCTTTCCTTTTTCCTGTGTGGCCAATCCTCATGTCCTGGATATTTGCGCTGCACCAGATGCTCCTGAGACCTTGACTCTCTAGAAGGTGGAGAATTGGTATGCTGTGACTGCCATGAAGCCACCTTTCCCAGTGCACTCTGGCTTGCCACCCCTATGTCTCCCAAACCAGGCTAGGTATCCTTGCTGCTAAGGGAACATTCAGCTCTAATTAGGAATCTGTTTGATGACCTGGGTTTTACATATAAGCTTTAGCTTTGTCTAGAGAAAATATTTGTTGATCACCCTTGAAGTCTCACATGCCAGAAACTTTGTTTTATTGGAAGCCTCAAATCTTTTTTGTATGTTGTTTAATTTAGCTTGATATTACTATAAGTGTTGCAGTTGGATTAACTTCCTTTATTTGGGCTTATTTTAAAAGTTCATTCTTAGATGAGTGCTGGTGGCTCATTCCCAGAGGGGGCTAAGATCCTGATTCAAGGAAGAAAAGTTAGACCTTTAACTCCAATTAACCAGCAAAAAGCCAAAAGTAGAACTGTAGTTAAAGTGGTAGAGTAGTAGCTCTAAGTGGAAAAGCTAAGACCAACACCCTAGCCCTGAGTTCAAGCACCTATGTGTTCTGTGGTTAAACTGTTAGTGAATAGAAGGCAAAAAAGAGCAAAAAGTACACCATTAGTGAAGAGAGTTTTGATTTATATTGCTCAAAACCATAATCTCTCTATCCCCAGCACTTGCAAATTCATCATGATCTGATGAACTGGTTAAAGTGCCAGACAAATTAATGTTCATATTTGAATAGAGAATTCAAGGAGGCTATTTGCTTATGTCCCCACTTGACTTTGGGGCATGTTCTCTTGCACATAACCATGAATTCACTAGATGACTGTTAGCTAGTGTGTTATGTGTTTCCATAGGGTGTGTGTGTGTGTGTGTGTGTGTGTGTGTGTGTGTGTGTGTGTGCGTGTGTGTGTGCGCGCGTGTGCACCGGATATGGAACCCTGGGCTTTGATCGTATTAAAACACATGATCTATCATACCGATTTATACTTCTAAGTTTCCAAACTGTTATTTGTTGTTTTTAATGCCAGTATCAGGGATTGAACTCACAGCTCCTAGTACTCACCCAGCTGTTTCACTCACTGCTAGAGTTCTACTTAAGCCAGCTTTGTGTTTATTAGTTTGGAGATGGAGTGTCATAGACTTTTCTGCCCAGGCTGGCTTTAACTTGATCCTTCAGAACTCAACCTCCTGAGTAGCTAAGATCGTAGCTATGAGGCACTGGTGCCTGGCCAACTTGGTATTTTTAATTTTCTATAATTTATGTAGCCCTGGAATCTGTTCTCATGCTCTAAGGGAAGTTTGCATTCCTAATCTTAGGTACAGTTTTTGGATTGTAAAGTAGACATCTGAAGATAAGATGGTGCCTGTTAGAAGGTCGAGCAGTTAGTAGACTTATCAGGCCAAGTATGGAACTGCTGAGTGTTCAGTCGGAAGTCGGGAAGTTCTGTGGAGATGACCTGAGCACTGAGGGTGAGGCAGGTTGGTGGGCAGTCCTGGCCTGGGAGGTCTGTGTGTTCTGAATCAATTTGGGCTTATAACCTCTGTGAATTTGGAGTTTTTAAGTCTCTGCTCCTAACTCCTAATCTTTAAAATGAAAAACTAGATTACATGACCTCTCAAACCTCTTCCAATTTAAAATTATTCTAACATGGGAAATATTCTAACAGGAACATATTAGCACTATAGTCTGCCTGTATGTTTTAGCTTTGTGTCAGTGTGACAGAATGTCTGAAAAAAACAACTTAAAAAGAAGGAAGATTTATTTTGGGCTTCAGGGGAGGGAGTTCAGGCTATGGTCAGTTGGCCTGTTGCTTTGAGGGCAGAACTTCATGGTCGTGAATGTGTAGTGGAGCTCACCTCATGGTGACGAGAAGCAGAGAAAATGAGAGGAAGGAGCCAGTGTCCCAATAATTCCTTCAAGACCATGCTCCTGTCACTTGATTCCTCCAGTGAGGCTGTATTGTTACATACTTCCTCCATTGAGGCTCCATCGCCTAAAAGTTTTATCTCCTCAATAGCACCATCAGCTGGGAACCAAATCCTCAACAACCTGTATGACTCTGTAGATGGGAAGCATTTTCAGATTGAAATAATTGAAAGTTACTACCCTTAAACATGTTTATAAAAATCAGAAAATCAGAAAACTGATCTTGAGCTTTGGTAGCTTTAAACCTACTCAAGAAACAAAAATACCTTCTTTAGAAAAGGTATGGCATTAGTGACCATTATTACTCAAGATAAAAATGTCAAACTATGATAATCTTATTTGTTTCACTTTCCTGAAGTTTTCTCCTATCCTAAGAATGTCTAGAAGCCTCTTTGGAGACCTGATACTTTCTACTTCTAAGTATATAAAGGAAAGTACATTTTTCTCGAAATGGAATTTTCCCTGGCTCACAGCAAGCGTTGAGAATTTCTGGCTCTGAACTGTCTCCCAGGATCTGGTTCCCTTTGGGCAAGAGAGAAAGCAGATAACTTTTGCCCTTGCTAGAAAGTGAGGCTTATCTCTGCTTTTGTACCACAGCTTAGAGAAGAATAGTTTAGAGATAAGCATAGTGAAGTAGCCATAGAAAATGCTCATCTTGGGGGCCAGGACACCTAAAATGTAGTCTTAGCCCCTTGGGAGGCTCTCTCTTTGGTGTCACACTTGGGCTGAACAGCAAGGTAACTGTAAGCGCATGAATGAGATGTGAATATCTTCATGATAGTTCCACACTCTTAGAGGTATAGAATGCGCAGGCACACAATCACACATGAGAAGGAATGAGACTAGTGATCCGTGAGCTTTCAGAGTTAATTCCTGTCTAATACTGTTCATTACTGGTGGCTTGATTATGGAATGTTGTTTCCACTCAGTGCTTTGTCCCTTTCTCTGCTGAATGATTTATCCACTGTTTGAAAGCAACTACTAGTTCCTTCATTAGCCATTGGGTTGTCCTCATCTCATGATGCCTTTTCATATTTCCCTTTCAGGATAAGCAGTGATCTTGAGGTTCCCACAGGCCCCCTTTGCTGTGAGATCTATGTCTCTTTGTATTAACAGTTTCACTGTTTGGCCTTTGCAGGTGATGGGGAAGAAAATGAAGCTGGAGGGTTCCCTCCCCCCCTTTCAGTTTTAAATCTCTGATTCGTTATACAGTGTAGGGCCTCTCCTTCAAAATGGCCCGTGTGGGTTCTGCCATGTGTAAATTGGGGTTATGATCCTGTCTTTGAAGACCAGGGAGAGTGCTATTACGGTAAATGTAGAAATGATTAAAGATGAGAATGCTGTGGAGCACACGTTGAGTTTCAAACCTTTCCATGTGTATGAGACATCTCCTGGGTAAGCTCAAAGGGACAGAAGGGAGAGGTGGGTCAGTGCAGCCCTGGCTGACAGGAGGGGAATCAGGGTTCCCCTCCCCCCATATTTTCCCAGCAGCCCAGTTGTCCTGTGGCTTTGACCTTGTAGGATGAGAATTCATCATTACAAAGAGGGAAGGACATTTGTATACTCTGTTTTCTAGCCTTTGTTTATGTCAAATGAATATATTCAATATTATAACCTGATTCGTTTATATTCCCACTATCAGTCTATGGGAATCTATGTGACTTCTTCCCGTTCTTGCTATCATATTCTTAGAAATCATTAATGCTAGCCTCATTTTGGTAGAGCATTGCTCTGAGAAATCTCTAAAAATCTCTGAGGTTCATTTATTCATTCACTGATTCATTCATTCATTCATTTATCCACCTGCCCATTCAACAAGTAGTTACTGTGTCAGCACATAGTTGCTGAATCGTAGATCCATTTGTACCTTTAGCCTGCATTTCAGTGTGCACAGTACACCAGAGGCCACTGTGGATGCTAAAGACAGTAGCTGCTTTTGTGGCTTTTGATGTTAAGGGGAAGAAACAGGTAGAGTGATATGAAGGGAATGCACCCTGAGATTGAAGTGGTGTTCTGGGTCTGAGGACAGGAAGGAGGCTGCAGGCATGTGGAAAATGACAAGTGAGATGAGGGTGGTGCTGGCCCAGGGTGTTCTGTGAGGGTTTGGAAGCCATCATAGTTTTGGAGCTGAGGTTTTATATATTTTGTTGTTTGATGCAACAGGTACCTGAGGCTACACTTGGCTCCCCATAAGCCTCAACTTCCTAAGTGCTGAGATTACAGGTATGCACCACCCCACTTTCAGAATATTTAAAATTAAATGTTTTATTTTTTTTTAAGCTCCCTGGAGGATGTGTGCTGAGTAGGTAAGAGAGAGCAAGAGCTGGAGTAGGGCACTTGGCAGTAGTCCAGGCAAAGAAGCTATAGCACCTTTCGATAGGGTGAAGGCAATGGAGGTGGCAAAAAGTAGTGGGAGATGGAGCTCAAGAGATAGCTGTTGGATTTGTTCTGGGTTAGGAGCCAGGAATGTGGCACTGTTGGGGGGAACCCTAAAGAATCATATAGGTTTTTGTCCTGAGCAATCAGAATGATAGAGGAGATTTGAAAACATTGAAAGCTGAGTATATACTGTCTGTTTTGTTTTGCTTTTTTAATCATGAAAGTTAAGAGAAAGCTGGTGTCTCATTCATTCTTCAACTCGTTTCCATGGAGATCTGTGTGCTTTTGCTAGTAGGTATTAAAGAAATACTAAAAATGAGGTATGACATTTCTAAGTCAAGGAAAGAAAAATTCAAAATAGAGACCAGAGAAGGTTGGTTGGGAAACAATTCCCTAGAAGCATGTCATTTTCCTGACAGGAGGATCTTATCAAAGGCAATGGAATGAAGCTATGGGGGTATCTAATCAGGAGTCCCTTGCCAGGCAGTCTCACTGATGTCACTTCTGACCTTTCGTTCCTGTTTGGCAGTAACAGAATATGAATCAGGAGTGCTCCTTGTTACCAGGTGTGTATGTGATGGGGCTGATTTTACTAAAACGCATTTTTGGATAATAGTTTAGGGTTTTTTTTCTTTTTTCCTCCCCCACTTCATAGGTACATCAATTGTCATCTTACCAGTATTAGTTACTCACTGTAAAGCTATTTTTTAAGGTTATCTTTTTTTTTAATTCTAGAAATTAAGCTTAGGGCTTTACATAAACTAAACACATACTCTACTCTTTAATACCACCATAGCTCCTAAGTTTTAATTTTTTTTATGGAGTGGTTTCAGACTTCTATATAAATTAACCTGGAAAACTTATTATCCAATGAAGAAGCCAAGCACAGCCTATAATTAGGAGGGTGGGAACTGAGGATCAAAGTTTAAAGCCAGTCCAGAGAGGAAAGTCTGTGAGACTTTTCTCTAATTAGCCACCAAAAAGCTGGAAGTAGAGCTGTGGCCCAAGTGGTCGAGCACTAGCCTTGAGCACAAGCACTAGCCTTGAGCTCAGGGAGCACTCAGGCCCAGAGTTCAAGACTTAGTTCAGAAAAAAAAATAAAATAAAACAACAACAAAAAAACCCAATTGAAAGAATGATAGTTAAGGCAATTTAAAAAAGTTACCTGATTTTCTTTTTTTGCATATAAATGAGAGCAGGACTTTAAATCTCTATCTCTAGCTTTAAGATGAAAAGAAGATATATTCAAAATTTAGGAGGAAGTTTAGGGCATGGTCCATTTTAAATGGCTTATAGTTTCCCCTATGTTCTAACTAAAATGAGACTTCTTTTTTTTCTTCATTGTTTCTTGATATTGTTCAGAACTTTACTTACAAATTTGTTATACTGATAGTATTTAGGGCCTTCTGTTCTTTTTTTAAAAAAGATACAGGATGCTTAATGTCCAGAATTGTCATTTGAGCTTGCCTTTTAGTCAATGCTATGGAGCAGGCCATGTATTAGCACCAGGAGAGGAGCTAAAACCACCATGACAGTGTACCCTGCTGTCTACCAGCTGAAAGTCTCATTGTGGGAAGGAAGGTCAGAGTTCATTGTGTAAGCTTGCAGTGATTTGAGCTGTGAGGAAATACAAGAGAAGAGTCAGTGGAAGGAGAGCGATGGGCAGCTTGTGCAAGATGACTGAGAAAGGCATCAGAAGCAGGCACCTGGCCTTGCACAGACCCCAGCTTATGACTGAAGGTGGCTAGCAATTACCTTCTACATGTGCAGTTACAGCTCTGTCCTGTAATCTCAGACCTTCTCAGATAAGCGACTGCAAGAGCAAGGCTAATTTTAAACAATGAGAGCAGTGGAATATGTGCTAGTCCACATTTTATTTGAAGTGTGAATGGAACTGTATTTTGAAGAAGGCTGAATTACTTTCTAAAATGAGCAGGTGACAAGTTTGAAGCCTGCATCTGCTAAGAATATCTGGGAATCCTTTATCCTGGTCCTTGTAAGCTTGTGTGTGTGTGTGTGTGTGTCTGTGTCTGTGTGTCTGTGTGTCTTGCTGCTGGGGTTTGAACTCAGGACTTTACTCAACTGGCAATCTACCAATTCAACCATGCCTTCAGCCTAGCTTATGGCTGGATATTTTGGAGATGGACTGTCACAGAAGTTCAGATGTTTCTGTCCCAGTTGGCCTCAGAATGTCAACTTCTGAATCTCAGCCTTGTAAGTAGTAGCTAGGATTACAGGCATCAGCCACCAGTGACTAGCCTTTCACATGTTCTTTTCCTTGTTCTTTCTTTCTTTCTTTCTTTCTTTCTTTCTTTCTTTCTTTCTTTCTTTCTCTTTTTCTCTTTTTCTTTTTTTTCTTTTTCTTTTCTTTTTTGCCAGTTCTTTGGCTTGAACTCTAGGCCTGAGCACTGTTCTAGGGCTTTCTCAAGGGTAGGCTAGTTCTACCACTTGAGCCACAACACCACTTCTGGCTTTTTTTTTGTTTTTTTTCTATGTATGGGATACTGCAGAATCAAACCAGGGTCTTTGTGCATGCTAGGCAAGCACTCTACCACTAGGCCACACTCCCAGTCCCCATAGCCTTTCACATGTTTTTAAAACAAGTAATAATACCACAACTATATTCTGTACACTTTAGGGTTAGAGACTGCATCATTGTCTTTCAGGGTGGCTTCCATTCACTGTGAACCCCAGAGAGGACCTGATTTGTAATTCAATTGAACTGATCTTACAATCACTTATCAAATAGTTTTCTGTTATCTGTATGTTCCCCTCTTTAGGCTAGCATTCCAGCTTCAGAGAATGCTATAGCAGGTCTTTCTCCAGCTCTGCCTTCTATTTGGGGTTGGTCACTGACCTTATTGTGAATGTTAGATTTTGTTGTGATGCCACCCTGACATTTTCTACCAGTAAGAGATGGATGAGTCTTAGGGAGTAAGGGAAGTATGACTCAATTTTGCAAAGATGGTACAAGTGGCATTGCCAGCCCTTCTGAAACTTAATGTGCCTGGTTCACCACTACCTACAGTCCCCCCTTCTTCACCCCTTCTTCTATAGTTAAAGATCTTGATTTAGGAAGTTGGGGCCAGGGCCAGGGTTCTGTTTCTGGCTCTGGGAGCAGCTCTCAGAGGTGAGGGTTTGGCTCCTGGTAGGATTTACAGGGGCCTCCAGATTACTTTGAAGTTGTGATTCATTGTGTTAAGAGGAAGCATTAGCATCTAAAATTAGATGTCAGAAACTGGAGTCTCTCCAGATGCACGTGGTATCCCTGGCTGGGCTTCCCTACCAAACCAAGGCCAGTGACTTAGATCAGGGGGCAGAAGAAATGCTTGTTGCCTCTCCACCTTACCTTTTCTCTGTGGAGGGTCAGGCCCGGATTCTTTTCTCTGTGGAGATCAGGCCCTGATTCTTTTTAGCCCCTTGAGATTGAAGAGGGAGATACAGACCCACTTGCTTATTTTTTTTTTTTAGTGAATTCTGAAGAAAAATCTCATGTGCAGTTGCCCTAAAAGATGGCATATTTACAAAAATATAAACAGCATACTGGCTGGCTTACTCTGGGAAGGGGCAATGACATCAGCCTTTTGTCCTTAGCCTGTAGAGAATTCAAGGTGCTGTGAGTTACATGGGAATGGGGGCTTCGTGGGATGTGGGGAGTAAGGGCTTAAGCTTCTTATTCTTGTTCAGCTTCTGTAGCCTGAATGAGCTTCCTGAGGGCCTTTAGGACTAGGCACTAGCATTTTTGCAGTCCAGATCCTTTCTGGTAGTCATTGACAACTTTCCAGGGCTCTTATATTTGACATACTTGCTTGGGAGAGCTAGGAGTGTATGTGTATGAGTGCATGCATGGGTGCATCTGTGTGTGTATAGCATCAACCACATTCTCTGCCTCCCTTCCCTTTCCATTCCTTTTCAGCACCTATTTTTTAAGTGATGTTTCATGTTTAGCTTGATGACCTTTATTATCTTCTAGTATTTTAAGGTTTAATGAATACATTTAAAATATTACATAAAGTTCTACTTCTAAATGTCTGAGTTTATATATATTACAGTTATTATTTTTTCCATGTCTGAGTTTATATATATTACAGTTATTATTTTTTCCATGTAGATGTTTGTATACTTGTTTGTTATTTTTGAAATCCAGATAATCTTGAGGCAAATCTGAAATATCACACTCTTTTTTTTCTGCCTGTATTAAGGATTATACTTAGGGCCTCTGCACTCTCACTTGGCTTTTTTGCTCAAGGCTAGTGCTCTACCATTTGAGCCATAGCTCCATCTCTGGCTTTTTGCTGGTTAATTGGAGAATAAGAGTCTTCCTAATATGTCTGGCCCAGCAGACTTAGAACCATGAATCTCATGGTTTGTGATCTTCAGAGATTACGTTTTCTTCACAGTTAAACCTATCTTTGAAATTTGAGAAGAAACAGGTTCATTTTTCATTCTCCGGTAGTTTTTGCATCCAAACATATAATCCTTATTTTTTTATTCTCTCTTTTCTCTGGTGTAATTTTTTAAACTGCAATGCCAGTTAGCTTCCAGAATAGATAGTTCCTACAGGAAATAGGTTTGTTAGTCTCATAAATCTCAGTGCTTTAGTTTGTTGATATTATTCCTATTTCCTAGTCACATTTATCTTTTCAAGTGACATAATTGAATTAGGATCTGCTTCTCTCATGTGTGGAGTGTCAAACAATCACTTTATGATAGATTTTTTTCCTTAGTAGGCATTGTGTTAGGTCACAGAAAATGAAAATAGCTGATATATGGGAAGTTTCCTTCTTGACAAAATTGATATTAAAGGCAATTTTGTACGAGGTTTTTAGAGCAGAGGTGGTAATATTAACAGAAGAATGGATAGGTTTCCTACTTTGCTTTTCTGATTTGAAATTGCAGAGATAATTTAATTTTGCTTATGTGGGATTTACTTAAAATAATATGCACCATTTTAAATGTACTATAAGATGAACCGTGACAGATTTACACGTATATCTAAGCATCACCTCAATCAGGGTTGTTGATAAAGATTTCCAAGAATTCTTTTTAATTCTTTTATGTTGTCATGGGGCTTGAACTCAGGGTCTGGGTGCTGTCCCTCAAAGCTGGCTCTCACTCTACCACTCTGAGCCACAGCACCATTTCTGGTTTTCTGGTGGTTAACTGGACAAGAGTCTCTTGGACCTGCTCAGGCTGGCTTCAAACTGCAATCCTCAGATCTCAGCATCCTGCCCCTTTCTATACCTCCATTTCTGTTAGGATAAACTAGATTTGCCTGTTTTAGATCTCCATCCAACAGGAATTCTAGATGTCAGCAAAAAAAAGGGTCTTCTACTTATTCTCTGGTCAACACAATATTCTTTCTTTTTGATTGTTTTAATGGGCATGCAATTCATAAATTTATTTTATTGATGACTTAGGAAGCTGAGCATCTTTTGATATGCATATTGATTATTTTTATGTCTTGTATATTTTTGCATATTTTTGCATGTTTTTATTTTGCATGTTTTATTGGGTTGTGTTTTTATTATCAAATTATATATTCTGGATGCAAGTTATCTGTTGCCTTGCTTTCTATTTGTTATTTATATTTTATGTAGTAAAGTACATTTAACAGCATTTGCCATCTTAATCATTTTACGTTTACTATTCATGGTATTAAGTATTCATATTGTTATAAAACTATCACCACCATGATCAGAACTCTTCCCCTTTCAAACAAGAGCTCCTGTTCCCTTCTGCTTCCTGAAAACCAATCATCATTCTACCTTCAGTTTTTATGAATTTAACTGAGTACCATATATGAGTACAATGATATAATAGTTGTCTTGTTGAGACACTGTCTTATTTCACATAGCATAATGTCCTTTTTGCAGTCCATTTTGGAGATGGAATCTTGAAGACTTTTCTGCTTAGCCTATCCTTGAGTCTGGATCCTCTTGGTCTCAGTTTCCCAGGTACCTGGGATTAGAAGCATGAACCACTAATGCCCAGTTACTGCTTAAAATATTTGACTGGAAAGTCTAACAGGATTATATTTTGCTTTTCTGCTAGAAGAATACATGAAAAGCATACTTATTTTAGAATATCTGTATTTACATTTAGATGCGATTGCAGAGGTATAACAGTGCCTATTTTGAAATTCTAAATGAGTATTTGTAGATACAAAGCTTAGTTATGTTTTATAAAGTCACAAGTTCTTCCCAGTGCTCTCCCTAGCCCAATTCAATTTAAACTTAATTTGTGTGTGTACGTGGGGGGGGCGTCTATATTTTTGTTACTACATTAAATAGGAAAAATAAGACATATTTGTGTGTAAAGAAAGAGAGCTCTTTTAAGTAGTATGATAACAGGGGAGTTAAGAAAAAGAGAAAGAGGAAGAGGAGGAGAGAAAGAGGAGATGGTCGATGCTGACACTGAGGACATATTGGTTAACTGACCGAAACTTAATGAAATTCAGATGGGAATAGAAATGAATTTTCAAGCTCACTGTGTTAGTCATCTTCTGCTGTTGTAAGAAGATACCTGAGTTGGCATAAAAGAGGAAGATTAGTTTTGGGCTCAGAGATTTGTAGATTCCAGTTCATGGTTGGCCTATTGCATTAGGGGCTGTAGTGGAACAGTACATTATGGTAGAAGCATGTGGCAGAGAAATGTCTTCACCCCGTGGCAGCCAGGAAGCAAAGACAGAGAACAGGCTGTGGTCCCAGTGTACCATTGAATGCAACTCCAAGAACCCTTTCTCCACTGTAGCCTCTCATCCTGCACTTACCACCACCTCTCAAATGTACCACAAGTTGGCAACCAAACCTTCAACAGATGCCCAAACCATAGGACTCCTATGAAGAGAAGGGGAACATAAAACCATCTCGGCTTTATCTCTTCTAACCTTGAGTTTATGTGTGGGTGGGCTGGACCACCCAGGAACTGTTTGAAAAGGAAAGCTGGATAGCTATGTGTATGTTTTAAAGACTCTTAGGGCCATTGATAATTACAGTTCACAGAAGGCTTTCCAAGTGAGATACAATCCAGACACTAGGCATTGGAAGCTACAGATATTGTCAAAAGCAACAGAGTTGCCTGAAAGTTACATTTGAAACATATAATTGTTTAGTTATGTTGGCTAACTTTAGTCTTTCCTGGCTCATCCTGTTGATTTGGGTCATACACAGTGTAGATCAGGATGCAGCAAACTAACTCTGAGAAGGGTGTTTGAGAAAATATTTTCAGCTTTGCAGGACTTTGCAGCTCATGGTCTCTGTCAACTGTTTAACTCTATTGTGGTAGCAGAATTGGAAAATAGAGTTGCACCATTTTGGAAAGCAGCCATCTATAGAATGTAAATGACTAGCAATGGAAGTGTTCCAATAAAACTTTATTAACAAGAGTAGCAGTGGCAGTATTTTGCTGACCCATCTTTTAAATAATTGCAGGGGCCCATGAAGAGTTTAATATCAACTTATACTTTGAGGGGAATTATGTGTGAATGCTGACCTTTACACAGAAGTATTGCTAGAGGGCTAAGGAATCTTTTAAAGATTTTTATCTGAAATCTCATTCAGTGACTTGAATCTTCAAGCAGGTGAGGGAGAAGGATTCTATAAGTACTTACAAATGCTGAAAACTGGGAAGGAAGCAAGATGGCGCCGAAACAATAGGGACCCAGCCTAGCTCTCTCCCACACAAATGCTGAAAACTAAATTGCTGAGGTCCAAGTTCTTATAAAAAGATAATTGCAGTTTTGGACTTCTGTTTCAGTTTTTATTTCTTGTGGAAGCATTTTCACTGTAAAGAAAAGCAGGGAATTAATAGACAAATATTTGTTGAATGTGATTTGCAAGTCTGTTAGTGACTGTGGGGACAGCTAGTGGCCGCTCCACATAGCCCCTGTTTCATGTGCCGTAAACCGTCCTGGAAGGATGCTGAGCCTAGGAGAAATGACTGTTTTCAATATGTGCATTCTTATCTTTGGTGAGGGATTTACTTTCAAATAAAATGTATTTGGGTATCCTGTACATCCAGTGAACACTTATCCGTTTTAAGTGTGTCACTGTACATGGTCATCTTTCCTTCTTTGAGAATTTCATGGAAATGGATTCATATATTGCATGCTTTTTGTGTCTGGCTCAGAGGCTACCAGACTTCTTTGGTTCACAGCATTCTTTGAGAATCAGTCATTCTTTAAAGAATGTCTACCAGTTAATTCCATTTGGTCCAGAGAACTCAGTAGAAGTGGTTCACATAGGGTTTTACACTTGCGATTTAAGATATCCTATGACATGCTTGTGAGTTCACTGCCTAGGCTAGTTAGTGTGGAGCTTGGGGAACTCAGCTTCCTCAATCTCCCAGCCCCCAGCTCTGGCTTTTTTTTTGTCACTTTACCCAGTGATTTTTGAGACTTATTCATGTTGTTACATATATTAGTATTTTGTTCTTTTTTTAATTTGGGAGTATTACATTCCACTTTATGATATTCTACAGTATATTCATTTGATGAAGAACATTTGGGATATTGCCATTTTATTAATTTTTTGTCAATATTAATAAAGTCATTGTGAATGTGATGGGTCAGTCTTTGGTCTTTGTATATGCATGCATTATCATAATGCACATGCTTGACTAACTTTATATGAAACTTTTCTAAAGTGATTATGCCTGTCAACAATGTATAAAATGCTGTCTGTATTCAGTACAGTATCCAGTTTAATTTGAGTTGTTCTAGGGGTTGTGTTGAATATGACTCATGAGAATCTATATGTGTGTATGTATGTGTGTGTAGCATCTGCTCAGATCTGCCCATGTTAAGTATGAATTGCTTGTCTTTTTCATTACTTGAAAGAGTAACAGTATGTATGTGTGTATTTATGTATGTATTAAGGGCACACATCTTTTGCTAAATAGTTGGTGGCTTTCATTTTGTACGTTCGTTTTCTTACCGCTTTTTTGAGAAACGAAAGTTCACAATTTTTAATTGTTCCCCCCCCCACACACCATTGGCCCTTCTTTGTTGTCCTCTATCTCAACTAAATTTTCTTTTTTTTATTTCAGTGTATAGAGGGGTTATAGCTATATTCTCCAGATAGAAGGTGCATTACTTCTTACACATTGATATCCCTTCTTACGTTTTTGTCCCCATTTCCCTCTCTCTACCCCTCCCCTCATTTTTCCCCCTCTTATGTCAAATAAATAAGTAAACATCTATATAATATAACAGGAAACAAAGTGGGATACTGTAACAATATGAGATTAACCAAAGGACAGCACAGAGAGGAGAAAAAAAACATAATACATAAAGAATAAGTCACTTATAATTAAACTCTTCTTTTCATGTCCTGGAGGTCCATTTATTTGGCTTCATCCTATATGGCCTTATGTATCTAGGGTTTGAGCTATTGTAATCCTCTGCTGGGAGAGTTCTAGACATGTACTAATTATTGCAGGTGAGGGAAACCATTGAGACTATGTTCCTTTGGATCTGGCTTACTTCACTTAATATGATTTTTCCCAAGTCTTTCCATTTCCTTACAAATGTTCACCAAAATTTTCTTCTATAAGTTTTGTAAATTTGGCTTTTACAATTAGGTGTGAAATCAATTTCAGGTTACTTTGTATGTATACTGTGAGGAAATAAACTGATGTTAGTTTTCTCCATATTTTTCCAAAGTGGTTGTACCATTAAATTCCTGTCAACAGTGTATTCAGTTGTTGTAGTCCCATTGAGAAAACTCCCATGTTTTTTTTTTTTGATTGACCTAATTCACCATTTTTTTTGTGAAGATAGAACTGGGTTCTATCTTCTGTGTATGTTTGTGTGGTCTTGATTTTGGTAGCTTCATGATGAATTTTGAAACAGGTAGTGTTCTGGTGCACGTATGTTTTGAATCCAGATTTATTTTATCCAACTATTTTCTCAAATGCATTATTCTCCTTACTTCTGAAAAACAGAGAATATTTCTTTTCAAACTTGGACTGAATTGTGTTCCCTGCATAAGTGTGTACATTGAGCCCTGCACTCAAATGGGACTGTATTTAGGCAATGTTGTATCTGGAAGTAACTAAGATTAAATGAGATTGTAAGATTGTACCCTGATCCCATGGGCTTAGTGTCTTTATAGAAGAGAAACTTGAGTACCATATTCCAGGAAAAGTCCTCATCCATGCCACCCAGTCTTGTACCTCCCAGACTCCAGACACTTGTTAGAGTTCCCCAGTCTTTTATAGTGTCTTGGTAGCTCAAGCTATCCAAGACTGACAGTGTGAGTAAATTTTAATGGCAGGCTGAGTATACTGAGAATATAGGACAGGAAATCTTGCTTTGATGGCCTAGGGCCTCAATGTCCTTGCCTATGTCTGAGAGGATTCACTGGGAAGACTCTAGACTGATCGATACTAATGTCCCAGGTAAATATAGTCATCTATAATATTTTCTGGATCATAAATTATTTTGACTTTTGCTAGTATACTAGATGATGATTCAAGTTTGAAAATAGCCAAGCAAAAATAAATAGTTTATGAGATCAGTGGCTGGCAATAATTTAATAATTCAGGAAAATTCTGATAGGAAGATGCTTTAGTTCATCTTAGGAGTCTTTACCATCATTCTCTCCCTTTAGCTTTTCCCTTATTTTCTGGCACATAAGTCGAGCTGATGCCTGTTCCTTAGTAATAGCATTCTAGTCATAAAGGCATATTCCTGATCAACTCCAGAATGGTAATGCACAGGTGCTGGGGTGCCATGAGGGGGGATGGTCCATCCCCTTAGTGTAGAATGGTGACACATCATGGGGACATTGGGAAGTTTGAAGCTTATATAATAGTGGTAGGGCTAGAGATGTGTGTGGGGTCAGCTGACGAAAGGCTCATTATACAGTACCTGAGGGGTAAGGCTTAGTAGGAAGTTGGAGAAAGAAAGACAGCTGCTGCTGTACAGAGGAGACTGAACAATGGACCAGAATGAGATGGCAGTCTCAACTCATCACTGATATTGTCTAATCTAAAGAGTCAGAACAAGCAGGATCTGTGGGATTTCCCAGAGCACTGTGGGCATCACTCAGAAACTTAAAGAAGCAGTACTACCTCTTTATATTTTTACTTTTGTTCAACTCCTCTTTACTAGATGCCAAGGATTCCTATTCAGAGGGGCCCTGCCCTTCAAGGGATTTCATCATTTAGCAGGTGATAGGCCTTCATCTTTGGCTTCCTTTCCTGAGTCCTTATTCCTCTTCAGTGCTAGTGTCTAGAACAGCATTTGCTAGGCCATGTGTGAGTAGAGTAAGACCCAGGCTGGTCTCTGCCTTCTGGTAAGGTGCTCCAAGACAAGGATTCCAAAACCACTTATTTTAAGGCAGCCTGAGGGCACTTCAGCTTTGAACAACCATTGCTCAGACCTACCAATACAATTTGAAAAAAACCCGTCAGGTTATTTCCCTGTCTGTGTTAGATACCTTTTGATGTATGACATCTAACTTCATGTACTATATAGTATCTCATTACACATTTCTGATTGCTCCAGCATTTTAAAATTTCTTCTAGTTTGTGGTTTCATCCTGTTAATTAATTCTCCTGATTATAAGCCAAACAAATAATTTATACACTTGCTTATATTCACCTATACCGGTAATTGAAATGCCTTTGGAGATGAAGACTAAGTCAGACTGCTGTCAGGTATAGGCTGTTTCATGCTGAATTTTACAGAAAGGAAAAGGTAGCCTTTCTAGTCAGTGGAGAAAAAAATTTTCCATGAAGGCCAAGTAACCATGACAGTTCTGGGGCTTGAACTGAGGGCCTGGGCACTGTCCTTGAGCTGTTGTACTTAAGGCTAATGCTCTGCCACTTGAGCTATGGCTCCACTTCCAATGCCAAGTAGCTGTGAAGAAGAAAGAAAAAAAATTAATTGCATTAGGCTCAAAGATTTAGACTTAGTCGAAGAGATGATAAGAAGAATATGAGCAAACGTGAAATCTTTCTTGGAACAGACAAGACTTTTGTTGGTGGTGGGTTGAGTGTGGCACCCAACACAGAAGCAGAAAAGGGACAAATAAAAAAAAATGATTTCAGCCTCTCCAGTAGGTAGGATTACAGGCATGGGTCATTAACACAGTGCTAAGCTTTATGAACTTAAAAAAATCAGGATCAGGGCATGGATCAAATGTTAGACAACTTACCTAGCAAGTGTCAGCTTGAATTCAATCCCCAACACACACAAAAAAAACTGTAGTAATATTAAAATAAAAATTTAAATAAACCCAGTAATGATCTCACTTATTTTACATGTTCAGAGTATGAAGAAACATGGCTGATGAGTGTTTTTGAATGGGATTTCTACAATATTCTGTTAGACTCAGGAAGGTTACTTCTAACCTTATCAAAGCTTTCTAGCAAATATACAAGTAGCTGCACAGATATTTGTTATAACAGTATTTCTAATAATCAAGATAAAAAATAGAATAACAAAAAATATTAGCACAAAATGGAAGCAGCCTGTATACCCACAAAATACTTGGTAGTATTACAAAGATAAAATTCTTTGTATACTACATGGAAAAGAAAAAGTATCAAATGGAAAAGGAAAACAGCTTAGTAGGTTGATAAGCACTGAAATTTTTTTAAAAAACATGAGATATATCAGCAAGGAAAATATTAGCTATAGGAAGGGAACCTGGAGGAATGCTTACCTGTGATATCAGCAAGGCAGAATTGGCTTAGAGTTTTACCTGTGCCATGCCTAACTTGGGTGTTAGCTTTCTACTCTGATTTACTAATTATGTGAGTCTTTGTCCTCATGGCAAGGTGGTGGATGAAGCTTCACATATGTACTTTCAGATAGTAAAATGATGTAAGAAGAACGTAGGAGGATAAATAATTTCTGTATTGTACATGCCAAAATGTTTTCAGAAATCCCTAATCACCTTGACTCTGATTTCATTAGCTAGAAATATCCCCTGACTTTCCAGATAGTCACAGGAATTTATGAAAGCAAACATTTTATTCAAACATGTATTCCTTCTTGACACACAGAACCCAAGGTCTTATGGCTATGATAGAAGAGGAGAGGAGGCAACAAGCAGTATGAGGCTCATGCACATACACATATATGTGTGCACACACATGTATAAACATGCATGCATATAGGTATTTGTATGTGGTATTTCTAGAAGGCATATGAGGAATGTCTCTCTGTACAGTGCCAAAAGCAAAGAGGAAGAGGGCTATGTACTTTTTATTTTATATTGTTCTTTCCTGCAAATACTTTTTAATATATGTGTGTGTGTTTGTATGTGTTAACTTTTTTATGTTTCTCCTTTGAATATATATATATATATATATATATTTATTGTCGGGGTAATGTACAGAGGGGTTACAATTACATTTGCCAGGTAATAGATATATTACTTCTCACACATTAATACTCGTCATGTTTTTTGTCCCGATTTCCCTCCCATTTGCCCTTATCTTGTTTTCTCCCCTTCCCTTTTTTATTTCAAATAAGCAAATAAATATGTACAATGTACCAGGTAACAAAATCAGATACAGTAACAATATGAGATTAACCAAAGGGTAACAAAAGAGAAGAGAAGAAAAAAACATAGTACATTAAGAACAACAATCATACAAGATAAAACTCTTGTTTCCATATCCTAGAGATCCTTTCATTTAGTCTCATCCTATATGACCTTATGTGCCTAGCTTTTGAGCGATTATAATCCTCTGCTAGGAGAGTCCTAGATGTGTACTAATTATTACAAATGAGGGAAACCATTGAGCCTATGTTCCTTTGAGTCTTGTTTACTTCACTTAATATAATTTTTTCTGAGTCTTTCCATTTCCTTACAAATGGGGCAATGTCGTTCTTTCTGACAGCAGCATAGAATTCCATCGTGTATAAATACCACATCTTGTTGACCCAATCATCTACTGAGGGGCATCTGGGTTGGTTCCATATCTTTGCAGTGTTAAATAGTGCTGCAATAAACATCATTGTGCTAGTGTGTTAACTTTTGAAGGCAGGAAGTTGGTAGGAAATTGGTATTGATGCATTATCAGAACCCTTTGGGTACAGCTGTCCAACTAGTTATCAGACCCTAGCTCCCCAAGACACTGAGGTCTCAGCCAGGCAGTAAATAGTATCATTAAATGTTATCTTGGCTCCATTGAGCTCCTCCAGCTAATTGGCCAGTCCCTAGGCAGCAGAGAAAAGGAGAGTAATTTCTTTCAGGAAAAGTACAAATGCAACATTTTGAAGCAGTTTTTGTTCAGTCCTTGATAGGGGCTAAATTGTGTTAATGAAATAAGGTTGATCTTCTAAGAACAGGAGAAACATAGGACATGCATGGAGGGACCACATACAGGGCGACAAAAGTAGAAGGTGCCAACTTCACTGTGGGAAGAAAGACTCAAGGAAACACCTTGCTGACACCTTCATCCCGGACTTATGATCTCCAGGCTGCTGCTGGCTACAAGTCAGTGCTGTCTGCCTTCCGCCCCTGGTCCAAAGGTCTGCATCTCTCTCTCTAGGTATTGCAAAACCTCTAGGACAGCATGGCATGGCACTACTCCTGGCTCTCTCCTCTATTCCTGTCCCTGGTGAATGCTGGTCCCTTGGGAATCTAACCCGGAATGAACCTGGGCTGGCCATGGAGAAGGCCTGCACAGGAAAGCTATGTTTCCTTTGCTTTGCTTGGTGGCAGGGTGGCTGAGGTCATCCCCTAGCTTTTGGTGCCTTGACTGACTTCTTACTATTAACTCAGCCTCACCACAGGGTCTCTTGGAGACCCTGCATCCCTTCACAGACTGATCTTCTATTATAGAAGTCAAATTGAAAAAAAAAAGACTATGAAGTATCATTTTTATTTTTATTTTTTGGTGATGTTGAGAAGTGAACCCAAGACCTCATTCATACCCTTCCACTGAGCCATACACCCAACCCCATAGTTAAAAGAAATTGTTTTTAGTATTTTCAGTGCCTAGGGCTTAACACATGCAAGGCTTCCTCTGATCTATACTCCAGCATCCTAGCCACCTTTTAACAAATCCTATAAATACTGATAAGACTTTATAACTGATGGATCAGAAAGATATATGCACATATGTGTATGTATGTGTATGAGAGAAAGAGAGAGGGAGAGAACAAATAGCCTTCGAGTCTTTGTTCTAGCAGCAGTCTTGTCTGAGAACTGGAGGACCTGACTTGACATCAAGACTTCAGGAGAAAGGGAGCAAATCTCCTCTTGACCCTGTTGAGTGATTGAGGGTCTTTGGACCAGAAGGGAGTCCTGGAGAGAGCCAGGCCTGTGTGCCCAGCATGTGTTTAGGTAACCAGAGATACGCAGAGGTAGGCCACTAGGTACTCTGTCCCATCCTGAATCTCTGATGGGGCAGCCCTGCATACGGACTCACCTGCCTGCTAAGTGACATCTTAGGAGAGTGGACACAGTACCTCCTTGTCAGGTGTCAGAGGCATTCAGGTATCTGCCCAGGTATCCAGCACCAAAGGCATGTTGTTGTGAGCACCTACAAAAGACATTGTTTTGCTAAGTGGGAAATGCAAAGCACATTTGTTTATGTGGAAAATAAAAATCTGCCTCTTTTCCTGTGGCTTACTATTGCCTCTTTGCTTTGGGGAAATTTGCCAAGATAGAGCATAGAGTAAGGAGCCTTTCTTGTGAGTACGGGGCTCATCCATTATGCACAATGTGGCTGAACGCTCCAAGCCCAAGAGACGGCTCAGCTCCTCTACACAGGGATGGGCTGCGATGGAGTGATTGTTCTTTCTTTTAGCCTTGACCATTCTCTGTGGTAACTCTGAAACTGAGCACTGCCATTGGGGGGATATGTTAAAATGTCACAGAAAACCATCTTTTATGCTGGATGTATTCAATGCCCAATGGCCTTTGCCTATTTGAGAACTAGGGAAGCGGCAGAAGGGTGGCTAAGGACGTCCGCGTGCCCTATTTAGGAACTCGTTCCACTTCATGCTAAATTTGCAAGGATTTTAACTTGAGAAGCCTAGAAAATGAAGCAGAAAATACATTTGCACTGTATTTTAGGCGACCACTGACTATTTAAAGCTAGAAGGGCCTTAGAGGTAAACCAGTTCAGTTTCTTCCTTTTTAGAGCAGATGACTGAGGCCCTGGGGATTCTGGGTTTGCCTGCCAGGAGTGAGTACACTGCAAAGACCTGGGGCTCTAAGCTCAACTTGTTCTTTCTACCCTAGCAAGGAAGATCACCTGGCTCAGCTCTTTGTAACAAGAAACTCTGGGTAGGAAAAACACATCTGTAAGCCAAGGTTCCAGGAGTTGTATTTAATACTAATTCATCAGAGCCATATAATGCTCTGCAAATAATAGCTTCAAGTTAATGAAAAAAAAATGTGCCTAGTAAAAGTGGCTTTTCATCTACTCAGAACTTGTGAGCTCATGGAAGGAGAAATAACAGGGCTATGGTAAAAGAGAGTGTGACCCCCAGAATCCCAGCAGGTTTCTGCTGTACAGTATTTCCTTGTGCGACTGGGCCTTTGGAGCTGGCCTGTGTCCCTGTGCCTCTGCCCCAGCTTCTTTCTGTTCCTTTGATTCTGTCCCAGATCCAGTTTTGTGCCCACTGCTCCCAGGTGATGGGTACATCCTGTTCTGTCATTTTAGTACTCAGTGCCCCATCTCCCTTGGTCTCCTTTTCTCATCTTGGTCTTTCTGTACTTATGTTGGTCCTTAGTCCCCATTTGAGATCTTGTATCTCTACTTCAATCCCCCAACTCTGATTCAGCCCTGTGTCTCATCTGGGTCCTCTGTCCTGAGTTTAGTGTCCCAGACTCATCTCTGCCTTCTGTCCTCTTCGCATTTCTGTCTTCTCATCCAAGTCTCTGATCTCTATCTCTGTTCTGAAACTTGCCCCTGCCACTTGCTCCATTCTAGTCCTAGTATTGGTGCTTACCCCCTTCCCTCCATCTCCCCTGTGCCTCTACATTGTCTCTCTGTCTCTGTCTCTCTGCCCCTGCCCCTCTCCTCTGAGGACTTGCTCCATTTCTTCCTCTCCTCAGAGCAGCTTCCTCTGCAGTCTGTACAGAGACTGCCTTCTCTTGCCTCTGTTTCAGTCGCCCATCACAAACTAATTCTGCTTCTTACCCCAGTTTTGCACTCCCTAGGGCCATTGTAACCTGCCTTCCAGGCTGTATATGGTGGCTACACTGAGGAATCAGCAGCCACTGGTGGCCAGGTCACCGTTCATGGGGTAGTTCTGGGTCCTGGAACTAAATATCCTTTCCTCAAGAACACCCCATGAGGTGTGTGATGGGGAGGAGGGGGGATCCACTGCTGGTATGTTGTGGAGCTGGCTGACACCCACTACAATAGCTCCATACCCTCTCCTGCTGATGCTGGATTATGTAAAGTGCAGCAAAGCCTTGCTGTCATCATCCCCCCGTCACTGCAGAGATGCCTCCAAGGCTCCCTCTGTGGATGACTGAATCCGGCAGTGATGCCAATCCCTACATGCCCTGGGCCTTTTCCTGTATGTCCTGCAGTGTGATCACCAGGAGCTTCAGTTCACCTGTCCTTCCATAATCTTTTTTTCAGGAACCTTGTTCCCTCCAGTACTCTTGAGCTTTGAAGTCACTCTAAATAAATGCAGTCAGTTTACTTGAACAGCAGCATTCTGATGCTGTAACCATCAGTGCTACTCACAACCAGTAGGCAGGTACTGTGTTTGAATTGCATTCCTTGGATACATTGAGATGGCTCACACCCCAGCTATGACAGAGCCAGATGGTGAGAGATTTCATTCCACCTCTCAAAACCGTACATGACTTAATTTATGAACTACTTGTTTCTAGAATTTTCCATGGGGTGCTTTCAGACTTCCAAAGACCACTGGTAACTGAGACTGAAATGTGTTATAGGGAGGATTGAGTCCAAATGTCCTGATGCTGAGCAACTCAGCTGTCTTATGCACATGTTTTACAAGTCACTACTTTGGTCCCTGAGCTATATATCTTGGCTTGATGCTAATTTTTATGATAGCCTCAGTTGAGAACCTGCATAGCATCCACTGATATCAGGTGCAGGATTAGTTCTGAAGGAAGGCTACTTTGACATAGGTCATGTCCTTGTAGGAATAGCAAAGGAAGGGTTAAACACCATGGGCTGATGGATGGGATGTTTAAAAGCCTCTTTTAGAAAAAAAAAGTACAGCTCTGACATAATTGATCAGGGATGATTGACTTGTCTTTATGTAATCTCTGGCATGAGTAAAGATCTTTTCCTAATGTAAGAGTTGTGAGCCTATCTAGTAAGAACGGATCATTTCCACACCAGTTTCCTTAGCAATCTGAGCTAAGTCCTTGTGTTCCACAAACCAGCGGGTGATGAAATCTAAGACCTGAGAAGTGCAGGATAGAAATAGGCTTAGAGTAGAAATAACCTTCCATTTCCACTCCCTCCTCCTCATTAGGATTCCTGGAGCTCCTGCCACTGGGGCCTGGAAGGCCTTGTCAGCTTTGCACAGAAGCTGCTAATCCCCCAGCAGTTCATTCTCCCTCCATCTGGCAGCTGCTCACCTTCCATTCCGAGTCAGGCAGGGAGTGGCCACTGGGGCTGTGGGCCCAGGCAGGTGGTGTGCTTGTGTCTGTCATTGAGGTCCAGCCTCCTTCCCTGCCTGCTTTGCCTGTTCTCTCATTTCAGTTGACTTTAAGAAAAGGGAGGGACAGGGCAGTGAAACTAGAGGCCTTTCCTTGCTTGATAGGTTTCTTCTGCTTTTCCTTCTATGTTGGCTTAATCTAATGTGAGATTTGAGCTTTGTATAATGCACACAGAGCCTCCTCTGGTTAGATCATCTGATCCCATGAGGTAAATAGCACTGCATCCTGTCCCTGGTGTGGTCTCATCCATGGTACTGGAATGACCTCCAAATAGGAGCTGTCCTCCAGGAGAAAACCTTGAGTGGAATAGCGATATGTGTCTGGAGATAGGGTTAGACGAGTATTTGGGAAATGGGGGGCTCCATTCAAACAATTCATGTGTGACTCTGCAAGCAGAGTGACAGGAAAAAGTGGCGAGGGGAAGTCATAGAGCTAAGGGGAATGAAGCAATTGGTCTGAGCAAGGTGGCTTAAGCCTATCTATTCAGGAGGTAGTGATTGAGAAGATCAGAGTTCAAGGCCAGACTAGGTAGAAAGTGACAACTCAGTTCCAACCAAGCTATAGTATGTTAGCATGCGCTTGCTACAGGAGGCATGGACAGGAGGCCTCCATCCAGAGTTCAGTGAGGATTATAAGTGTGAGCTACTGGCACCCAGGAAATTTTATTTATTATAGGTCATATGTGTGATTGGTCCAAACTGCAAAAAAGTACAAAAGACTCAGTAGGGCAAAGGCTCAGCCTCTGTTCACAACCATTTATTTTCCCTCCAGAATTTCCAGGTTCTTGGCAAACATGTTTATATACACAGACACATACAGGACCTGGACCTCAAAATGGTAGCATATATATTCTTTTATGTCCTACTTTAAGTTAAAAGAGTATGCAGAACATAGTAGTATATAGAGAGCTATCCACTTTTTAAAAAATTTTATTATTGGGTTGATGTACAGAGGGATTGCAGTTACATTCATCAGGCAGCGGGTACATTGCTTCTTGAACATTGTTACTCCTGCCCTGTTTTTCCCTTACCTTCCCTTTTTCAAATATACAAATAAGTGTATGTACAATATACCAAGTACCAAAGTCAGATATAGTTAACAACATGAGATAAACCTTAAGAGGAAAAGAAGAAAAAAAAAGAAATAGCTTCACATAGTACATTGAGAACAACAATCACAAAGATAAACCTCTTGTTTCCATATCCTAGAGTTCATTTAGCTTAGCCTCATTGTATATGGACATATGTACATAGCTTTTGACCTATTATGATCCTCTGTTAGGAGAATCCTAAACATAAAATATACTATTTGTTACAAATGAGGGAAACCATGGAGTCTGTTTCTTTGGGTCTGGCTTACTTCACATAATATAACTTTTCTAAGTCTTTCAATTTCCTTACAAATAGGGTGATGTCATTCTTTCTGATGGCAACATAGAATTCCATGGTATAAATATGCCACATCTTCATCGTTGAATCCTCTACTGAGGGGCATCTGGGTTGGTTCCATATCTTAGCTATGCTGAATAATGCTGCAGTGAACATAGTTGTGCTGGTAGGTTTAGTATGGCTTTGTTTCTGGATATTAGGGTAGATGCCCAGAAGTGGGATTGCTGGGTCATAAAAGGAGTTATCACTATGAGTGGCTGCCCAGCTCACTCTTTTGTGAGCTGAGTTTATTTAACCTAAACTATGTTTAGTCTTTTGCTTTAGACCCAAGACTACAATGATTACCACAGACTATATCTGCAACCAAAGTAGGTATGCCTGGAGAATAAATATCCTAATGTTGATCAGTCAGCTTTTTCCTTCCTTCAGAAACCCATGTAAGAGCAAGCCTTTTTCATAAATTAAGTTCTGCTTTGAAGATGGGGTGCAAGATCAATGGTGGATTTTGGAAAAAGGAAATTGAAAACCTACTTTGGGATTACTCCTCTTACAGACAACTGTTTTTGCAGGTTAGTCTTATTCAGACTTTAGTTTCAGATAAATAGCATAAGGAAAGGCACAAACATTTAATGAGCTGCTGTTGCTGTATGCTGGGCATAGGATTCAGTCAGCTGAAATTTCTGTAGTAACTTACAAGGAATGTATTTGGTTCTTGCCCACTACATTGCTTAATTGAGAATAATGAGGCTTAGAAGGGCCAGTTAACTTCCCTAAGGTCACACAGCCAGGAAGTGACAAAGTCTGGTCTTAGTTTTTGTCAGAATACTTGTACATTTAAAATAGTTTAGAAAACTAGAAAATGCTGTAGGCTTTGCATTTTGAAAAATCTGAGCATACATTAAGCAATAAATTTAGTATCTGGTCCGTTTTAGCTAAGGCTGCCTGACTTAGTGTGGCTTTGCTTATCTCCCATGTGCTTTTAATACATTTGTGTGGTGTCAGCAGAGTGTGCTTCTGGAGTACAGAGGTTGCACGTAACCACAAAGAGCCAGCAGTTCTCCTTACTCTAGCACCTCTGAAGGAATAGCACCAGCCCCAGAGCAGCTGTGAATGCTGGTGATGGACACATCCACAAGCCCAGCAGTGTTCTGGAAAGAAGCTGTCAGTTCAAAGCCGTTGGCCACGACTCTTGGTCCCAACAGAGCATGTAGATGAGAATGGGTAGGAAAGAGCTAGGACTACAGCAGAGACACACAGAAGCTGGAACACCCATGGATGGGATAAGAGCAATTTTCAGGGATGTAAGGTTAACACTGAAGGCTGCTGAGAGACAGGATTGGAACTCAGAACACTGCATCATGCAATATCCTACTAAGGAGGAAAGGCCACTTTCTGGTTTTGAAAATCAGGTGTGTGTGTGGCTGGTGATTTATTTCATCTGGACTTTTTATTTCAAATTGCTTTATTAGACTCATCATCTCTGATGAAAATGGGGTCTGCTTAGAGTTGGGATGGAACTTGGTGTAATTTCTCAGTTCCAGAAATACTTTTTTCATAAAAGCCAGAGAAATTTTCTGCATAGATGATAGAGACTATTATGCTAGATACTCATTTTCTTTTCATTTTCTCAAAAAAATTTCCTGCCCAAGTAGAGCAGATGGTGCCCTTCTGAACTAATTTGGTAACTGTGTCACTAAATCACTTTGCACTTTGACAGTGGAAGGAGGCAGAGTCCTCAACTCCAGTTGCCATTAGCCTATGTTCTGGAGTTTGATGTTGAATGAACCAGCATGTATGGATAACATTGAAGTTATAAACCTTTCAACTTGAAACAGGCAGGCTTCATTGCCCCAGTCCCAAGAGGAGAAAAAGGCCAGATTTGTCCTTGCAGTTCCTATGTTTACCTCCTAGTACCTGACCTGAAGTGTCAGCTTTCCATGTTTGTGTAGAGCAGCATTCATTAGGGGTATTCTAAGAAGTTTGCCCTTCCTTAAAGTTTATACTTTAATTATTACTTGCTCCTTCGACTTTCAGTCTTTATACCCATTGGTGATTGGATACAACTCCAACTGGCATTTTTTTTTTCCAGTCCCTAGGGCTTGAACTCAGAGTCTGAGCACTGTCCTTGGGCTTTCTCAAGGCTGGCGCCCTACCACTTCAGTCACAGCACCACTCCCAGCTTTTTCTGTATATATGGTACCAGGTCTTTGTGCATGCTCTCCAAGCACTCTACCACTACGCCAAACTCCAGGCCTCCAACCCAATTGTTTGCGCTTTTTCCTCTTAGAAATATTAGTGAGACTCAAGTGAAATAACCAAAAATAGAAGCTAAGAAAGGTATTGTAGAGTAGGGATACAAGCTCTTGTGGCATGTCTGCTTTTCCACAGATGAGGTTTGTAATAGACTATAAAGCTACCTCCTTCCATAGTGTAAAACTCATGGGGGAAGACAAATGAAACCTGTCATTCCTGGGATCTGTGAACCACTCCATTTGCTCGGGGACTGTGTTGCTATGGTCTGAGTGTTTGTTCCTTTCCCAATTCATAATACCTCCAGTGGTAATATGGTGACATGGGGCCATTGAGAAATGACAAGTCACGAGGAGGGTTCCACCATCTTGGATGGGATTAGTGTCCTCGTGAGAGAAGCTCCAAGGAGCCTCCTTGCCTGCCCCTAACTATTTCAGACCCAGCAACAGGTTCTCTCCAGAACCCCTAAGAATCCTCACCAGACAGAGCCCACTCCAAGAGGGGCTTCTCCATGTACCCTCACCCTCTCTTTAATAAAGCCAGCTTCTCTCTGGTGACCCTGCACTTTCTTCCTGGCTTGAGTGATGCTTCTGTGAGTACGTGTTTCTTTTGTCCATCTGTGTTTAGGCTGCAGTCTTGCACCTATTGCCTCTGTTGGCTGGTTAAGTTATAATTGGTGCTGCCTGTGAGGCCAGCAGTTGCGAGTCTGAGGTAGGACAATCACAAATTCAAGGCCAGCTTTGGTTACACCATGTGTTTGAGGCCAACCTAGGGTACTCAGTAAAGCACACAAAAAGGATTCGTTCTTGTTCACAGTTAAAAACTTTGCTGGAATTCAGTGCCTTTGAGGTCCTGGTGGGTGCTGTGTTATAAACTGCCTCATGGCGCTTCCATGAACGTGTATGCAGATGTAAGGCAGGAGCTACTGTTCCTATGCAAAGCGAGGAAGTTGAACAGCTGTGTCACATCCTTTCAGGCCTTCAGGCTCCATGCAGCAGATTCCAAGGCTTGTGCTTGCATCATCCAGACCTCTTCACAGAACTCCCTGCTCTCCCAGCCCCAACTTCCACTCCTCTTTCCTCCCTTTCTGAGGAAAGGAGAACTTGCAGAAATTCTTGTCCTCTTTTCCCCTGTTTGGATTCTGCTCATCCCTGAGGACCTCACTGACCCTCCCCCATCACCCCAGTACCGCAAAACCAGGCTGATTTCAATAACATCTCTGGGCCAGACTTCCAAATTTCAGATAATAAAACTTCCTCTAATTTTCCATTGCAAACTAACATTGGAGGGAGCTGTTTTAGCCTGAATGCTTCTACACTGTCTGTAAAGTTCTCAGAGCTGGGACCATTTCCCAGTAAGAAGTAGGTGACAGGCTATCCAAATAAAGAGTCCCCTCTGGAAAGCACTTCAGTGCAGAAGAGTGGGGTTTATGATCCTGACTTATGTTTGAGAGAAGATGGCCAAGTGGGGTTTGGGCTTTGCTCTTCCCCCTCCTCAGCCCAGTAATACGCTTTGATCTGGAAGGCTTGTCTAATCCTCAGCCAAGTCGGCTGGAACTTTATCCAGAGCAGGAAAAGGGGAAATACTTTTCCTTTCTTGGGTGGATTTGTATTTATATAAACGCTTAGCCATAAAAATGGAGCCAAGTGACTGGCGCATGCATCTGTGGGGCGGCTCATGGGAATGAGTGGTGAGTGGCGGGAAGAGGCTAGGCAGGCTGGGCGGCTTCTCTGTCTCCATGCACTTGAACTTGAACCAGACTGTCTCATTCCTGTTGAGGGTCAGCGAGAACAGGATGGTGCAGGTCCTCAGATCTGCCTCCCATGTGTTTGTGCATTGCTATAGACAATGATAATGTCAATGAGAAGGTTACCATATGTTGTTGTTACAAAGAGAAATTTGCTCAAGAAGCCATACCTGTCCGCTGTCTATGCAATTCTAGTCTCTGAAGCTTCAGTTTTGCAGTGTCTAGTGTTCCTTTACTTCAGCGAATTTGTTGAAATCTTTTGGGCCAACTGTCGCCACTTCTTTCGGGGAGTGGATTTATTTGCATTTATTCCCAGTATGAATGTATTCTTTTCAGAAGCTCCTCTTTTAAGATTAAGTGGTGTCTTGTGGTTCTGTCTTTCTGGAGCATGGAGTGGCTCTCTTGGACTCTCTAGGGAAATGTCATATAGAATCGTAAGAAATGGCTAGACATGGTGAAACATTCCTGTATTTCTAGCTATTCAGTCGGTGGAGGTAGGAGTTTCATGGTTTAAAGTCCTGTGGGCAAAAGCATGAGACCCTATCTGAAAAACAAACTCAAAGCAAAAGGCCTAGAAGTGTGGCTCAAGAAGCCCTGAGTTCAAACCTTTGTATGGAAATCTATCCATGAATTCATCACTTAATCAATAACTATTCAGTAAGGAGAGAGAGAGGGGCGGGGGAGAAACTTAGCTCTTGACTTCATAGAGTATCCATGATTTCAATTTGTGCATTGTCTAGGTTAATCTGGGCCTGGTGAAGATACTGAGTACAGCAAGTTAAAAAGAACTTTGATATAAAACAATCTTTCTTCTATTGTTTGCTCTTCTTGAACCAAAACCTGAACCCTTCCCTAGTAAGTGACTCAGCTTCCTACAGCCTCCCTGGAAATCATTCTCCTGAATGTGAAGAAATGAGCCTGGCCCACCTGCTGACACCAGATGTTGATTCTGGCCCTCAGGAATATTTACTTTGTGACTTTTAGAGCTGAATACTTCAGAGTGAATCTTCTGAAAGTTTCTATTTGAGTCTCATCCACAGGGACTTTGGGGCTGCTGAGACTTGATGCCTCATAGAAGACAAGCTTCTAGAAGAAAAGGAATAGGAAGGGGAGGGGAAAAAGAGGCAGGGAAAGAGACTGGAGAAGAGGGAGAGAGAGAAGGCAGGAGAAGGGGAAGAGAGCTGCTCTCATTCTGCCGCAGTGCTAGGAACCAGCTTTGGCAGAAAGGAGTGTCACACAGCTTAGTATAAGAAGGCTGCAGCTACCAAGGCTTGGCTGTGCCTGAAGGAAAGAGTAGAAAAAGAAAGACTCAGAAAGAGAAGGTTTAAGGTTATAACATGAGGGAAGGAGTTCAACTTAGATGAAAAGAAATTTTGTGCCAAGGTACTAATGGCTCACACTTATAATCCTAGCTTCTCAGGAGGTTGAGATCTGAGGATTAGTATTGGAAACGAAGCAAACAAATCCAAAGGACTCCTATCTCTGGTTACTACCAGTCTGGGCAATATAGCAGTGGAACCATGTCTCAAAAACAAAGAGCCTGGGAGTGGGGCTCAAGTAGTAGAGCACTTGCCTAGCATGCTATCTATATGTATTTTTTTTTTTTTTGCCAGTCCTGGGCTTGAGCTCAGGGCCTGAGCACTGTCCTTGGACTTTCTCAAGGCTAGAGCTCTACCACTTGAGCCTCAGCACCACTTCTGGCTTTTTTCTATGTATGTGGTACCGAGGAATCGAACCCAGGTCTTCATGCATGCTAGGCAAGCACTTTAACCACTAGGTCAAACTCCCGGCCTATATGTATTTTATTATTATATACTTTTTTATATATTTGTGTATCTATACATTTATATATCTAAATTTATTTGCATATTTTATTATATATTGCATATGTTTTTGCATTGCATATGTTTTGCATATATGTTTTAAAGCCAAATAGTATGCTTCCTGAGCCTCTACTAAACCTGCACATCTCCATTCTGAGTCACAGCCTCTGTGTTCCGTACATAGCATTTTCCTGCAAGTCCTGCGTTCCTTCCTCCTTTGCTCTCCCAAAGGGGCATGTTCGGAGTAAAAGCATCTTTGGATCTGAGGATCCTTTCTGAGGTCACACTTTTGTCATCTAGGAGAGTCCTAGGTGGTTACTCACCCGTGACCCTGGTGACCAACTGCTGTTTTTTCTTTAGTGCATCTGAGATATTTAGTCATTCCTTCTTCCTGTCCCTCAAACAAACAAAAAACCATTGTCATAGTCATAAGGAAACAGTGCTGTCAGGACAGTGAGGGCATCTGCGTGTGCGTGCTACAGATGGAGCCCATGCATCATTAGAACCGGCTGCTGCATGGCAGCACTTGCACTCCATGCACAGGCCCTTGGGCTGCTGTTGCAGTATTCATCCCAAGAATCTGGGAAGTCTGCAGGAGGGATCGTCTAGTGAGTCACAGGCAATCACGACTGTGGTCTTTGTTTTCACTTCTGCCTCTAACTGCCACTACTGTCATCACTTTGGGTGTGTGGGGAGAAACTGAAGATGAGTAGAGTTTAGCTCAGTGCGTCCTATTGATCACACTGTAGGTGAGCTGTCACCCACAGCCACAGCTCTGATATGACTGTGCAACTTGTTCCCAGTGTTTGAGAGAGGGGATACAGAGAGAGACAGAGACAGAGACAGAGACAGACAGACAGACAGAGACAGAGAAAGAGACAGAGACAGAGAGACAGACAGAAGAGACAGAGAAGACAGGAGAAGATACATAGAAAGAGAGAGAAACAGAGAGAGAAAGTAGACTTGAAAATTCAATAAACAACTAGAAATGACAATTTCTTCATGTTAATTTGCATAAAGCTCAATTGATATCCTATGTTTTGGAGAATTATAGGACTACAGGTGAAACCATAATTCTAGAAGAGTTTGCCTTTGGAATTTATACTATAAGCTGTATCCAGTTATGAAGTGGCCCTGTCTTAATTGGGTACTTTTTTTAGAACTGTCTGAGCTAAAAGCCAGCCTTGGGCTGGAAGTTTGCCCTAGTGATAGAGTGCTTGCTTAGCATGCACGAAGTCCTGGGTTTGATTCCTAGGTGCAACATATACAGAAAAGGCCAGAAGTGGTGCTGTGGCTCAAGTGGTAGAGCTCTAGCCTTGAGAATACCCTAGGATAGTGCTCAGGCCTTGAGTTCAAGCCTCAGGACTGGAAAAAAAAAAGCCAACCTTGTTTGTGGCTAGGATGCAGCCTTTCTGCAGTGTCAAGGACCATTCTCTGAACCTCAGAACTCTGTAAAAATAAAGGCAGTGCAGCCATTCCAGCAGGAAGCTTACTGTCAAGCACAGCTTCCTAGAGATTTTGTTGGTTATAGGGGACAGTCCTCTGTCTTCAGCTTTGGTCAGCTGACTCTGGATTACTCTGTCCTAGGACAACTCAGCAACTTTCTCTTCTACCCTGGGTGGAAGTACTACTCAACAAGGCCCATATCTCAGCCTTGAAAGTCTCCCCTCATTACCAGGGTGTTCTTCCTTGGATATACTGAGGGTTTCTTGGTAGTGAATTCCTTGTGAGTACTTAGTCACTTTAGCAAAATTCTTTCATTCAGAGACAGAGCACAGTCTCTTCTTGCTATGGTCTAAATGATTCAGTCCCCTCAAGGTTCATATCTATAAATTAGTTTTAATTTATATATACTTCACTTTCTAGATAACTTTTATTGCTTTAAGTCAATATTTCATCTTTATCTTAGATCAGGAAATGATTTTTATATTTATACTGAAAAATATTTTGAGTGTGTGTGTGTGTGTGTGTGTGTGTGTGTGTGTGTATGTGTATGCTGGCACTAGGGTTTGAACTCAGGACCTGGATACTGTCTTTTTGCTTTTTTGCTCAAGGAGACAACAACAGAGCTGTATTTTGCCCTACAACCTGAGCCACAGCTGCATATCCAGCCTTTTGGTGGTTAGTTGGAGATAAGAATCTCATGGCTTTACTTGTCTGGTCTAGTTTTGAAACCATGATCCTCACATCTTAGCCTTCTAAGTGGCTAGGATTATAGGCATAAACCATCAGTGCCTGGTTATTTTTTTACTTTTTTTTAAATTGTAGTTTGGGTTATCAGTATGATGAATTTTTAGCGTTTTGCAATAATGTGCCAAATGTTAAGATTTCTAATGACAAGGGAAAAAAAGAAAGGCTTATTTTCTTTATTTCTTACTAAGAAAATCTTCATAAAACAGTAAAAGCTGTTCCCATTCACAGGCAGGAATCTTGAGCCCAAGTGGTGAAGCAGTTGCTCATGGCTTTAAAGGACAGAGGAGATGACACAAGGGCCCAAGCCAGGCTGTGTCTGCTAGAAGTTAAGAACAAAGATGTATTTCTGCACCTTTGAAAAAGCTGATTGCATTAGAATGTGCACTGTGCCATCCTCTATGAAGGCTTGGGTGATACATAGGGTGAGGTTGGTAGATAGATGGATAGATATATCGATTGATCTATTGATAGAGTAGCAGGGCTTGAATTAAAGGGACTTGGCTCAACTTTCTTGTTCACAGCTGTTGCTTTACTACTTGAGGCAGGCCTCTAGTCTGGCTTTTTGTCAGTTAATTAGAGAGGAAATCTAATGGACTGTTCTGCCCAGGCTGGCTTCAAACCAAGATATGTGTACTCACCCACCTCTGTAGCTAAAATTACAGATGGAGTAGTGACTAGTGCCTAGCTGGCTCCCTCCCTCCCTCCCTCCCTCCCTCCCTCCCTCCCTCCCTCCTTTCCTCCCTCCCTCCCTTCCTTCCTTCATTTAACCTTAGCATCATTTAATCTTGAATGGCTCATGGCACACTAAATTCAAATTAAAGAGTGCTTTTAAATATACATGGAAATGTCAGCATCATGATAAAGACTACAGAATGTTCCATCTAGTTAGTGTTGTAGTTTTTAGCCACTTCCCAGTCATGGGGTATTTAGGGTGTTACCAAATTTTCCCATATTATAAATAGTGCCTCTATGAGCAATCACTGGGTAATTTTTGTCCTTAAGAAAAGCCCATTTCCTTTTGGCAAGTTCTTAAGATGGAAATGCCCATCAGGCATGACTGAGTACTTTGCTCATGTGTCTTCCCTATGCACACTGAGAGCCTCTGCTCTGAGGCCAGCCCTTTTACCTGGATCTTTGCATCTTTCCCAACCATATTGAACTCTCGCTGGGGTCACATCACTACTTAAAGAAAGAATATACCTTTTCATCTTGCTTTGGGAGATTAAGTCAGTATTGAATTTCAGGATGACTAAGTCAATTAGTTTACTGGGCAACATACACATTGTATAAACCACTCCTCACATTCATGTTAAGACAGGGTTAAAATGAAAAAAGCTGCTCCCCCCACCCACCCCTGCCCAAGTCCTGGGGCCTGAATCCAAGCATTGTCTCTGAGCTTTTTCACTCAAGACTAGTGCTCTACCAGTTGAATCACAGCTCTACTTCTGGCGTTTTTGATAGTTTATTGGTAATAAGCGTTTCATGGGCTTTTGTGCCTGGGCTATCTTCAAACTGCAACTCTCAGATATCAGCCTCCTGAGTAGCTAGGATTATAGGTGAGAGCTACCAAAGCCAGGCTTAAAAGATAAACAGCCCTTAACTAGGTACCAATGACCCTGTAGGTAGGCCTCTAACCCTAGATACTCAAGATGCTGACAGCTAGAGAATTGCAGCTTAAAGCAGCCTGAGCAGAAAAGGTTTACTGGGCTCCATCTTCAACATAATCAGCAGAAAGCTGATGCTGGAGACATGGCTCAAGTTAAAACTCTTTATCTTATATCTGACCAGTAGCTTTGGGACTGGTTGACTTCCTGGTTTTAGCCTGGCGGATCTGTTCCTAACTGGTGTTGGAGTATAGTTCAGATATTTATGTGTCCATGAGACCAGCTTATGATATTAAAGTCACTTTTTTGCAGGAGTTTGGTTAGGGAATTCAAGCTTGAATTTGTGTCTGAGTCATTCAAAGCCATATCAAAATGTTCCAACTT